>NC_139827.1:16506946-16855593 GCF_963691815.1 Echiichthys vipera
CACACACACACACACACACACACACACACACACACACACACACACACACACACACACACACACTTGAATGTTTGGTAGGTTTAGTTTTAGTTTTTTTTGTGATAAATCACTTAAACTTTAAATAATAAAATTGTCATTCAAAGGATTCAAATCCTGAAAATTATTGAATGTTTGGTAGTTTTGAGCAGGTTTGACGTTTTTTAAGAGATTTATGAAAAAAGAAAATCAGAAAAGAATACTGATATGATGATTTTATAGCGTATAGTGTTTTGAGCGTGACCTTTTTCAGCCAGAAAGGTCTCCAAAGGGAGCAAAATGCATAACTACAGTATAAAAGACTTGACAGAGAAAAAAACATTGGATTTCACAAATTTGGCTAAAAACAAGAGTTCTTACCAAAATGTACACCACAAGCTATAAGACAGCCAAAAGTATAACAATTGTTTTTAAAAACCTGAGAAAAATTGCCTTTTTTTTGCCCAAGAAGGCATAAGGGTTAAATACATAGAAGAAGAAAAAGGGGTCTGTCACTAATCCCCCCTACACTGTAAGTCTACAGACGGTTTCCACTTAAAGAACAATGACTACTTAGAATGGAAAGACAAGATGTCTCAGATAAGACAGATGCCAAACAGGTCAAACCTGACTCCTGCTGAAGATGTAACCGCCTGATGTTATAGCTTACCACTGCTTGCTTGGATCAAGTCAAATGACATTTCAAATGTATCTTGTACACTTAACATACCCTTCATTACACACACAGAACACTTGATACCGTCACAGTAACACTTGTGTGTCAAGTTACATTTCCTGTCTAGAGATAAAAGCATAAGTTTGTGCCATAACGACAAAAAAGATGGTGATAGAAATGCCACGACTGAAGGCTGCAGCAGGTACACAGGTGCTTTGCTTTCACTGGAGACAGTCAAGGCTGCAGCCTGTACAGACTGACATGTACCCGGAAGTGAAGGCCAATGAATGAGTGTGTCGCAAGCTCTTCATTAATTTTTAACGACGCAAACGCCCATTAAAGTTTAACAGTTAAAGCAACAGTTATAAGCGTCAACTAAACAGCCAAAAAGACGGATAAATGTGGGCTTTTATAACTTGTGTCGCTGAAAAAATAAGCAATGATCAGTGTCTGCAATCAGCCCCCCTGCATTAATCTTACCTTCCCCTTCAGATCCAGCACAAACACAGCGGAGGCAGACATGTTTGTACGCGCAGCAGAGAGCAAAGCAAACAAACTCAGATTAAAGTTCAACTCTCGAGTCTTCACTGCTTTGGATGTGGTTTCTCCATCCAAACTGTAGAGTTATACGTTCATCAGCCCGAGGTGCTCGCGGACTCCTGCGTCTCTCTTTCCTGAAGGTGTCGTGACGTCACCACACGCAGGTGAAACATTCACCAGCTCACCTGTGAGCGCAGAGAGGGGGAGGAGGAGAGGGGAGGAGGAGGGTGTGCTGCTCGGTTTATCCGCTAGAGGGCGCCACAGATACACAAACGATAGCAGGGACAGAACCATAGACTTCATCAGCCCTTGAATCATGTTGACTGATGTGATTGAAGTACTATTATAGTAGTAATAGCCTATATTCTACTTAAGTAAAAGTAGTAATACCACAGTGTAGAAATACTGTTACAAGCATTCAAAATCATACTTAAGTAAAGGTCGGCTACAAAGATGTATCAGCATCAAAAGTAGGAAATATGCAGAATGGCCCATTTCAGAATGTGCATTACTTTATTATGATGAGTAATGCATTATTGTGAAATGATCTAATGTTCCAGCTGGTAGATGAATATATTGCCAGTGCCGGCTATAGCTAATAATGTATCTTAATTCATACTTTTATTTATATTTTGTATTGATAATTCAAATCAAATGCTGTCAAATAAATGTAGTGGTGTCAAAGTATAAATTAGAATAGAATGAAAATACTGAAGTAAAGTACAAGTATCTCAAAATGATACATACTTAAGTACGCCTACAGTACTTGAGGATAAGTTGCGTTGTATCCATAGACTGTATAAAACATCACAGTATTTCACTTCTTTGTCATTGAAAAAAAAATCATCTTTGCAAACAAGATGTGCATGTAAGTGTATGTTGTTGTATACTCATTAATGCTTCTCTTTACTTTTGGACTGTAGAACTAGGAACAACATTTTTTTCTACACACTTGTTATGTCTATTCCTGTTGATATATATATATATACATGAATACATGATAAAGAAATAATGCTTTACCCAAATAAGTTCATTTTCAACCATGTGAAGCATTTGTTTAATGTTATTGAAACTGTATATCCTTCTTTTTATTTTTATTTTTTTATGTAATTTATTCTCAGCCTCTACACATAGACCTGTGTACACAATCACTCAAAATAGATTCATACAACTTTCAAAGGTCATCTATAGCTGTTTACTAGACAGTGATTGGAGCTGTGAGCAAAAACTGAATCATAGCCTTAAGATAAACATTGTGCACCAACTCAGGAGTCGTCCACTTACTGCACATGTCTCATTGTTTACTGGCGAATATAGAACATGTAAGCCTTAAAATATAGATATTGTGCAGATTTCTGATCCCTGTCAAAGACCTAGTAAAGTAAACAAATCTATAAGTCCTTGAGGCAGAATGACTTTAGGCATCATTACCGCAGTATCTGAAGGAAACATTTTTGTAGGAAAAATAAATAGAACAAATATGGATGACTTTCTTTTTATGCATATCCTGCAAAATGTACACTTTAAAATAAACGTATTGCAAGTTCTTTATGGGTTATACATCCCTTTCTTTAGGTCATTATATGTTTTCTTAACAGCTAATTGATGAAAGTTGCTCTTCTCTCTATCTTCACCGTGTCGACGACAGCCTCTGGCTTCAGTGTTGCAGAAGCTCTTACTGATCACATGCCTGGCGTATTTCTTAAGCCATAAACCTTGTTCTACAAGATCAGCATGTATTACCACCCCCCACCCACCACCCCCATCCCTAGGGCCTCTGCCTCTATATACTGCTTCTTATCAGGCATGTGTAGGTTGGCAGTGACTAAGAATAACACAATGCCAGAACAGAGGCGTGCGAACGTCTCTGAAGGACAGATGGAGACCTGTCTTTTCCAATATCCCACTCCCTTTGTCCATATAAGTTTGGTTCTTATCTGTTTATCTAATGAGATATGACCATATCTGAGCTGTAAATGAGATAACCACACCTTAAACGTGTTGTTTTCACACAGGATATGAGCTCTAGTAAGACTATCATAATGAAGTATTCAAAGCATTCTGCGTTTCGTCGCTTTTTCCAGCCGAGGTTAGCATCTACAAATGTTTGGGTTTTAAATGTCGACCCTTAAGGCCCAAATCAATCTGAAGCTACAGGAAGAGAATTTTTCCTTAATGTAAACATCATTGTTATTCCCTTCAGCTCCAACCTCATGTAGTATGTTTAACTCTCCCTCACTGGCTCATGTGATCTGGATTATAGCGGATCCCCCTACAGTGGCTGAGGTCCAACACAAACATATGGAAAGACTCAGCCTAGGAGAAAAAAACGTGACTTTTCTTTACTGCAGCTCCAACTGAAATGCCACTGAAACTCTTTGACCCATTTCCTTACTGTAGACACGACTATTATTATTATCTTAACATACTTCCCTTTCGGAATCTGATTCATGTCAGCTGAGGACATAAGCATTGGCCAACGTTCAATATAATTTTGGTCTTGAAATGTACTGCAGCACCCAGCACAGCACAGAATTATGTTTCATAATCACCTAACTATCAAAATAATTTTAAAGCAAAAATGGCGATTTATATATCATCTAATCGTCCAGCCTTACAGCACGACAATTACAGGGGCCAACATCTGAAGGGGATCCACAGTAATTCCAACAGGATTATTGCACTAAATAAAAGCAGAATCATGGACGAGTCATCTTTGAAAGGGGCTGAATCTTTATTCATGCCACTGGTCATAAGTGTGACCTTATCAGCTCACAAAGATTACCTTAAATCCATCATCAACCAATATGTTGTGTCATGAGAAAGACAGCTATGGAACTGTAGGTCTACTCTTTAACCTTCTCTGCTTCGTCACCCGAGTACCACCTAAGGAGTCTTCTGTATAAAGTGGAAACATACTGTGAGGGTCAGAGCAGCTGAGCTCAGCATGATGACTCAGAGCGAAAGAGATATTAGTGAGATTTCCTGAGATGTGTGTTTCGATAACAGCTGTCAGTGCTGGTTTTGGAATTGATACTGGATTCCCAACAGAGCTGCTTATGACTATACAATACAATACAATATCAGTTGCATCCTCCTGCCTCCAGCCTCCTGCCTCCTGCCTCCTGCCTCCTGCGGCCAGAGATCCTGTGGTTCAGCTCGTTCAACCCCCGGTTGCCAGGAGAGACCAAAAAGGCATTTGTTGTTAACTTGGTTGATCACCTAACAGGGAAATATCTACCCTGCCATCCACCGCCACCTTCCACTGTCAATTTTTGAGGACACTCCCCTTCGCTTACGAGTCAGTGGTGTGAGATGCAGCTCCACCCTTTGGCTGCCAGCTGGCCAATAAAAAGATGGGAGACATATGTAAATAATGAGGTGAGTAGATGCTATTGATGACATAGAGCATAGCAGACAGCAGGTGTCATTTGTCACCTGAGCCTCAGGTGTCCCTGCCTATTTACCTCCTGGGCGCAGCACCCAATGACACAGGCTGATTTGTTTTAAAGAGCAAACGATGGAGCTGCTGGTAGTAATGGATAGATGCAATTAGCCCCGTTAATGGTTTAAATCACCATTTGATTTGTGTCAGACACAATCAAAATTAAAGTTGATGCAAAAAAACTACAGACACCATTTAGCCTTTATAAGATGTGATGCTGATGGAGGCGTGGAGTCCTTTACGCTGGAATGCGGATCCCAGCTCCTGAAAGACAACATACCAAAACCTCCCGGTGCAGCGCAGCATGTCCCTGAACAGGGCCTGTCCCCTCGTCTCTGACGTCAAACCCCGCCCTCTCACACACACACACACACACACACACACACACACACACACACACACACACACACACACACACACACACACACACACACACACACGCACACACACACACACACAGCGTCAATTTAAACTCATATAAATTGTTGTCATGAAACACTTTCTTTCTGGGAAACACTTTCCCTGCAGTGGTAGTGTTGAGTTAAATTTGAATATATTTGAACAAGTCTGGGTCACCCAAGCAGGACAATTACCTCTCTTGAGGTGAAACATTTGCTGCATCATGACCTCTGGCATAGGGATCCTGATCATCTGGTCTCTGTCATGCACGCACTCACCTAAGCATCAGTTTACATGATTTGTATCCTGTTTTTTTTTTATTACTCAACAGCTTTTCTTATGGACTCTTTGTTACTGGTTTCACCTTCCCTTTCTGTTAGGAGGGCTGTATATGGTTGATAAATCACTTCCCATTGATGGTAGACCACTGCCTCACCATTGACCGCCCCCACTGCGCTCTGATGCACTCCAGAGAGAGGAACCATTACTGAACATGAATTATGGAGGACGTATATTAGATTATTGAGAGGATGTTTGCTGGTTGTTTGCTTTTATGGGTGTGTCAGGCCATCTCTTAATATTCAAACAGAACCCTCATCTTTCTTTCTTACATAACTTATGTTGAATTCTACGTAAGAGTTTAAATTCTCTTTATCCAATGGGGACACTACAGAGGACGGAAGCCGACAAAATCGCTAATAAATAGACAAATTATTTGATTAATTAATATACTATTAAATTAACTAAAACACAAGGCATTCATTGATTGTTAAACTGTTACAGTAATTGATATTTTTTGTTTTAATATGCTTCTGTATCATTTTCCTTTTTAATTTCTCTCTCTCTCTTTATTTCCACAATCTGATTCATTGCTGAATTACATTTTTCTATATATTTCTTTGTAGATTGCTTGGTTGTTATGCAAATAAAATAATGCAGAAAAGAAATAGTGTATGTATGAAAGTAAATACATTTTAAAAATGGATAAATACATTTGAAATGGATTTTAGATTAAAATGAAAACAAAATTAAAGGGAAAATTAAAAAGAACAGCAACTGAATTGACGGAAATGATACAAAGGTAAAAAAAATAAAGATTGCGGCAGATGCTGTCCTGCATAGAAACATGGCAGTCATTGTAGGTACTTATGTGAATAACTTACAGTGGGAACATTCATCATTTGCTCCTGTAATCGAGCCAAATAACTGTCTGTGAGTGATTAACGGAGGAGCGCAAGCGTTTATTAATTCTGAACTGATTGCCTTTCTGTTTAACCAAAACCAACATGTGAAACCAGCAGATGATTCAAAAGAGAGGAAGCACAATTGTTTATAAAATGCTCTTTAGAAAAAGGCAGAGAGTCTGATGGTGATATGTTCAAGCACCCATCCACTGCCTTTGTATTATGATGTCAATGAAGAGCGATGGCAACGCTCCCAGGCAACACTAAACAGGTTTCATGGACAACCATTGTCCCAAGAATAAGCTTTGCTTTGCCAGTGGAGAGCTCTGTAATACATTTAGTATTGAGGTCAGTTTATACCTCTTATTTGAATAAAATCTAATCAACAGTCATGAGACAGTTTTTTTGGTCTTTTTTTTTAGGGGGGGGGGCTCTATTGAAGTGTGGGGTGTCCTTAAATAGCTGTCATATACAGGCCTATATATTCAGTTTGGAAATACACTGATACTGTCGATCTAATTCTCTGAATTACTAAAGGGATCCTATTAATTATATTTTGCCTTTTTTATTTTCTTTGTCCAATTGTTTTGTCCCCTTGTTTTTTTGTGTATTAGTAAGTATATTGTCTTATCATCAGATTGTTATGTGTGTTATGTGTATAATTTACCTGTATTATGTTTTTAAAAGAGACAGAAAGACATGTTTTAAAAGTTGTTTTTTTTATTTAAAAAAAAGACCAGCACATCCACAATGCATTGAGCATTAACAAGCACGCTGCTCAGCATCAATCTTTGTCCAAACAGTACATACATTTTGCCGTGACAGAGAACATCGTGCTTTGCACACTACAGTTTGTGCCTTAATCTCACAGTGAAAGCAATAATTCCTATCAACAGAAAAGCTGAATCAAAATAAATTATCTAATTTATCACTGAAAAAGTGATAAATTGTATAAGGGACAAAAAGAGCTTCTTTAGCATTTATCTGTATAGTAACTCTTACAGGATGTCGCACACATAAAACTGAGCAGGTGACCAAAGTTTTGATTGAATATAAGTTAAATAACAGCTGTACAATGTATGACTGGCTTAGCTGGAACAAAAACACCCTGGTAGGTACTGCCATATAGTATTACTGTATTTACAGCCAGACGACAATAATCCAAAACCTTCTCTCAAGTGTTTCCATAAATAAATAAAAGAATCTCTTACATATTTACAATATTTCTTGATTAACATTTACAGATGTAAAAAAGCAACACCAAAGTAAACTTAAGATTGAGTTTTGCAAAATATTTACAATAATTATTTACAGTGTTATGATAAGTAATCATCTACAGTAACTTTTTACTTAAAGAGATATTTTGCTAATATCCAGCTCTGTGTAACAGCAATGTGGCAGTGTGTGTAGATGAACAGTGTCTGGCTCTGTGGCCACAGCGTACAGAGTTCGGAGGATCGGAGGTCTGCCGAGAACTGCTGATGGCACGTAATGACGTGTTTTGCATGTTTTATGTCATCCGGTGAACTTTACCGGTGCTACGCTCCCCGTGGATAAAAAATCAGCAAAGTATCCCTTTAACTATCTTCATTAAAAATAGAACATTTCCTTCATTTTGCTTTACTTCACAACAGCGTTGCCATTTACAATGTAAACCATCTGTGACTGTCCACACTGAGATACATTGTTTGAAGATGGGTCACAATAGGAACAACAAAATAACTTAAGACTACTGATTTAAATGGGATTTACACTTAGGACATGGTGGATGATAAAGACAGATGCCTCGGATATGGAAACAAACTACATGTGCAACTCTGTACCTAAAAGAAGAGAAGGCTACAGTATAATTATGAAGGCAATGTCTTCCTGGGGCTAAAGTACCATAGTATTAACCACCACAGAAACTGTAAAAAAATAATTGTTGCTGACTACCAGTGTGAGGCTGGAAGGCACACATGAGTGTAAAGAGAGTATAGGCCAGGGTTTTCAAGTTAAACTTGCAGAACATGCATTAGATGTATTTAATCAACACACTTGGTGGCAAAGCAATATTTTTCAAAATTCTTTAAAAGAGTCAAGGCTCTTGGATTAACAACATCATCTTCTGAAACCATGCATTAGTCCTTCATTTTGAAACCATTTTGTGGTCTGACTAAAGGGCTTCCTGCAGTTCTGCTTCATTTTGCCATAGTTGTGTCTTTTTTTCCTTCATTTTTTTAGTTCTTCAGATTTGGACGGCACAGTGCTGAGGTCAGAAACATCTGCAATAAAATGAGCTCACCAAAGGGGGTGGGGGGGCTGTACTGTGAAGCAGCAGCAGTAGAAAAAAAAGGCCTTTGTTCCTTCACGTTTGCATCGGGGAAAAAAATCACTTTGAATAAAGCTCTCCATCTTTGGGTCATGCAACATCCACGTCTTCTGTGCTCAACATTTGCCTCTGCAAAAAAAGTAACACTGATTTAGCAAAACTGTAAAACTTCTTACTTTAAGTCCATTTTTAGAGACTAAGTTTAATTAAACATAATAACAAAGTGACTTTATCAAAGTGAAGATACCTGAGGATATACGTAGCCGCCATCAGAGCCGTTCCTGCAGATGTGTAGCTCATCCTCTGTAGTTTTCTGGTACACTGGATTGTCAAAGTGGATGGTGACGGTGTTCTTCAGACGCCAGTTTCTCCATAGCAACACTGCTCCGAAGACCAGCAGGGACATTACCACTGCGGCGCAAAATGGAAGTACAAGGTCACTTGATGAGATCAAGGAAAGTATTGAAAATCAGTGCAGATTAAACAGCCCTTTAGGTTGTGTGAGTGAGTATTCGACATGTGGAACTTACATATTGGCAACACGACATAGAGAGCAATAGGGTGGGATGAAGACGCTTCTTTGGGCAAGGCTGCCAATCTGTTACCTGAAAAAGCAGAAAATATATTGTTTAAAAAATCCCTCTCTGCCTTCCAGCGGACAAACTCTCACTTGTCAAAGCTTTCTGCCAAGACTTAATTATTTGATTCATTATGCTGTTTCAATTAAAGTGGGTTTAACTGTTCAATGGATATTACATTGTTTTAACTATATCTACATCTGTGGGATTTTATTGAGGTCCTTGTTATTTACAGTATATGTAGTTACTAAGTGTTGACTCCTAGTATTTCAATCAATATTGTCTCTCTATCATTGCTTGAAAAGAAATTGTTATAATTGCCCCCGATCTTCTCTCTTAGTTACTTCATGGGTGAAACTATAAATTATGAGTTACCTGGCTACGAACAATCATTAAATAATACTACAGGCATGCTAGCTACTCTTTGAGGCTGTATGCTAACAATGCTAACATATAACACATAACACAGTGTCATCACTGGAGCCACACCGCTAGCATGGCTCAAAAGCTTTCTTTCCTTCATATGGGGCCATAGGAAATGGACAATGAAGCACCTTTCTAGACTGTTGCAGATATTTTGTAATATGCAATATACCATTTCTACCATGTGATAAAAAACCCTAATCCTGTAGATCATTATAATGACAATCTTTCCTGTAATAATGACTTAAGTGTCTCAAAAATAATGAGAACGTTTCTCAAAATAATACTAACTCTTTTTTTTTCCATACAGTATTACTATAACGTTTTTCCAGCAGTTATCCAGAACCCTTTTCTGTACCTAGAGCAGTGGCGGCAGGCTGCTGTGTGCTCTCCTGGCCAGATGAGGTAGTTGTAGGTTTTGTGGCAGCTCTGGTGGTCACTGTAGTGGTAGTGGTTGTAGTTGTAGTTGTAGTTGTGGCAGCAGTAGGGATGAGCCGTCTGGGCGGTGCAGGCTTGGTGGGAGCTTCAGTCGGGACCGGTGCATCACTTTTGGTTTCAGCAGGAGGGGCAACTGAGGTTGCTGAGGAAGTAAATATAAGGGTTACCGGCATGATTCAATGTTAAATTACAGTTTATTTGTAATTCCACGTGCAGAGGATACCTACCTGCCACGCATTTCCTCATGTCAGGTCCCATGATCATGTTGTCAGGACAGGCACAGGTATATTTAGGAGAGCGCTGGTTGATCACAGGGGCAGGGAGGCACAGAAACTCACATCCTCCGTTCATACTGTTGCTCTCTCTGCACCAGTTAGTACCTACAACAGGTGGGTGAAAGGATCATTAGAAATCATTATATGGCTTTAACAGTTGGAGTGATGTTTCTGTAATGCAATGTTTTTTGTCTTTTGTCTTTTATCTGGACTCTGAGTCTGTACTAAAGTATTGATTGATCTGAGTGTACCAATTGGCTGCTTGAGGTTGTGATACAGTACGATGTCCTCTGGTTGGACCAGGTCTGTTGCCAACTTAGTGATGTCCTTCCCTGTTAGGCGATTGGCACTGAAAACAGCACTGTTGCTCATGTCTGTCCAATACAGTGTATCCTGTTTAAAAAAGAAATGCAATACAGTTAAAACATCATTTGTATAACCCTTGTATGGTATTCAGATCAAATTGACCTGTTTCAAGTATATTAGTATATTCTCTTCCTGAAACACAGTGGCCTTAGCTTATTTTATGTGATAAACATAACAACACAAAAAAACAGCGCACACATGCTACTATACCCCACACATTCTTCGGGTCAGTTTGACCCGCGTACACAGAGACACAGAAAAATGTCCACACGAACAAACACAGAGATAATGTTACATTATTATAATCTAAGCACAGATAAGCCCTCACTCTTTACCCTCTGTCATGTGTCCACCTCCACCACCACCACAACAATAAAAGAAGCACACTTCCATTGGTAATTGTGTTTTAGTAGAGACTGCTAGCAATTATTAAACATATATGTTATCTCTTTTGTTTGAAATTGGGATAAAGACAATATATGTTAATGGTATATGAAGTAAAACTTGATTTCAGACTTATTTTTAAAACCCCAAATATGTCCCTGGTCAATCTGACCCCATTGATACCAGAGGATCACAAAAGTGAGGATCATACAAGGGTTAATAATTAATTTATCATTTGCTTAACCGTCCCCAGTAATAATGGATTCATGAGAAAGACTGGTTTAGAATTAGCAATACATCCCTATTCTTTGAATTATTTTGTCATTTGAGGCAGATCATGTTTATGTTTTTGACCACAATTCTATAGTCTCACCAGCCGTTTTAGCAAATAACATCAATGGTAATTAAATGACTTTTAAATGATAATGACGTAAACCCTATTTATACTTCGTTTTAAATGCATTTCGTTGATCAAAACACAAGTGAAAAGCTGATACACGTGGCCGTTCACACCTGTGTCAATCATGCATCTACAGCTGACCACTTAAAGTCACCAAAATAGGAAGTCACCAAAACAACCACCACATCCTGCAGGGTGTTAATTTTCTCACTAACCTCAAAGACAGTCAGAGAGAGGGGGTGGGCGAGCTTTTCCTCGCTGAAAATGAGACTGTGTCGTGTCCCTCCGTTCACATCAATACTGGACAGAGTGTGCATCTTGGAGTCCACCCAGTACAGACGCTTGTTGACCGAGTCTGTCCGGAGAGAGCAGAGAGATTTGACTGGTCAGGATAACTGTGTGCTCATTATGCAGTTTGAATGGTTACTGGTTTCCATTTGTGCATCCATTCTGCATACCCAGGGTGATGCCATTGGGCCACACAATGTTATCCGTCACCAAGGCAACGCGATCCGCTCCATTCAACCCACTCTTCTCTATCTTGGCCTCCTCACCCCAGTCTGTCCAGTACATAAAGCTACAGAGGAAGAAAAAAATTGAAATAAAGAAATCACAACAAAAAGCTTCAGTTGATCCCAAAAAATACATTTCAGCAATTTCACAACTCTGTCCCGCAACCTGTCTGGAACTTTCACTTACTTATTTACAGGGTCGACTGTGATGGCTCTGGGCTTCTCCAGGTTTTTTGTGATCAGGGTCTTCCTCTTGCTGCCGTCTGTTGTTGCCACAGAGATCGTCTTCAAAATACTGTCAGTCCAGTAGATGTTGCCATGGATCCAATCCACCGCAATGCCCTCAGGAGCCACAATCCCACTGCCAATTATTGCGGTGTGGAAAGAGGAGTTACCGGCCATGTCTATCTTGGAGCTGTCAGGAGGTAGACAAGGGTGGAGGGTTTCACTTTAGAGACAGATATCACTTTCAATTCAGATACAGTACACAGTTACAGATACAGGTTTTCTGGTGCAGAAAAAGCCTAGAGATCTTACTTTGAGGACCCATATTGTTCTCATTTTCAGGTTTATACTTGTATTTTGGGTTTCTACTAGAACCTGTTTACATGCTTTGAGAAACACATTGTTTTTCTCATACTGTCTGTCTGAATATACCTGTATTCACCCTCTGTCTGAAACAATCCTGATAAAGCCCCATCTGCTCTGATTGGCCACCTTTACAGGTCTTCCGCATTGCACTCTCACCATCTCTGCACTGTCAACAGCCAGGGAATGACTGTAACGGCACTGCAGCATCACTCTCTAACCATATATAGTATATTTGTGACATCACAACCATACAGAGGTCCTGACGGTCTTGTGCATTTCTCTGTGGATTGAACATTTTGATACTTTCACAGTATTTATGTAGCACTTCGACCTGCTTTATAATAAAAAAAAGACACAGAAATCTCACTTTTTACACTATGGGACCTTTAAAGCGGAGATCCCTCACCCTTGACAGAGATAGACACAGAGAAACAGGTCGATAAAGTTTCATAGTCTTCCTAACCTGTAGATTTTCTTCAGGGACAGGTCGGACCAGAAGATCATCTTATTAGGCATGTCCATGTCCAGAGCCACTGCATTCTTCAGCCTGGGGATCAGACTGATGTACTCGCTGCGGTCCACCGTCATCTTTCTCACCTCATGTCTATTGGTGAAGTAGAGGGTGGGTACAGCGCCTGGAGGACACAGAAGAGAAATGAAGAGAACAAATTTCAGATTGCACTACAAATATGTCAATTGTAAGATGAGACAGCTACTCTACACAGCAAGGACATGCTTTCTGTTAAACATTCACCTGATTCAGCCCTGCATGTCTTGCTCACAGGGTCGAACTCATAGTTCTCCTCACAGTCACACTTGTAGCTGCCGGGCAGGTTGATGCAGATCTGACTGCAAGTGTCCTGCTCAGCGCATTCATCGATGTCTGCAGGTGGTGGAAAAGAAGGTTCAAGGTACAAATTGAGAGATAGCAGTTGGCAAATAAACTCAAGTTTCTAATAGGCATTTATTATCCAAATCTGGTCACATGCAGCCCACCTGTAACATAGATTACATTTGATTTGTCAGACTCCCTCCACTCACCTTCACAGGTTTTCTTGTCCATCTTAAGGCTGTATCCAGCAGGGCAGGAGCAGTTGAAGCCAATCTTCAGGTCCTGGCAGGAGTGGGAGCATCCACCATTTCCAGTCAAACACTCGTTGTTGTCTGTGGAGACGCAGATACACAGAGCTTACACAGTATCCGTGACAACTATTTTCCTAATGGTTTGGTCAAGTTGACAACAAATTCGCTCATTCAAACCACAAACTATCTAGGCCAACTCAGCCGAGGCCACTTGGCTAGCTGTTCTGATCATAATTTCCACGCTGTGATTTGGTTTCACGTTTTCTTTACGTAGAGTTTTTATTCAAAATTTGATACACTAATGATTTTTGAAATGGATGGTAAAATAAGACTTCACTCACTACACTCTTTTTCAGGTTCATCGGACCAGTCCCTGCAGTCTCTTTGTTTGTTGCACACTTTGTCCGTGCTGATACACTCCCCACTGCCACACTTGAACTTGGCGGGGCCTTCACATTCATTTTCTGTGGAGAACAACGGGACACTGTGAATTTAATTGTTATCTAATAGAATGAGACTGCTTTGTAAAGACATTACAACTTTTCAATAGGTCTTGAGGAAGAAAATATTAGCATTTGTATACAGTTAAGTGCGTAGGTGCAACAGTCACCTATGTGGCAGCCGATCTCATCACTCAAGTCCCTGCAGTCGGACACTTTGTCACACTGGCGGCTTCCATGGATACAGGCACCGTCATTACACTGGAACTCATCTGGGCGACAAGTAGGACGACCTAAAAAAAAAGAAGCCAAATGGATGAAACGAGCAAAAGAGACAGTAACATGCAGGCATAGACATAGAATGAGGAGAAAATCCTTGCAAGCTTGATTAGTTGAGGATCGTGTGTCAATATTGATGATACGGAGCAGGTGGCCTTGGATGTCAACAGGATATTAAGTATACTCAAGCATGAATAGACTGCATCTGTTCTGCTCAGATTTCTATTAAAGAGAACACTAAATATGAGTCAGAGGAAGATATGTTTGCAGAAGAGAAAATGGACGGAATGAAAAAAGCTAGGGAATAAATAACAAAAGCCGACTCACTGCAGTCGACCTCGTCTGATCGATCCAGGCAGTCAATGCCTCCATCACACCTCCAGCTGCTGTGGATACAGTCCCCATTTGCACACTGGAATTCGTGACTGCTGCAGCGCACTGCTGTCTTCTCTGGCTGCTGTCCCACACAGTTCTGCGGCCACTCGTCTGACCCGTCAGCACAGTCCTTATCTCCATCGCAGCTCCACGAGATCGGCACACACACAGAGTTGTTACACTGGAAGGAACTAGAGCTGCACTTGGGTTTGGGGCAGGAAATCTCATCTGAGCCGTCTGAACAGTCGTTGTCTTTGTCACAGACAAAGGTGGTGGATATGCACTGGCCGTTGGCGCACTTAAACTCGCTGGGGCTGCATTGTTTGGCCACTGTGGTGAGGCAGGACAGGGAGAAGAGAGGGGTTGATAAATTGATCAGATGTGAAATTCACACCTAAAGCAACACATCAGTGGAGTTATTTAGTGTTATAATAACCTTATACTTCTTTCTAAATACCAAATGTATAAATATTATCTGGACATTCGATTGTTTTTTTTGTTTCTTTCTTTCTTTCTTTTTCTGCAAAAAGTGAAACATCTGAATTTATTTCTACTCACACAAAACACATTTTAGCCACCACCTGATTCCATTATGTCAGCCTGCTTATCTTCTCATTGTATTTGTAATTATTTGTGTCATTACACTTTGTATTAACTATTCATATATATATAGTGCATCAATATCCATATAGTAAATGCTAATAATGTAGCCATATGGTTTTCTATTTTTTTAAGGATAATAATCTACATTATATATCTGTTATTGTTTGGTAACTCAATGAAGGCATAGCTGCAAAAAGCATGATTAACTGTCAGGAAGGGCATACTAATGCATTTCTTCTAAGTGCTTATAAACAGTTATATACTCAAATTAAACAATATAAGATTCTTAAAGAACTTATAAGGGCCTTATTACCTATTCACTAACGCTAAGGTGGGAAATTATATAAAACTTACTGCAGTTGTTCTCGTCAGCTCCATTCTCACATTCAGTTTTGCCGTCACAGTGCCAGCCTCCTGGTATACACTGGTTCCTGGGAGGCCCACAATTAAACTCTGACTGCAGACATGTTTTGGTCGCTGAGGACGGAAACAGGAAGTACTGAAATGATCTCGAAGAGATACGACCTGTGATCATTAATCATTAACTCATGGAAACTGTTGTTGCACATGGCTCAATGGTTGTGTTTCTACTTCACGTCATTTTACATTATGAGCGGGTTAAGATAATGGTTCTGTGCTTAATTTCTTTCATATTTTGTATCAACATGATTTTAGTTAACATCCAATGGTTTTCTTTGGCATGCATGATAGCAAATGAAAAACCTTTGGTTTTCGAATTGTTGGGCAAATGTCCCCTTGAAGACGTCACCTTGAGTTTTTTTACACTATCATGGTAAAATGATGGATTAAGAAAAGCAGTGGCATATTAAGGATCACTGATCATATGGTCATAATGCCTAGTTGCAGTCATGTTCACATGTATTAAATAAAGTAATGAGCAAGGTCACACATCCTCAGTGACGAAAAAATTTACCGCAGGTTGCAGGCAGTTCATCAGTTCCATCGCCACAGTCGTCAGTTCCATCACAAATCCACCCGCGGGTGATGCACCTCCCATTTCCACATTTCAACTGAGTGGAGCTGCATGTGAAGGCTGCATCTGTAAGTGATAAAAGGGACATTTACGGCTCAATTTACACTTGCTGCTTGTGAGTAATGTGCGCTCGTGTCAACACACAAAAACTGTTATCATTCTGAGGTTAACATTTAACTGAAAATTACACACCGGACAAAAAATAACTATTGAAGGCCACTGACATTCAGGTAACTGTGAAAACCACACCTTTTACTCTCAGAGGTGATGGCCAAATTCTGATAATCTCACTGTGTGGTTCCCTGTGTCAGGCCCTTGCTTTCCAGGAACATGAAATTAGTAGCCCTGACTTTCTTTATTTCCCCATAACACACTCATGGGCAGTCATATTTAATTATTTTTGTTTCACTTTACTTTTGGAATTAAATTACATATTTTATATTAATAAATAGATGAATAAAAATAAGAGATAGATAGAATAGAATAGAATAAAAATCAGAAATCATCATGAATAATTAGAAGAAACAGACTACAACTAAAAAAATACCTTTTAAATGTACAAAAATGTGTTTCATTGCTATGGTAGGAATCTCCACTTATCAGTCATCTGTATCGCTTCTCCTACAGGTGCACACTCAAGCGTAGAGGTATGGAACAGAGCTCACATGGGTCTTTTTGTCACATATGTGAGGACAGCTTCAATACTCAGCTTGAGGTTTGAAAGCTTTGGTACGACCTTAGGTCTAGGGGTCTTGCCCCAAGATGATCACACTTCAGTAAATCCGCCAGAGAAAGCAAACGTCAGAGCCAACATCAAGGTATGTGACACATGTCCACATCAAGGTATGTGAAATGTGAAACCAAGAAATGCTTTTCACACTCAAGTGACTATCTTCCTCCATCACCTCTGCACCGTTAGTCTCCTGTGTGACCTGCAGGCTTGGGACATGACAGACTATCCCTTTAGAACAATAGCATGGGAGGAGTTGAACAGTCACACCACCAGTTGCTGATTGGTCCCAGAGTGACATTTCTCATAACAGCATCACTATGGTGACCCACAGACTGAGGCGGAGACTCTAAACACAAGGAAGTGTGTCAGCTTGAGTGAGTCAATGAGACAGCTAAAACAGGGACAGTACAGGTCTGACTGGTAAATTATGAAATAAGGAGAGGATGTATTCTCAATATTGAGAAAGATTAAGACGCACCCCCCCACTGATTTTGAAATGTAAAAACTGGAGTGATAATTCGACTGAATCTTACTTTTTCTTATTCTTGGGAACATCTAACTAAAATGGACGGAGTCTCTGTCTAGTCATGTTCTTCAATTTTGCCGACAACAGTTTATCCGATTGACTTCACACTTGGCTGGGGTAGTTGCTAGATCGTACCCGCCAAACGACAACATAGCATGCTGTACAGCACAGACGTCAACACAGACAGTTATTTGATGAGATGTAACCCTAATCCTGTCTTTTAATCTAACCCTAATCTTAACCCTCCATGGATAACATTAGCTAGCTGCTAACTTAAGCGTTAAGGGTTGTGTATGCCAGATTTGTTCAGTGACTCGTTCAGTGGGTATAAGCTAGCATCTATATTTGGCGGGTCTGGACTTAAAGAAGGGCAGTGTCGAGTGCGAGCTCTTGAGATCTACGGGCATTTTGTTTATTGCAGCATTATGTACATACTGTGCAGTGTTTACAGAGGGGATCCATATTAACTGTCACACCACCGAACAGCATTCTGGGTACACGCTACGGTAAATTCAAGTCCAGATGAAGAAAACGAGACCGGGGATGTTACATCGTAGCAAGCTCAAACATTTCAAGCATCAGCGATGTAACCTTCAGAATTAACTTTTTTGTTCCAGGAAATAGCCGGATCCCAAATAGCTAGCTGTTGATTCATGTTGTTAGCTAGCAAATGACGCATATTCTAGCATCGTTAGGGGATGCATTTTCTTCAAGAATTCAAGGTAACACAGGTTGAGTAATTGATAAACATATATATATATATACTGTATATATATAGCAAATATTCCTTTAAGGTGATTCTGGGTTTCACTGATTAGGGGATCTTTTCTCTTCCTGAGTAGCCCATACACGCATGCTTTCGGGGAAACCACAAACACACACAAACACTCACACACATTGCGGGGAAACCAGGCACGCAGCCAGTGTGGATTCCAGGAATAGAGTTTCCAAAGGACGCTCCAGCTGTTCCTGAAGATGTGTGTTGACATATGTACAATGGGGAAGAAAGAGTTTCTCCACATTTCTTGCTCACTTTCACCTTCTTGAGATTCGTTCATTCATTACAGTTGCAGAAGAGGAAGCAAAAGTGGGTCAACTTCCTGACCCCAAAAAACTTTCAACCCCATCTCTGAGGATGTAGACTGTTGACTATAGAGGCCCATGTTTTCATTTCCCACTGCTAATCCTCCCTACAGCTCCCACATATGG
This sequence comes from Echiichthys vipera, assembly GCF_963691815.1. NCBI lineage: Eukaryota > Metazoa > Chordata > Actinopteri > Perciformes > Trachinidae > Echiichthys > Echiichthys vipera. The sequence goes on from NC_139827.1 coordinate 16,525,726, forward strand.
GTCATGAGCCTCCCAAGTATACTCTTTAGTAAGAGGAATTTCCTTCAATTCTTTACAGGAAGTCTTTTCTGTGGTGAAAAGTTCTGGTTTAGTTTGGCTAATGAAGAACTTAATAACAGAAGAGGACATTAAACAGTTATTCACTGTTTTGTTTTGTAATTATTGCATTTATTGTAGTGTGTTTATAGGATTCGTTGTCTGCCGCCATATGGTTACTGCTGGCTGTGCAACAATTTGCCCATGTGGGATAATAAAGATACTTTGAACTTGTCGTAAGCATCTTTTGTCATGAGTATTTTTAAATCAGCAATATGTATTAAGACCAGTTTGAACAGTAAGCAGAGGGTGCATCAATTGCTTCTGCAGAGAAGCTGCATCTTTCAGATGCTATTTATACCCCCAGTGTGAACCTGAAAAAACCAGCACATCGCCCTGTCATAACACTACCATGTAAGGCCATTGAAGAACCACCTCAAACACACACACTAGACTGCGACGATTCACTCCAAAATGTATGAAAACTCATACTTGTTTGACAGCAGAAACTGGCTTAATGAATGGCAGATACTCACACGAGGTTAGACAAGTCTTCATCACAATGCTGCATGACAACAATCCCCCTTTGTGACCACATGGGAGTTTGTTCACTAACAATGCATTCCTATCTTTTTATGGCAGATTCATGCAGTACACCCGCACATCAAAAACCTTCACACAAAGAGGTGCGTTTATTGACTCAAACATACACCTAACAGTTAATAAATAACCAGGATGCACGTGCATCGGGGGGCAGTCACTTCTGCTTTGGATCTGAGGTTGTTCTGGTCCAGTAATCTACTGTAGGTCACTGGGTTAAGAATTTATTCTGCTGGACAGTAACACCTGATTCCCACATGCCAAGAACCTATTTGATCATCTTAGTTAAAGACTTTGGTCAGTCAGTGCGAGGCTTCATATTTCACACTCGATAAGAGGTCATCTTCTGCATGCGCAAACTTGATGGCAGTATCTTACACAGGCAGAGATCAGTGTATGGGCAACACCAGCTCTCTAATTGTACAATTGTAAAGCATACTACAGAGGTATTTCTAAACAATTGATAGATGAAAGTGTTGTCTTTGTGAGTCACCGCAGTCTAAAAGTTTAGTCTTCCATGTGGAAAAAAAACGGTGGCTTTTTTAATCTCTTCTTTACTAAAGCGTAAGGCTATGCCTCATTTCAAGAGTATGCTAAACACAAAGTGAATACATTAAACAAACCAGAGCCTGACCTTTAAACAAATGGAAAGAAAGTACATGTGAATATTTCCCTCTAAACACACGCGTGCTTGCACACACACACACACACACACAGACACACACACACACACACACACACACACACACACACACACACACACACACACACACACACACACACACACACACACACACACACACACACACACACACACACACACACACACACACACACACACACACACACACACACACACACACACACACACACACACACACACACACACACACACACACACACTCATGGCACTCACATCACAGTGAGTGCCATGAACTTGAAAAAAACTTCAGTTTTAATCCGAAAAGCTGTTGGAGTGTTGAGATTATCAGGGGATTATCATCTGGCAGAATGGGGCCGAAGCCAGAGTCATTCTCAGTATATGTTTAGCCTTAAAGGGCATCTCTCCTTCACCAGTTGTGTTATTTGTATGAAAATAAATGGAATATTGTAATAATCTATTTGTGGCTGAACTGAATGTCAATGAGGGGACTAAAATAAAGGAGGGTTTTAATATTTTATTATTTTTAAATGCCTGTCAATTAAGTAATATTACTTTATATCTACAAGTCGCCACTTCTTAATGTGGGTCATATGTTGTTTATGATATAATATATTAATCTTCAAAAACAGTGCGCATCTTTAAAAATCATTTTTATTTCCTTTGGTTTTCTCTGATAAAATATCTACATTTTATTTTATTTTTTCCTTTTTTGAAACAGGATTGTAGCCTGGATCCTGCTTGTTTGTATTGTCATGTATATCACTGTTTCCCCTTTCCACTATTTTCTATATTTTCTTTTCTTTTTCTTTTTAGTGGAATGTGCATTGTGTACTCATTGTCTTGTAAGTGATGCTCAAAACATTTGCATTCATTTGTTCTGCCATTTAATGATACTGTATGTGAAGTATGTCACATTGAACATTGATGCACACACACACACACAACCACACACATATCCATCCAGCCATCCATCGATCTGCAACCGCTTATCCCAGTCGAGGTCGCTAAACTTGTACCACTAAAAGAAAATGCAGATTTTCCAGCATCATATCCTCCAGCGTGCAGCAGAGAGGGGGAAGCATAGGCCGCACCTTTTCTCGTTGACAACCGCCTGTTTCTGCGTTTGTTCCGCCCACCTGAAACTTGAAGCGGACCGGCAGCAAGGACGAACGTGATTGGCTGTTCGGTTGCATTCTAAAACGGAATCGAACCAATCAAAGGTCGGTGCGTAAATTTCATTCATATACGCCGAAATGATGTGTCACATATATCATCACATATATGATTATTATCCAGGTCCTTATTGTGGTCATCACGGTCATTGAATTTACACGAGGACTTAAAGTCAAATGCAGAAAGAACCAAAAAATGTTTCTCATCTCAAAGTAATTTCCTTGATTCACCGGTCCACGACATGAGCTCATGGAGACATTTAAATGCGTAATAACCATACAGATAAAAACACAATATGCCGACATTAATCTATTTATTGTGAGGCACAAACACTGATGCGCGGAATATGCTTGATATTTATAATTGCAGACTCAATAAATAAGCCTCGCCAACTTCTGAACACTGCAGCATCCCTCCAGTCCGGTAAGAAAGGTGCTTACCTGCTTGAGAAGAAAAATTAATCAGCATCAGCAGACAGCAACATGTGGACAGCCCGGTGAGTTCCCCCAACATCCCAAACATGTCTTGTCCTCCTTTTTTGCCCTTATTTGACAACTAAAAAAGTCAAGAGTCACTCAGCTATGATGAGCGCAGATATGGAGGAGTGGGCAACCTCACAACAGCAGATCTGTGCGTAAAAAGGCTCTGGATCAGACGGAAAGGGCAGACAGCAGATTCACGCCGCTGCTGTGCGTAAAAGGCGAGTGCCAGCAAAATATTATGGGGTCCGAGTCACATCTGAAGACTTTCTATGATGCTGACAGGAGGGCGGTGCTAGAACAGTGGTGTGATGTTTAATAGTGGACGTGAGCACCGCCGAGGGGAGGAGCCACAGTGTTGCTGTATCACTGTGTGGGCGTGTGCGTGCGTGTGTGTGTATTGTCCTTCCATCACCCCTCCATCCCCCCATCTCTTCCTCCCAAATCGGTGTATTCCTGTGTGTGTGTAAGAGAGATAATGAATGAAAGTAAGTGGACAAACTGAAACAGAATTAACAAAGTAAGTTCATATCTTACCAAACGTGTTGATGATACAGCAGTCTCTCTAAGAGGCAGCTTTTACAGTGATAAACCCACAGTCACGCCCTACAGAAGAGGGTCACTGTAATGATTTAGCATTAGAAAAGGGAGAAAGAAACCCAGTGTTTATAAGAAACCACATGTGAGCATGTGCTAACACATGGGGAGTCCTCTATAGCAGCAGGGGTTTGTGGGTAAACTAAAGGGGGTGACACATACTGCAGCTTTGTTTCCCACAGAGATGAGGTGGAGGAAGCTTTCCCAACAGCTGCCAGACTCATATACACAGGAAACTCTCTCCACAACATTTTCATAGTTTAGTTTGCCTATGTGCTCAAATCGATGCTGAAAAATGTGTACACTCAGTACACTCAGTATAAAGTCTAAATAGCTCTCGCAAATAATTTTATTTTATAATTTAACCTTGTGGTAGCACTACCCCCTCACAGGATTGCTTTGTGCTATTGTTAATATCAAACACATCAATCCAGTCCAAAGAGAAAAAAATGACACAACAATTAATTAGTTTATTAGTTGATGGTAAAGTTGTAGTGAATCCAGTAATGTAGGGCTCACCGATCAGGATTGCCCAATTGCATGGGCAAGTAAAATGCCACGTCAAGCGGGTAAATCCAGCAACTCACTTGAAGGAATACCTTAACACATCGACAAAACAAAAAGGAAGGCTTTTGGGGGGGGAAAAAGTGTAACTTTGGAGGATACTCATTGGATTTTATTAAATCTGACTAATCAGAATTTTGGAATTAGGACTGTGGATTTTGTCCCTGGTTGCAGAACAGATCATTAATCGGCCATTATGAACATGGAAAGTAATTATAACAAGCAAAAAGAGTTTCAATGCACATATGAGCATATGAAACTTGTTTTAAGACAGACTTTAAAGCTCCTTCCTGAAAGTCAGTCAAAATGTAAGCAGCTCTTTTCACTGGAATGTGAAACAAAAGAATCTACTGATGCTGCATCTGGTTAATATGTATCCACATTCACTGCATTGTGGTCCTCCTCACAGGCAAACAGAACATTTGCAAAACAAAAGATCACCATTAGTAATGAATGATGCAAAATGTGTCTGGGAAAGATGATAACCAGCTCTGTCATATTTTCCATGGAAGTGATATTCACTAGAAGAAAGTGCTCTACATCACTTCTTATCCCTCCATTCCTGCTGATTTATGAACGTAACTTTCCAAAAGATAAATAGAGGATCCAGAGTGTCTCAGAAAAGTGATTCAGACATTTCCTGACTTACCCCACACATGCAGGATTTAGTTCGTATCATGATAAAATATATTGGGGTGTTATGACTTTACAAACTGGATGAGAAGTAAAGCATTTTTAAGTGTGTGTGTGTGTGTGTGTGTGTGTGTGTGAAGAGAGAGAGGGCGGCGGGGTCCTGGTAGAAGCAGGGAATGAGCAGTGGGAGGTATTCCGGGAATGTGGAAATAGTGGCTGGATCACATATTCTGCTACACCCAATGTTAACACACCCACTGAGAGTGCCTTAACGTTAGTGTGTGCGTGTGCGTGTGCCTGTGTGTGAGTGTGTGTGTGTGCACACAATCTAAAACAACACCTGTCACCTGTACAAGGTTTAGTAAAACATCTACTTCACCTACTTCCGAAGAAGACGGTAACATGTGAGTCATACTGAACGACTACATCAGTGTCAAAGAATCCCCTCCGTGTGCGACTCATACAAAAAGACAACAGGCCATTGATATGTCAGAGTGGTAAAAGCACACGTGTTACTTTTAGCAGTGACGAAGGCTCTGCACAAGTGTCCCAGAAAACCAAGACAGCATGGACGACACCAGGACCCTGAAACTGAAGCAACTAAATGGAATTCAGCCATCAGTCATTTTAGTATTGACACCTGTGCTTTTCATAGTGTGACACGTTCAAGTGTCGTCTGTGATAAAGGTCTGTTTTATTACCTCTAACCAGCTTTAACCAATTCAATTCAATTTTATTTACAGTGCCAAATCATAACAAAAGTTATCTCAAGACACTGTAAACATAGAGTAGGTAAAGACCCCACAAAGATGTGTTTATGATTTACAGAGACCCCATAGACCATTGACTTTAAAACAAGGACGCAGATTTTGGTTTTCTTTTCCCTCAAGAGTTGACACATTGGAGACACACAATTTTCCTCTAACAGCAGCAATGTGGTTTTCACAACAACAGTAGACTGTTTTCCGAATTAAAATCTATAAAATGATTGGGAAACCACTGGGATGTATGTATAAAACACCTGACAAGCCTTACAAATCGTGTCTGATCCTTTCATCCTTCAGGAGTGTTTTATTGAGATATTTTTTAACCAATCTGTGAAGCCAAAGGCCATAAAGACAATGAAGACTATTATTAGAGTATTATTATAAATCCCCTGAATAATGTTAAGTTATTTAGAAAATAGTGCATTAACACAAAATATGCATGGATGCAAATACAAAATAAATTAGATTTGCTTTTGCAATAATCTTACTAATCTCAATCTCATTCTTTTGCACATGTGAACTGCTGTATGTGGGTCAACTTAAACTCATCCAACTCCATATTTGTCCTAATTACCGGCATCCTCCTGAATTTGAGCCAACATATCTGATTGTTTCTATCTATGGTGTCAATCAGCGGACAGAGAGACTATAGTGACGGAACAGTGCTTTATGTGACTGATGTATTGGTGATTAGATTTGTACAAAACTAGGCAAGCAAAGTCCTTCCTACTCCTTTAAAACACAAAATGTAAATGTGTATTATATGTTCTGTACAGTTTTTTCAAGTGTTCAAAGTATTTATTCTATTCTCACATATTCTCTGCAGTGTGTACTGCACAGCTGTTTATATATATATATTATTCTTATTAATTTTGACAATTTCAATTGCTGTAAAAAAGAAAAAAAAGAGAGCAGCCTAACTGATTTGTCCTTCCTAAAAAAATACTCACTGGGAGCAGCTCAACAGACTGTCAGCTGTGCAGAAAACATGAAAAACAGTTATATTATATAGACAGTATCGGTAAATCCACGTTGGTCTCCACGAATGCATCACGACAGCCTTCACTGAGCCTTGATGTCTTATCATACACTTGATATCAACACTTGTCTCTAGACCAACAGGGAACAAGACTGGATAAGACAGACAGAGAATATACTGCAGACTACTTTATCTACTGACTGTGTGCACAGTATGTGTATGTTTTCTGTCCTTCACTATATGAGAAAGTCGTGTGCAGTGTCTCAGGGCCAAGGGATGAGAGTAGAATGTGTCTTTACATCTGAGTGTTGTGAAAACAGACGTAGACATCACAGTCTTTTTAGCCTCTTCATGTAAATGTCGAAAGATTTGTATTTCAACATCTGTGTGTCGTGAGATGATAACACTTAAAAAGCATAAAAAAACTTGTCAGGCAAGCTTTTACTATTCCCTTAAAACCGTTCTCTTCTGCAAACAACAATACAGCGGGATATTAACCATAAAAAGTCCATGAACTGTTGATGTGTAGCTGAAAGCAGAAGTTTAAGGGTCATTATGAAACTATAAAGGGAACTGCGTCCATGGATTTGTTTGACCAATGAAATAGATTCCGGATGACATGAATATTACTTGCAGATTATAGCTTTTAGCCGGTTATCCACCTTACTGCGATGCCCCATACTAACATCTTTTTATAACTGCTAAGTAGTTTTAGTAAAACCCTGAGTCTGCTGCTGCTGCCCTCCCCCCAGACAGATGTTAACCGCTGGTTTTGAGTTGCTAAAGGGATCCAGGAGTTCCTAGAAACAAGGAAATCGAGTCTGAACCCCTCCCCCCTCTTCTCCATCAGGAGCAAACACTTCGACCCCCAACACAGACCTCACTGTCGAGGTTCTGTTGAAAAACCACACGCAATCCCACACATCCAAACATGTGCCAAGTCCCTCCCGCTAACGGACACTGTACATTCAACATGTTTCTCTCTGTGCCAGCCAGCTTACAAAATAAGCATTAATATGATGGCAACAGGGTTGTTTATATCCTCTGGATGAAGAGCTCCTCTATTCATTTATTTGCACGACCTTACTGAGAAGTGACCTGATGTTTTATGTTTATGTTGATTTTATAATACATGTTACGGTGGAGGTATTGGCCATGTTGGGAATAAGGTCAAGTTGTGCTGAAGCATTTGAAAATGACAGAAATAGACATACAGCTAAAAACAAATGCCCAGGAATTGATTTGACATCGTAGCGTCTAACATCCTTTGTGAAAAGTTTTTCAATTTTTAAGAAAAGATTCAGCGATAAATACACAAGATTTAATTTGAAACGGTTGTCCAGCTTCTGCAGCTGGGTAATGACAGAATGACTGGTGTTTGTACGAGACCTCCTCCTAGTGGTCAAACAGTGGCATCACATCAGATTTAATGATCAGTTTGAGTGGTTTTAAGGTTAATTTGGACCCAAAATGTAAAACCCAGTCTGTTACAAGGATTTCATTGTTCCCAAAATATTAAAAAAATACAGATCAGATGAGGAAAGCAGCACTGCTTTTAGTAGATGGAAGATTTAGTTTCTCATCACTGACACACACAAAAAAGCAAAGGAACCTTGAGCCAAACAGGTTTCGGATTCTTCTTCAATTCTGTCCAGTTATTAGGAATAAAATGAATACATCCCAACGTACCTGGAGTATGAAAACACATCGCGAGAGGGCTGTTTCGAAAAGGTATTTTCAACAAACCTCTACGTACTTTGCTTTACTGTCAAAATGAATATACCCATTGTTTACTGACTAATTCAGCAACCTCAGGTATATAAAGCAACCTGTTAACTAATGATGAATGAACTGATGATCCCGTAAGTAACTGAGATAAAACAATAACACTGATTAAAGTTGTGAAAAATGCTGATCACAATCTCCCAGAGTCCAAGGTGACATCTTCAGATAGCTTGTTTTGTTCTTGATATTCAGTATACTATCTTATGAGACAAAGAAAAGCACATTAGCATTTTTTGGAAGCTGAAAGCAGCAAATATTTATTCATTTTTGCTTAAAAAAAAGTGACTCAAGCCATTTATTAGTTATCAAAATAGTATATTAATATTCTGTCAACTGGCTAACCAAGACGTTTTTACAGCAATACATCACACAAACGACTACATTCACTTTTACTGTGATTTATTGTTTTGTTACTGTTTGAGTTCCAGCGACGATGACCACAACACGACACAGACACATCCACATCCACATAATTTGGTGGTGAAAAACGTTGATGCTTTGGTTTTTATGTTGTTCACTTTACTGTAGTAGCCTACCATAATGAAAAAGTACAGTAATGAACTTGCGAGCTGTACACACGTGCATTGACATTATACTCAATATAAAAAAAAATACTCTATACAGTATATCCAACACCGTACAGCCATGAGGCATTCACAAGCAGAGAGGAGCCGCTGTCCCTCTGGTCCTTTGTCTTGAAATAAAAAACATAAAGAGTACCAAAGTACATTAAACAGTTCTGAAAATCCTAAAGTCACCACACAACAACCGAAGGAGAAGCAATTAAAGTTACAGTACTCATCAATGAATTACGACCTCATGAGTCTTTAAGTCTACAATCAACAGTTATAAGTGCTTATACTGGCAGTGTAACGTGTGAAGCAGCAAGGTTGTTTTGATACTGTACTTTACATACAGTGAGTGACCTGGACCCAGCTCCATTAAAACTCAAACCTCAAATAACTGTGGCAAGTTGCTAAAGAGCTTCTGAGAAATTTGGAAACATCCTGCGCCCACAGCAGCAGGCTGGATTTCCAACTCAAACAGTGAGCCCCGGTCACAAATACTGTATGTGATGTGCACACACCTCCGTAATCACAGTGGCTGACTGTTCCGACACGTTGCCACAGTGATGCAGAGGAGAAACATCAGGTTTGTATGTCTAGAAGCACGGTAAGGTCAGGTAAACGCTGGGCGAAAAACATTTCTGTTTACATTCAGTGTTGTTTACTCCACTTAACTGGTTCCCATCAGTTCTCCTCAGGTTAGCTCAGGACTCAAGTTTGGTTACAATTTGTCCAGAAAAATGAAATAATCTGGATAAATACAGTCGTCATACACTAACTAAACCTTTATTCCTCCTAATTAATATTATTATTATTATTATTAGCTAGTTATTTAGCATTACTAAGCTAAGTATCCAAACATTTAATAAGTGTTTAGAACACAGTATAATGAACTTGTCAGCAGATATAAGCATTTATTAATGTATTTGTCAACAGATAAAACTCCTCCTGTGGTCACCCATAAGTGGAGGCTGGTTCAAAAACAGAAAATGACAATATAGTAAAACACAGTAGTAATAATATAAAATATGTCTTCATAGGAGAATTACAATTACTGTACATTAATAAACACTTAAATGTCCTTATAACTGCATACAACTACATCTTAGTATGATATCAAACATTTGTTAAATGTTTATATACTGCTTATGAATGCTAAATAGAGGAACAACGTGTTACTGTTGTAATTGTTGCAGCTCGTCGGTCAGTTGGTCGACAGTTGGTTGTTTTAAGTGTGCTTCGTAAATAAAGTTGAGTTGAGAAATGTGAAGTTACATTATCATCAAATCTGATTAACAATCTCTCCGGAAATTGCACATATAGATAAAAAGCTCATCTGATCCCTTTGTGTTCTTCTTTTATTACTTTAGACTGAGCCTCAACAGAGACACAAAAAGTTTAATGCTGCGATGTGCATAGTCCAGTTCATTGTATGTTATGATATTGTATATATACATGTTTTGATGTAATATCAATGCGATTAATCAATTAATAATATATATCTGTTCCTGTATTGCAAACCTCCCTTCTATTTGAGTCCTACGACATTCGACTGAGAGTGGATGGATTTGAAGGAGGTGTGTTGTATTTACTGTAAATGCACTGCTTGAGTTGGTTGGTTGAGTTCATGCCTCCTCGCTCCCACAACAGAGTTCAGGACTCCTCGTCAGTGGCACTGGGAGAGCGCTCCTGGAGGACAGATAAAAAGAGAAAACTAGAAAACGTCTAGAATATTTTTTGATCTGCAGCCCAACCCGGTTCTGAATGAATAAAATACACCTGATAAGGCTGATAAATTGATGACAATCATATAATGTATAGCATTACTTATTTTTTTATTGTTATTTTTGTTGTTGCGACAGCTCAAAAGAAAATTTTGAAAAAGTTAAAAAACTAATATCTCGTAAAGTGAAGAAACAGCTTGTACATGACCCAACTTTCAACAGGTTTTTACAGTTTCCTCCAAACCGAAAGATAACCTCATTGGCAGATATAACAAAGGACGAAGAGGAAATAGGCTGTCATTCTGCAGGGTTGCTGCTGCATGATGTCTGCTTTCTGCAGCTCAGGCAGGTAGAAATATATGAATGGAAGAGAGTGTCTTCATCCATATACCCCCTCTTTTTTCTCAAGTACAAAAATAATCTCACTCTGAAGCAATATAACAATACATCTTTATAATAGTCACGTCGGCTAACAAAAACACACCTCATATGTCACTGTAAAAAAACAACAGTATATGAATATGTAGGTGGGTTATCTTGGTGTTCAGACACTTTAAATAACAGCTATTATAGCTATGTTAAAGGCTAACGGCTGCAGTGCTCTTGCTCACCCATTAATCACTTCGACACAAATACATGAGGAAATAGGATCAAGGTTGAAAAATACAGAAAATCCCCTTTAAGGCTGCACCTGTCACAAAGCATTTTGAATGTCGTTCCCCTTCTGAATTCTGTTGTTTCAATCAAAAAAAGTAAGTACAGCAACTTAAAGGTATACTTTACAAAATTGACACACACACACACACACACACACACACACACACACACACACACACACACACACACACACACACACACACACACACACACACACACACACACACACACACACACACACACACACACACACACACACACACACACACACACACACACACACACACACACACACACACACACACACACACACACACACACAGAGTTACCTCTTCCTGTTCATCTTCAGAGTCGTCGTCACTAACAACAGGTTTGGCTCTGGTGCGTCCTGTTCGTCTGCTGCGCCCTTTCCCTCGATCTCCACCTTTATCTTTCCTTCCCAGACGGATCTTCACTTTCACTGAGCGAGCTGGAGACAAAGACAAACACATGTACATCACATGTTTAACGTATAAATAAACCTTACGCTAATAGAAAGAGTGAAAAAAACATTCTAGTGTCATCAAAACAATGTAACTGAAGGGGAACTTAAATGTTAGTCTCAAGTGAAAAATGGTCAGTAAGAAAACAAATATAACACTTGACAAAGTAAAACACAAATTAAGTAAAAGATAACTTACAAACAACAAACTAAACGCCAAAATCCACCCTCTGCTGCTCTTTTCACACAGACATGCTTACTTTCAGACTCGGATCCTTCCTCCAGCTCCTCCTCCTCTTCCTCACTCTCCTCTCCCTCGGTTTCTTCCTCCTTCTCGATCTTTTGCCTCAGACTGGTGAACACTGACTGGAGGACGATGGAGTCTTCGTATATCTGCTCACGTAAGAAAAACAGGGTAGAAAACAACTGTTTATTTTTCAACATCGTGTACATACAGGTAACACATAACGCTTTCAGTGAGCACAATTTATGATTAAGATGATGGGGGGAGATAAAAGTCACCTGCATGATGTAGGCATCTGCTGGGCCAGTCAGTAAAAGATATATCATTTCACCAGTGACGCAGCAGTTATAGCTTTAATTTTGTCCTTTATCAAAGACTTGCTGATGAAGGCAATCATCCGGGCTTTCCTGAGTTGCCAGTGGATATCCGGACTAAGACTTTTCTCTACCGAGCAGCAGTCATTATTTATGATCGGATTAGCATCTCAAGATGTGAGAATATAGTTGATAATAAAAAGTATAACAAGTATAATAAATATAATAAAAAGAAGCTAATGAAAAGCTAAACTGTCATCAGTCGATAGCCAATGGATTTCTAAGTTTCTACGTTTTCTAAGTTAAGAAGAGGCACTAGGTGACGGGCTTGCTAGCCATTTAAGAGCCGTCACTAGCCTCGTATCCATAGCAGCATCTTACCAGGGATCCCTCCAGGTTGAAGGTCTGGGCGTTTTGGAAGAGCAGCATGACGTCTCTCTCCAGGTCACCCAGACTGCGGTAGCGGTGACCTCGAATCCTCTCCTACAGTGGCGATACAGTATGTACATCACTTGTTGTATGGGATATCATTTGCTGCTGCAGTGACCAACTGACATCAAAAGAAGTTTTTTTTTTCTGTTCTAACCTTGATCTTCCTGAAGTCCACAGGCTTGCGGATCAGTTCATAGTACTCTGGGAGCTCTTTTCGAGACGGCAGTTGGATAAACACCTCGCTCAGCTGACGCCCACTGGCGCTGCAGGAAATGACATCATCAGGATGAGACAAAGCACATTTATCAGCATCTGCAAGCATCTGATCACAACACACACAAAAGGAGAGTAACTTCATTCTCTGCTCAGGAGGCCATCACTCCACTATATCTTTACATAACAAATATCTGTTTAATGTGATCTTTATATATTTACCTTTTAAGTCTTTAAGTCCTGCCAGCAGTGGTGCGGACAAATATGTTGCTGCTTTGATGATACAGCAGGGTTATGCTAATTTCATGCAAAATTTTATATGGTGAATTATTTTTTATACATGTGCTTCATGTTATTGTGTCACAGTTAATGGTTAAATACATCTGTACATGATAATATTTTAAATGTCTGATTTAGTGATGATGAAAATTACACATTATTTCAGGAAATATGTGTAGGCAGTTGTGAACACTGTATGGTGATTTTTTTTTAGTTTCTATAAATGTTCAAGGTCGTACAACAAAACTAAAAAAAATGAAAGTCACATTGTTGTAACAGAGATGAGTAAGGACACGGTAAAAATGAGTTAATAAGCACCAGAAAAGATGTGAGCTACCTGTCTTTATACTTGATGACAGCGTCCGTGATCTTCTTCATCTTCTTTGTGAGGGCGGGGGGGTTGGGGGAAAGTTTCTCGGCAGGTGGTCGTCCCCTCTTCCTCTGCCTCTTCCCATCATCATCTTTGTCCCCTCGCCTTCGTCCCCCCAAGGAAGAGGAGGGACCAGGGAGATCCAGGTCGCGGTCCCGCTTCCTCTTACGGGTCGTCTTTTTGTGACGTACCTCTTCCTCCATCTCCTCCAGTGTGCCCTCCTCTATCGCCTGCATGGGAAACACAGACTGTGAGATTAAGAAGAATCAACCCATTATTCCAGAAAACAAATAATATTTTTATTTTGTATTTAAATTTGAATTTAAATTTGTTTCTCAGCTCCGCCTTTTCCCCATGAGGCTAATAACCTTGAGCCACTGCTTCTCTGTCAGTGAATCGCTGTAGTCCACCTCCTTCCGCTGCCGAGAACCTCGTCCAAACATTTTCTCCTCCTCCTCCTCGCAGGTCAGTCGTTCGACCTCGGCGTCATCTTTCATGATCCAAGTGGGCAGCTCGTCCTCCTCCATCAGACGCGGTTTCCGCCGTGGGTTACGGGCATCCTCGCGACGCCGGTCTAGGTCCATACGCTAAGGGAGGGAGAGTCAGAAAAAACAGACAATGAGACAAATATGGAAGGAGAGGATTTTGGTAGAGTTTGGGCTGTAGGCAGTAGGCGATTTGTTCATTTCTAAAAGGGATGACAGACCCATCTAAACAACTCCTCTACCTCGCACTCTCTCTTATACTTAGGGGTGGAGAGGGCGATGGAAGGTAAATACGGGACATGCATTTTGGTCATTTTCCAAACCAAGTGGATAGCATCCCCCATCAAATCGCCTACTGGTCATAGGTGAAGACTACAAACTTCAAAACACTGACCATAAACTGGTCAAACTCCTCCTCACTCCTGGCAATCATCTGGTTGACTGTCTCGTCATCTGGCACCTCATCCTCCTCCTGAATACAGCAGGCACACATTGGCAACCAAAGAAATAAGCAAGCTCTCTCTTTAAAATTGTGTGTTTCTGGTGCACGTACACACATTAATGCGTAGACACACTTCCTGACCCCAGACCTCGTCTTGCTCCTCGTGTTCAAGGATTGCCTGCAAGAAGGCCCTGCGCTCGTGGCTGGAAGACTTCTGGTCAAACATGCCAGCCTGAATGACCTTTTGGTCCACGTTAAGTTTGTACTTGGCAGCAGCCAGGATTTTCTCTTCAACACTGTTGATAGTGCAAAGACGCAGCACACGCACCTCGTTCTGTTGACCAATACGGTGGGCTCTGTCTTGAGCCTGCAGGTCCTGGAAAAACAAAGATAATTGTGTAACTCTGTGTTTGGATGGTGTAATCTAAAAATGTTTACATTTTTCAACAACTTTATTCCACAAGGCCACAAGCCTCTACTCCATGAAATTAAATTTTACAAATATCAGAAAAATCCCAATGTTCAAACCACCATCCTGCATATCTACAGCCAGCTGGGTACTGATAAAATCATATACGCTAGCAAAGGATCAATAAGCAGCTTTAATGGAAGTTATTCAGACATGTGTAACATAAGAGTGCCTAAAGACAGATGCCTCGGGCCACTTTTGGATACAATTTTCAGTAATGAAAAGGCACAAATCTCAGTCGCAAATTTGTATCGTCTCTATGTAAACTGTGTGAACCACAAGGAGAAAAGCTGCAGAAATGCAAAAGCTAATGAGGATGTAAATAAACAAACAAACAAAAAGCACAAAAGAAGTAACAACTCTTGTTGAACTCAAACAAAGTCTGAGTTGAGTCTGAGGTCTGTGTCGCTGTGTTCATGTCTATTGTTATGTGTATAGTGAGGTCCTGCAGACATTAGTCTCTTACTGCTCCAACTTCTTAAAGCAACTCAAAGTTGATTTCAGCTTGATTTTTCATTAGTGCATTTTGTAAATTGAAATAAACACGCATCACACCTGATGTGGGTTCCAGTCAGAGTCAAAAATAACAACAGTGTCGGCAGACTGCAAGTTGAGGCCGAGGCCTCCAGCTCTTGTGCTCAGGAGGAAGATAAAGTACTCTGACCCAGGTTCATTGAATGTCTTCAGTAACATTCCTCTATCCTCAGCTTTCGTAGTGCCTGGGATGTAAGGGAGGTGCACATAAAGGAAATAAAGGGGGAAAGAACAGAGCAAGCAAGACAAAATGTTTACCAAAGGAACGAGAAAAAAAATGACAAACACTTCTACAAGTAAACTGTCTCACCATCCAGACGCAGATACTTGAAGCTGCGATAGGCAAAGTAATCCTCCATGATGGTCATGAGCGAGGTCATTTGACAGAAGAGCAGGACTTTGTGGTTTGTGACTCTCAACTTTGGTAGGATTCGATCCAACACCTCAAACTTTCCTGATGCCCGATACAGGTCAGGACTGAAGTAAAGGTAGATGGATTGGGTTACATGGGTTACAGTTTGGGTGTGTGATTTCAATCTAAAGTGAAATGAACACTTACCCCTGGACTATCCCGCCAGAGAATCCTAAATGTTCAGAGAAAGATTCCTGCAATAGCAATCAAAAATGTATTCTGTAATTTAGTCACATACACAAAGTGAAACACTTCAGTTTTTGGCTTTAATTTGTAGATAATGTTGTAAAGATTCCTATATTATAACCACAAAGTCAATATTCTCTGAGAAGAGAAAAAAAGAGATTTTATGCATCTTTTTCTGTGTGCTGCTTATACACACTCACACACCAGTGGCAGTAGACCACCACACAGGATGATGGTCTGACCATCACACAGCCACACCATTTGCTCCCTGTATCCTAACAAATCTATGCAGTTAAACAAATAACTGGACACACATTACTCAATAGGGAAGGTTATTCGTTGCCACCGTACTCTGCGGGGGAATTGTTGGGTCTATGTTTATCATAAATAAGTCATAGAGTGTGGTCTTTACCTAGTATGTAAAGTGTCCTGAGATAACTTTGTTTTGATTTGGCACTATAAATAAAATTGAATTGAACTGAATTGAATAGTACCTCTATTTGCTGAAACATGTAAGGATGGTTACAGATCTTCCTCAGCTGCATAATGGTGTTCATCAGCGTCTTTGTGCCTCCTTTACCCTGGCAAACACGAGACAAAACGGACAGCTCACAAATTTAATTCTTTCATTCAACAATTAACTCTCAGGCTTCAATTAAAGCATCATGTCTTTAAATGTGAGAGCGAAGGACCTAAAACAGAACTTCAGCATCATAAAAAAAATCAAATAAGAAATTCAAGTCTTTCCTGACAGTGAAATTCAAAGGTCTACTCAAATCATAGGATAAGTTCTAGACCTGCTGTCAACTTTTGAAAAAAATCATCTAGTGCCACATATTATCTAGACCTTTTTTTTTTTTTAAATGATCCACTAGCAGAATTAAAAACATTTTTGATTCTGGAAAGAAAAGAGCCACAATAGGGGACATATACTTCCAAAAAACATAAAACTGCATAACAAAACCACAAACCTAGAGTGGAGACAATATTATTTTGGTTGTAATAATGCATGAACCAAATAACCACAGCGTTTAAGTTTTTGCGTCCTCACCTTCTTGTCCTTCTCTGATCCGTCAGTGAGCAGAACCCCCTTGGCCTGCATGTGCCTGTACAGCACCCTCTGAAGAGACGACATGTCACACTTGATCACATATTCCACCTGACGGAGAGGGGAGACAGGCGGACTTAATGAAAAGAGAGAAGAGAGGGTCATCCACCATTACATTTACCAGCATTGCAAAAATGAGATCATAAAAACAACTACAGGATTTGTTCAGCATCCAATAGGTGATCATCTGGACCAATATGTGCTAGTCTGTTTTCATGTGTAGATATTAGTGTGAATGCTGTGTGTGCTGAAACATGCCTTCTCTGGAAGCTGTGCCTCTACTTCCTTCTTTAACCTGCGTAACAGGAAGGGGCGAAGTACTTTGTGGAGACGACGGATAATTAAAATGGTCTCCTCTTCATTAAGGTCCACCTGGAGAGTAAAGGAAGCAGACATTTGGCAAGAAAGACAGTGTAGCTCCTGCCTGTTGTCTTCTCTGCAACACTCATGTGATGTGGCTACAACGGAGTCCTTCTCTCCACCTTTTCTCCGGTCATGGCGAAAGGGGCGTTGAACCACTGCTCGAAGGTGCTGCAGCTCTTGAAGATGGTGGGCAGGAGGAAATTTAGCAACGCCCATAGCTCAGGTAGTTTGTTCTGCAGCGGCGTTCCTGTCAGCAGAACTCGCCGTGGGGCCAGGTAGTGGGTGTTCAGGACCTGGGTCAGCTTACAGTGATGGTTCTTCATACGGTGACCCTCATCCACGACCATGTACTTCCAACGAATCTGGTGGGGTCGAGGTAAGGGAGAGAGGAAAGAACATCGGGATAAAGCTGCTACTTGTCTGTCTCACAGCATTCAAACCAACCAAAAAACAGAAATGAAGATCTCATCCAGTGTGTCCTCATCACTCATGCTGGCTCAGTCCCAAGCCAAAGCCTAGCGCCACCACATGAGGCAAATTCTAGCCTGAACGACAACACCCACCTTTGAGCAGTCAGGAAGCCTATATGACTACATGAGTGCATATCAGCATGACGGTCACAGAGGACAGTGGGAGATGCGGTATACAGGTGGTGTCAGTGTGGCAGCACCTAGGAGAAAGCACTGAGATGCAGCACAGGGGGGGCGGTCAGATTGGCCAGGATACATTACTTTTAGACTTTGGGGATTTAGGGAGTGGGAGACGACAAACAAAGACACATCGAAACCTCGAGTAAAATCAAATGACAAAAAAGAATAACACTATGACTGCCTGGGTTTGTTTGTTCGTATCCTTCTGCTTGTGTTTGTTTTTATATCCCATCTCACCTTGGCCAGCACTTGTTTATCCTTGATGATGTACTCGTAAGTGGTGAGTAAAACATTAAACTTGCCACTGCGCAGTTGGGGGACGAAGGCTCTTCTAGCAGCAGGAGACCCCTGAAAGCCAAAATATCTATTATTACAACTATAAAATAAATAATAAAAAAACAACACAAAAATTCACAATTTACTTCAGCAGGTCTGAATATTTCAAAATAAAAGCAAAAGCTACAGAACAATGAATAAAAAACCTTTGAAAAAACACCCACCTTGTAGGACACTTTCACGACTGTTGGTGCCCACTTGTCAAACTCATACACCCAGTTAGAAAGAGTTCTGTCGATGAGAGACAGCTCTGTTGTCATTTAACAATTTACTCTGAATAATACTAAATCCTTTCTTCTTTATTTGTAGTCTTTGTTTAAAAAAATCTTCCCTTATGGATAAGAACAAAACACATTTTTGCAAATAAAGAGGTAATGCTAACGAGAGGGGTACAATGATGAGGTAGGGACCATTGAGCCGTTTGAGCTCCATGAGGTACGTGATGAGGGCAATTGTCTGGATGGTTTTTCCCAGACCCATCTCATCCGCCAGAATCCCATTAAGGTTGTTGTTGTAGAGGGAAACCAGCCACTCCAGACCTTTAATCTGACACACAAGCAAAGCATTTACTGTACCTTCCTTGTCAAGTCATAAAATTAAAAAACATCTTTGTGCACGGCAAGGTAGAGAACATCATGCCAATGATCTGATTTTTCACCTGATACTGTTTGAGTTGTCCATTTATTAACAAACTGGACTGTTTCTCCACCTTCTCTGTGACAGCGTGAGCCACAGAATAATAAGACTGGAGGCCTCGGGCGAAGGCTGCACCACTATATTCGTCATCCACATCCTGTTTAGCATTTCTACAGAGGTAACAAAGGACAGTTTTAGTCAGTCATGGCATGAGGTCTTTTGGTGGACAGCTTTGGTTAATATCTCATGAACACATGTTTTTTTGTTTGGGTAACATAAATTGTACAAAAATGTATTCAAGTGTAGTACTCCATATATGTACTCACTCAATGATGTGTCGAACGTCCACCTCTGACACGTCTTCGCTGTCCGGGTCTGTAATCTTCTTTTCCTCCACCTGAACGGACGATGGCTGAGGCTCCTCCTCTTCCTCCTGCCAGACAACTTGTCAGTGATCGGAGCAGTGAATATGAAACTGACTTCAAACATGTCTTTTAAAACAACCCACCTCCTCCTCTTCCTCCTCCTCGCTATCTTCACTGTCTGAGCGAGGAGCCACCTCATAACTGGACAAAATGCAAGCATACTCAAATTAAATGATCAGCCCCTGTGTCTGAACATTGCAACTGTACAAGTCCTCCTCATGTAAATGCATATTTATAAGATACAAATGCGAAGATCTTTGTTTTTTGTTCTCTATGGCGATAAGGAGTACTTGCAGGTGTGTTTTTGGATCTCATTTCCCAGAGATTTCACAGCGTCACCTGTGAGACAGTCAGTTGGCAGTTGAAGATGAGATACTAGAATGTTGAAACCGGACGTAACTAGTAAACTGCACAAGCGTCAACACTTAAGTTATCAGATGGCTAGCTGACTATGTAGGGTAAAGGTTAGGCTTAGGTTAGAAGACAGGGTATGGGTTATGTCTTTGTGTATAATAAATTAGAATTAAAGTAGAACATTGCTGCGTTAGGCCCCATATTCAACCGTGTGTGTGTTGATGCCTGTGCAGTATGGGAGCTTAACTATGTTCCCCGCTTTGTATGTGACCAGGGAACATAGGACCCATTTTTAATAAAAGGGAAACCCTATTTTTAAAAGCAGGGTCCGATGTGGCCAGCTTTTCACTGAAAGTGTCCTATGGTCTTTTTTCCACAATCGGTGCCGTATTCCTCGGCAAATAGGCCTATGTAGACCCTAACACTACCCCCTAACCCTGACCCTTACTGTAACCCCTAAGCCTAACAAAATGCTGAATTAAATCAGCGGAGGCATAGGCTAAGGTTAAGTAGGGCTCTATCATGGAAAAAGTGTGTGTGCAACAAGAACAGTGGAATAGAGGCCAATAAGAACACATCCTGGCAAGTGAATAACAGGACTATATATGGGCATGTTTGATGACGTTCTGGACACACAAAGGCACTGGGAGAGCCTTGGAGGTGATGGCAGTAATAGGAGTGTATATATGAAATCATGGGGCGTGTAAACTTTGTCAACACCCGATATACTTTATCAGTATAAAGTGAGAGACTGAAAGGAGACATGTTGGGACTTGTGTGACGGAGGTGTAGTGAGAGCTTCTGTCAATTTGTGGTAATAAAATTCCCCCTTGATGGCTGAGACGGTCTCTGCTGACTAATTTGTAGATCTTTCTATTTTTATAATACATCGTTCTTCAATAATGCGAGGGATGTTTGCAAGTTAACATCCAACATAACACAGTTAGCATGTTTTCGTCAATAGCTAATACTCTAGGTTTTTTGTTGTCACTAGCATTTATGTTTGTTTTTTTATATATAATGTTTTACTCTGTGTTCTATGCTTTATCTGGCTGCAAGACAAATTTAAATCTCCCCCTTGCGGACAATAAAGTTAAAATTGTTTATACAGTTAGCATGTTAGCAAATGTTAGCATGCAGACATGTATACAGCATCTTTACCATGGTGCCTAGCATTGATCTAAGTTTCAACTGAGGTTCAAGGCATCCACTCTGAGCCATGAAATTTATGGTAATTCATCTAACATTCACTATTTCAATACGCACGCACGCACGCACGCACACACACACGCGCACACGCACACACACACTTCTCTCAATCCAGCCAGTCTCACCCGGGGTTCATCTCGAGCCAAGTATCCAGCTGTCCAGCTTTGGGAGCGTCCAGTCCTGTCAGAATGTTACCACTGTCCACATGGATGACCTTCACAGGCAGGTCACTCATCTGACTCGTCTCATCCAGAGGCTGCAGGGAAGGAGGTAAATTATCTGTTGGACTGGGTTGGTTTCATTGGGCTAGCTTGATAATGTGGTGGGGGGCCCGGTGAATCAGTGGTTAGAGCAGGCGCCCCATTTACAGAGGCTAAAAGTCCTCGCAGCAGTGGCCTGGCTTTGACTCCAATATTTCTTCAATATTTTAAAAAAAGTGGTATTAGACAAAGCATCAGAGCATCAGTTAAGACTGAAGTGTACATTAGTTATAATAACGCTTCTGCTGTTTAGCCATTTGACAACCAATAACGCAAGCAAATATCTAATTATGATTTAGTGCAGTTTATGTTGAATTAATATAATTCTACACTTGCTTAAAAGTGCTGCTACCTCTGATAGATTATTTACTTCACTGTTCTCTGAATATGAACACATGGTTGCCGGGGACTATGGCCAATGGCTTTTTAAGTTTGTTCACGATGAAAATCTAGTTGATTCTACTTTTTGCCAAAACAACTCTAAAAATCAACATTACACCCTGAATCTTTGTGTAAAATTTGATCTTTGCTGTGTTTAAAAGGAAGTCTCTTTGGAGACCACAAGTAGGAATAAACAATCCCAATGTGAACGCAGCATACTTTAAGAATGAGTGAAACAAAAAATCAGTGACTTTGAATATTTGCTTTAACTACCTCCTACTTACTGAAATCTACAGTCTACACTGGTTAACCGATTTTAAGGATTATTTTTTTAGCAGTTTTTTAAGCCTTTATTAAAGAGGACAGATATGAAATGGGGTGAGGGGGGGGGGGGGGGGCATGCAACAAGGACAGGTCGGAGTCAAACTTGCCAATCTAACCACTGAAACACCAGCCACCCCAGGGTTAACCTGTTTTAATGCCATCATTACAGCTGCTGCATCCGCTCACCTCGCCATCAGGACCCATGGCAGGAGTCTGACCTTCAGCAATCTCCAACTGCAACACAAGAAGAAGTTGACTCATCACAACAAGCTCCAGCACCATATCACTGGTGCTTGAGCTCCTGTTTTCCATACCTTCTTCTTTTTCTTTTTCTTCTTCTTCTTCTCCTTGAGGGCCTGCGCAGCTTTGTGAGCTCTGACCAGCTCGGTGAGGTTGGCGACATACTCGTCAGTTTGCTGCAGCAGGTAAGCCAGACGCTTATCCTTCTTCTGGTCAATCAGTTTACGATAGCCCTCCTCATCCTCAGCCTGGGAGGACAGAAACGTATACAGTGTGTGTAGGAGAGTGTGTATACTGCTAAGTGTGCAACTATGTCCGTGGCCCTGTTCAGACCTGGCATCAACATGTGCTAAATGTTGACAGCTCTAGTATGTCAGTTCAGATCTGCCGTTAGAATGCGTCTCCACCTGCAGATCGGACCTCACTTCCCCTGCATGGCTAATAAAGCATACATTGCGACGTAAGATTACAGGAATGTCTGTGGTCATATCCTACACACTTGTGAATTCGGGTACATTTTATGAATCAAAAAGGATGACGTCATTGTCTAACGACAGGGACCAACACGGTGTTGCACAGAGCTTCAGAGAGATGGATCTCTCAGATCTGTCCGCAGCACCTCAACAAATACACCAACACAACTCACCGACAGTATGATAACAACATGCAAAACAAAAGATTCACAGTGATTTCTTAGTGGTTTCTGCAACATGGGAAATACTTTGGGGCACTCTCCTTCATTGTGTCCCAGGACACAATCCTGTACACAAGTATAAAAAAATGTGGCAATATTCAGCCCAGACCACCCCCAATGCATCCTCAATGTGTCTTGGGTGCATTTAAACCTGCACTTAGAGCTGTCCACTTGTTTCGGATCACCGTAGACGCATGTTAGTATCAGGTGTGAACAGGGCCTGTGTGGTTTCTTCTTACCATGAGCCTCCTCATCCTCTCTTTCTCAATACGCTCATTCTCTTTCTTCTGCTCCCGTTCAGTGTTTGCATGGTAGGTGGCCACTGCTTTGGTCAGTTTCTGCATTTTGCCCGTGATGGAGCGGTGGTACTCTTTAAAGTCTTTGGCGTGCTGCAGGATGCTGTTGAGGTACTCCTAAGATCAGAGTGTATTAGATGGTATGGGAATAAGGAAAGAGGAGACACAGAAGAAGAGAGGAATCAATTAAACAATACCACTTCTAATCTTTTTCAAAGGCGGCATCACAACTGTATGTGTCTTCTACCTGATGTTTCTGCCTGCGTTTGCGCTCTTGCTCAATCTTCTGCTGTTTCTCCAGTTTCTCTGTGATGCGCGCCTCCCGCAGAGACTGACGCTTGCTTCGCTTGTAGGCCTTGGCATCTAGGGCGGTCTCTAGAGCTGTGTCACGACGCATACACACCACCACCTCTTGACGCAGCTGTGGATAGTCGTGCACACAGACAAATATACAAACATGAACTCATCGTTAACGACCGCCATTGAAAACATGCAAAAATGTGCAGGTTAGAGATTGTGAAGCTGGATCAGACAGTGCATACCTGTCTCTGGAAGTTAAGCAGTCGGAGGGCTTTGAGCTCTATAGTAGCTTTGGTACGTAAATCCCCAGCCAGAGAGCCTGGCAGGTTCTCTAGTTCAGCAATACGATGAGTGATACGAGCCTGTAACCTGAGGGAGTTATGAGTTGTATTTTATTATGAATTATTCATGCTTTACGATTTGAATGACGATGAAAAAATTATACATTTAAGCAAGAAAACTCTCCAGCAATGCACTGATTGTAGTACAATATACAGTAACCATTCAACCCTTCAGATTAAGTCATTTTCCACTCCTGAAAAGGTCAATGAGATGATGATGTGTACCTGAACTCCCTCTCCTGCAGTATCTCCACTGGGTCGAGGCCACTGGGTTTCTGGATGGGGGTAATGCGGTTCTGCTTGGCATGGTAAGGCATCATGGGAGTAGGCTGTGCTGGCTGGCCGGGGGACTGAGTTTGTGGAGGCATTACTGGGGAGGCAGCGGGGGGAACTGAAGGGGGAGCAGGAGAGGGCCGGCCAGTGGGTTGAGGTGGAATAAGCTTTTGGGGTGTGTTGGAGGGGGCTGCTGCATTCACCATAGGACCTGGAGAAAAGTGGCGTGTGGAAATGAAGGAAAAGTCTACATTCAATGTGTAGAAAATGTATAATTTTCATAGGAAAAATGTATAAAGTGTTAAGTGTTTCCCTTACAATTCTGTTTTTGGTAGGGCTTGAGCAACATTTAGGCACTAAAACCTAAAATCTTCTGCTGCATTTTATGTTTAATGGTAACAAGTGGAATTTGTGAGCACAGACAGCACTATGGAGCAATGTTTCTAAGAATGGGTCCTTATATTGTTTTGTATTGTGCACATCCATGAGGACACACATATAGGTGACAGAGTACAAATTCCTGTTGCTGGTTTCGCACTACTATGTTGATCAACAATTGGAGGCGGTATGGTACCAAGAAAAGTAGCAATGCACTGACAAATACAGTGAAGAAGAAGACTCCTAGCAAGTAAACATGATGTAAACAATGTAGGATTTGAAATAGGCAAGGGTCTAAAATGTGAACATAATAATAAAGCCATAAACTCTTATCAAGAAAGTCCTAAATTATGACAATTATTACAAAATTGGCCTCATATACTGTATTGGCATAAGAACATACTATTCCATACTGTTTCTATCCTATCCCTAACCTATACAGATTAATTTTCTTACCTGGAATATGAGTAATAACTGGAATTGATATGGCCATACCAGCTTTCACTCAGCACCTTTATTTTTAACACACAGTTACTCACATTAATTCAACAAGAGGCTGCTTTCACAAGGTCTAACAGCAGCAGCAACACATACCTTCAGGCCAGGACTTAGGAGGTCCGTTTGGGTTCGGTCCCTGCATCCCTGCTGGAGTACCTGATGGGCCTGGAGGAGGCATGTTGGGACCCATCATTCCTAAAAAATATGTACAGATCCTCTTAAGTCTAACAGCATATTATTATTACAGAAAATACATTTTAAAAAAGAAGACTTTTGTGAACATTTGTAGCTTACTAGGGTATTGTGATTCAATGTACAAATTTGTCTTCCATCAATTACCCATCAGACCACAGGATAAAGCTGGCATTCCAGACATTCCCCATTACTGCTCACCGTGAGCTCGACTGTAGCCTGAGCCCATTGACCCGGGCACTGGTCCTGCTGGTCCACCTACTGGCCCACCTCCAGCCCCAGGAGCCAGGCTGGGCATGGGCTGCTGCTGCTGCATCCCAGGCATCGGCCTCTTACCCTGGACAGCCATTTGGAGGTGATCTGGCAGGGGCTGTCCCCGGGCCAGCATTTTATAAGCCATGATCTGGGCTCTGAGTTGGTGAAGCTGGTTCTGGTTGAAAGGGGTAGGGCCACCAGGACCTCCAGGGCCTGGAGGGCCTCCAGATTCAAGGCCGAGGGTGGAGACAGTTGGGCCCAGGCTGGGTCCAGGGCTGGGTCCTGGGCCGGAACTAACTTGAGGGCCAGGCCGGTTATTGGGACCCAGAGTGTGCTGATCTCCACTGGGGCCGTCTAAAGGTGCAGAGGCAGAGCCGGGACCACCAGAGGACGAGGAGGAAGATGATGATGGCATGAGAGGTCCAGAGGGGGGACCATTTGAAGGGACAGGGCTGGAGTGGTCAGAGCCCCCTAATGGAGAGTGGTAACCTGGAAGGCACAGACGAAAAGACAGAAGAAGAAGATGACAAAGAAGAAGAAAAAGAAGAAGTAGAAGAAGAAGAACAAGAAAAGGAAGAAACACTTTATTGATCCGGGGGGAAATTAAATTGTCTGCTCTGTTGTTATTTTTTTTACACACAGAGGCCATACATACACATAACAGGACCTATTACGCAGTCGTTAAATGGAGAGATGTCAGAGCAAGGGGGGCTGCCCAGAACAGGTGCCTTGAGTCGTTGGGGGTTTAGCACTTTGGCAGTGCCCAGGAGGTGAACTGCCGTCTCTCCAGCTGCCAGTCAACACTGCAGATCTGGTCCTTACGGGTTCTCAAGCCAAGTCCCCACAGACTGAGCTACTACTCACCTGGGGTCTCTAGAGCAAAAGATTTACATTTTGGGAAATATTTGTCAGGCCAAGAAATATCAACACAAATAAACCCTGTAAAACAACAAACTGTCATTTTGACACTTTGCAATTTGTGTCTGACGTTTGTGGTTCATTAAACAGATACAACATGTAAATCAGTGAGCGTCAGTGGTGCTGGTAGGTGGAATTTGGTCCTTTGAACAGAGCCACGTTTGCTGTTTCCAGTCATTATGCTAAGATAAACTAGCTGTCTGCAGGCTGTGGCTTCACATTTACCTCACTGACAGTGGGAGTGGTATCAATCTTCTCCCAAAATGTCAAAACTATTTCTTTAACAAAAGCCGGCAGCATAGCCAGATAAATAATGAGTAAGTCACACACAGTATTCAAATCCTGCCACACTGTTATTTCATAATACTTTTAACTCTGATTCATGGGCTACGCCTGTCTTGTTGGATTCAGACAAGATCTCTTTCTTATAGCAGGCTGCATGCAGAGGCCAAGCTACAAAATTGCTACCTGGCTGTCAGTGCCTTTGTTGGACTGACCCACTGCCAGATTTTTAGTATTTTGGTATTAAAAGAAATGTTTTCAAAAGTTTGAAAACATGGGATTGTGACAACAGAGACACTCCCTATGAGCCAGCCAGGGCACATGACCACATCATCACAGAAAAGGAACACAACTTGTCTTGCACAACGCTCGAAAGGATGAAATTGCTCAATATAAGTCTACGTGGTATGCCTACCTTGTGAGTGTTGGTCTAGAGGACTGGGTGGGGGACCCATACCACTGTGCCCGCCCTGTCTCATAGACAGTCCTTTCATCTGACTGAAGCGGCTCTCCTCACTCATGCCCTTCTCATGCATGCTCTCCATGGGCTTTGGGAGAAATCAAACAGGGGTAAAAAAAATTATGCTATCAGCCTGTGGAAAATTATAAGGTAATCACATAACATCATCATAATAATAATAACAATAATAATAATAATAATAATAATAATAATAGGGGGAAATCTCATTAAAATAAATAATAAACAGTAAATATATATAAAAAGGAGTTGTAAGATAATGACAATTTGACACTTATCATGTAAAATATGGAAAAGGAGCATGTATTTTCAATATGTATGGATTAATATGCAGCTAAAGACTAAAAGTTAAAATTGCTTTCCTTAAATATGGATTAATGTCACAATGGGCTTGTGTCAGCATGTGCATCTGTGATATGGGTCTTTGTACGTCCGTACTTTGTGCAGTGGGTGCATGTTGTCCTGGCCGTATCCAGAGGGCCCTGGCTGGGAGTGTCCAGATGTTGGAGGGCCAGGGCTGGGGCCCATCATACCGTGTGAGGAGCCCGGGGAGGGCCCAGGGCTGGGGCCCAGCATAGCCCCAGGGGAGGGACCCGGACCAGGGGAAGGACCTGGGCGAGGGGTGCCTCCCATAGGGGGATCTGGCGTTGACATCCCCCTTTTGGATCCTCCTGCTCCCTAATGAGTTACAGGGAACCTGAGAGAAATGACAGAGAGAAGGTGAGACGAAGTGGCAGAGTAGGAGGACATTGTATTTGCAAAATCATTAAAGCATGGCATTGCAGCACGCAAAAGTTAGTGATCTAAATGAGCATTTATAAGTTTGTGGTTTGATTAGAGGACACTGTTGGAAATATCTCGACAGTGAGGTTACATATCTGACTTCAACTACGATCATCTGATAAATTAAGTGGGCGCACAATCTTTGCATGGTACGGGTGATTTTTATCCAACGCCTATCAGAAGAAGACTCCGTTCTCCTGCTGCTGCTGCTGCACCAAATCACCCGGAACGCGCAGATGCAATTACAGCTGCAGGCTCTACCACTGCACTTGAACAGAACATGGGGAAATAACAATAAATTATGCACATGAGCCCATGCTACTGAGAATATCCTCACTCAAACCATGAAAGGGTGTCTCGTTAAATATATATATATATATATAAATACATATTTTTATAAAAGGTGGAATGGCGGACTGTGCTTGTGCGACTGACCTACCCGCATCAACAGGACAGGCGATCCTGCGTGGATTTCTGCGCTCCCGAGTTCATATTTGCGGGGGATAAAAAGAACACGCAGCCGCTGATGCAATTAGTCTACTCACCCTCTTGGTAATCTGCCTTCAAGCGTCGATTTGTTTCACGGATGTGGCTCGAGCGCCCCCTCCACCGCTTCTATGACCGAATGTCTAGTCACGGCGGTGCGGCAGCGCGCATGCGTGGCTCTATTCAACACTGTGGCTTATGGTGTGTGCACATGCAGAAAAGTCATTTACAGGTATAGTCAAATGTTAGTTTTAACATACACCCTAAAGCACTGGTTCTCAAACTGTGGTACTCGAAATAATCTCCAAAATAAAAACAGGAAACATTAATTACTAAATAAATAAATAAATATAATACTATCAAAATTAGACTGGCGTACTGTCCAGCGTGTACCCCGCCTCACGCCCGATGTCAGCTGGGATCGGCTCCAGCCCCCCGCGACCCCGACAGGGACAAGCGGTTGAAGATGAATGAATGAATACTATCAAAATACTACAACTTTTTGAAAGAAAATACTTATACTTTTTAGATCCATACAATCCACCCATCCATCTTCAACCTCTTGTCCCTATAGGGGTCGCGGAGGGGCTGGAGCCGATCCCAGCCGATCCATACAATGACATTTACATTTTTTTTAGCATTCCCTATAAACTTTTGTTTCAATATCAGCCTGCTACCTGCTGGAGTAAGCAGAGGTAAAATTATTAGTTTGAAAACACTGCAATCGTGGCTCCAATTTGGGAACTATTAGGAAGATAAGTGCGGATCATTAAGAGAATATTTAGAGCAGTCCTTCTGAAACTGAAGTCATGGCTGAACATTCAACAATAAATAATCTTGTGATGAGGAATACACCTTCCCTTCCGTAGCTGAATCGTGTAAGCCTACGCTGTTGTATTCTAACATATTGTCTTAGTGGTGGTGCTTGAGAGCCTGATATTTTCTGAGGTGGAGTTTAGGAACCACTGCCCTAAAGAGTATAAGGACACAAGTCTGCATAAATATTTTTCATCAAATCCTTAACTTTTTTTTGTTCTGTTCAATGTTTTTTGATCCACTTATTATTTACATAACTGTGAAATCATAAATGCCACAAACTTTTGAACAAAAGAGGTAATAAAAACAACCCTGTTAGGCTTTGCTTGCATCTCTGGAAGTGTGTCTGTCTGTCTCTCTCTGTCCATCTGTGTGTCTTTTCTCTCTTTCTCTCTCCGTTTCTTCCTCCCCAACCGGTCAAGACAGATGTCCGTCCTCCACAGAGCTGGGTCTGTCTGACGTTCCTGCCTGTTATAGGGAAGGTTTTCGTTGCCACCGTACTCTACAGGGGAATTGTTGGGTCTATGTAAATCATAAATAAGTCATTGAGTGTGGTCTTTACCTACTCTGTAAAGTGTCCTGGGATAACTTTTGTTATGATTTGACACTATAAATAAAATTGAATTGAATTGAATTGAACCCAACAGAAAATAAATTTTTACAGTTAACTTCACAAGAGTTTTTTTTCTAATAATGTCAGATTTCTCATAACATGCAGATGATGAGGCCTAAAAGCAGCATGAACCCATGGGTTTTCTGTACAGGATGATTTTCACAGAACACCTACCAAAGATGTGAGTTACTGCATCTTCCATGTAACATCAACTGTACACAGTAGATTTGCTCTCACACTGTAACATCAATGCATGAAATGAGAATTGAGAATGAGAATATTTGGTGTACTTTTTTGTAATTTTCACATACATCATCATTTTACGTCATTCCATTTTCATTAATTCTTTAAGAACAAAAACTTTTTAAATGGAATGGAATTAATCCAAAGCCTTTTGTTCAAAAACCAATAAACCCATGTTGAACACCTGAATCATGTTAAACCACAAAATGACATTTAGCACAGCACCCTTTTAATGTACCACTTAAGATGGCTATCATACCTGTGACTAATAAAAATAAACGTCAGATGGTCATCACTGACAAATAGGACGTCAGTATGCCTGTGTATTCTCTTAATAGGCCTCCCTGTCTCAGTTAAAGAGATTTCACATCCATACTCAAGCTTAAAGTGAACGAACATGAGACTTGGTCACAGGACAGGTTAGCTTCAAAAGTTAAATGATGGAGGACAGGTTTCCCGTACCAGGCAATTTTCAACAGGAGTGAACTGTCGTTAAAAGAAACTCATTCCTCTGAAGACGAACATCGCATTTTGTCTAAGAATACAAAGTCAGTGTTTCTTCTGCAGTGATCAGGTAAGTAGAACGCATCTATTCAAAACGTTAAATGCACGCTGAGATACAAGGAAAATGTGATTCCAGTGTTTGAAGTTTAATCAGGACACCAAACCAAATAACAGTAGTAGTGCAACTTGCAGTAGTAGCCTTCATATGGAAAAGGGACAAACTAATAATAACACAAATGACATTGCAACAAAAAGCATGAAGGCAACAACTCCATCCAGCTTGGGCCGGTGGATTGACTGTAACTTTGCCAAGTAAAACCCAGATCCTGAACTTAAGTAATAAGAGCTGTTGTGGGTTTAACTTTGCAAATGTAACCAGATAACAACTTTATAATCCTGCTTCATGGGACAAGCCACACTTTACCAGGTAAAGGTACACATCCATTTCCAACTGAAGGGATCATTTGTATCCACCCCCAACCTGGGAGCTTGAGTAACTCTTCAGGAGCACTGTAAAAGTAGATTTCTCGGAGTGTTATAGCCTTATTGATCAATAATGGAGCGCCAAAACATGGGAGATTAAGACACTGGTCATCTCAGACTGTAACACTGGAATGAATTTACTGTTCAAGATGCTCTTGGAAGAATTTGAAACCTCTGTGAAACTAAACATGACAAACTCCTGAATACATCAGTACGCTTATTTAAGAAAAACAAATAAACTACACTGACCCAACACTCACTTAAAAGCAAACATATGTTCTAAAAACCTAATAAATAAATTAAAGGAATGAAAAATAAAAAAGATGTTCGTGAGATGGTATAACATACAAGTCAAGAACAGCAACAGGCATTGTGCACTCTAACTGACCAATAAGCCAATCAAATATCATGAAGACCACCTGTCTGGTTCCAACCACGACGAAAACACAGTAGTTGACTGTATTTTGGAGTACTTTGAAGTACTTGATTTTACTCATAAGTGCTTGCCTCTGATGCTTTTTGGGAGTCTGATAAAGTGAATCAAGAACACTTCAAATACTTGAAACCTTTTCAACCATGATCCCTTTTGAAATCATGCGGTTGCCCAGTAAAATAATGCTCCAGGCAGTACCCCTGAATGCCCGTTAACTTAAATACCCATCCACACAAGAGGTGATGACAGAAGCCACGCAGTTTTTAATTCTGTTGACCAGTGCAGGTGCACCATCAACAGTTAAGCCGAGGGAATAAGGCGTCCTCTTCTGCCCCCTACAGGTTAGAGCTAAGAGAGCATCCTCTTCAGTGCCTTACAGGAAGACAAACTCATCACTGTTTCTTCTGTTGTTACTCCTGCCCAGTTTTCCAGGCGGCAGGATGTGGGCTGTAGGTCCACTGTGATTGCTGCTGTGACCCTCAAGTCCGTAATCCTGACTCTGACCCTCTACGAAGGTAAAGATGGGGTACTTCTCCTTCGATGACGACAGGGCCTGGGACGACAATACAATAAAGTCAGCAAAATGACTACTACAGAATATCTCACAAGAAGACTGACTACACAAGACAATATTTTGTCAAGAGAGTACAAGAATTTCTACCATTCAAGCCATTTTCAGTGTTGGTGAGTCCAAATTAAACTAAAGCTGCAATGAACGATTATTTTCATTATCGATGTATCTTGCTATTGTTTTTACAATAAGTATACTTCAAATCGCCCGTTTTGTGTTTGACCCAATGTCAAAGATATTCCATGAACAAGTTATAAAAGAAGGAAATATACAACTTCTTAAATAATACAATACAAATCAAGTGCCAAGTGTTACGACCCTGAGGCAATAAAGTGACTTGGTGTGTGCATTTTTGTGTATTATGTGGTTTAAATTCCTCTTTGGGTGCTTGTGGATCTTTCTCTCCCTCTCTCTGAATACCCTACTGTGACGGCTCGGTGTGTAATCGCCATGCATTGAGGCGCCCTCTGACACGCACATGCGAGGCTGCCCAATGTCCGGGTTTGAGAGAGGCGGTGGGGTTGAACTTTCATTCAGGAAATATTGTTTGTATGTCTCTTGTTTTAGAACGGCATGTTAAAATACTACATGCAGAGGAGGAAGAAGTGCTGCCCAGTTGCAGTAAGTGTAAGGACAGTGTATAACTTGTAGAATTTCATTATTCCCAATCCTGCCTACTTTATACCACACCTTGAGAGTAAATTTCAACAAGTAAATTTGGGTCCAGCTACATTGAATGGGCTGCAGGCCGTGCTTCCCCCAGCTCATGTGGGTTACTCTCTCTCTATTCCCAGCCAGCAAATTTTTTATATATTTTAAATAGTATCATGCAAGTATCTATAGCCTATGGCCAGACTTGGGATCTGTAGGGGTGTGTAGCATTTTTGAGTTAACCTCTGCGATTAATCTAAAATTTCTGCACCTATCCTTTAAAAAAGTAGGAAATTAAAGTCCCCCTCCACTGAAAAAATGTTTTTCTTCTTGCTGCTACTGTTGAATGTTTGAGCTTCACTGTGCAGAATGATACACGTGCAGAGTTTGACATTTAAAGGATGTTTTCACATTAATCTGCAGAAAGTGGGAAAATTCTCTGTGCTCATTGAAAATCTAAATAAGGGGCGGGCCTACGAGCATGATTTGTGACATCACAAGTAGTTTGGAAGCCAAGCTTGACTCAGCTGGGAACCAGAGGGTCGCCGGTTCGAGTCCCTTTGTGGACCATGAATGGAGTGTGGACTGGTGGCTGGAGAGGTGCCAGTTCATCTCCTGGGCACTGCCAAGGTGCTGTTGAGTAAGGCACCGAACCCCCAACTGCTGGGGGCGCTGAGCTATTGGCAGCTCCCTCGCTCTGACATCTCTCCATTAATTGTATGTATATAGGTCCTGTTTGTGCGTGTGTGTATTTCGGGCCTGTGTGTGTGTAACCTGTATAAATTAATAACAGAGTGAAAAGCAGAAGTTGTATATTACCTTCAATAAAAGGAATTCTTCTTCTTGCGCACACACGCACGCACGCACGCACGCACGCAAGCACGCACGCACGCACGCACGCACGCACGCACGCACGCACGCACGCACGCATCTCAGGACACTTTACCTACACTGTAAAGTGTCCTGAGATAACTTTTGTTATGATTTGGCACTATAAATAAAATTGAATTGAAAAATTGAATTGAATTAAATGCCATCATACAAAGTCAGATAGTGGCAGGAGGGTGTAAAAACTCACCACACTAACAGCAGAACAAAGACTCTCAAAGTCCTTCTTGTTCTTGGCATAAAAGCCGATGGTACAGCTGGGATCCATGCGATTGAAGGGCATCTTCTTGGGAGAGCTACAGTGGAACGACTACAGAGATCGAGAAGGAGGTTATACAATGCAAGGTCAATACAAGTTCATGACAGGACATCAAGTTATCTTCAACAGTTTGTAAAGTACAAACACTACTGAGCTTGAAAGTCACGTGGGTGCAATATGATCTGATAAAAGAGAGAGACAAAGACAGACCAGAGTGATAAAGCATTGATAAAAATGTAGGGAGAGAGATGAAGACAATGAAACCAACCTCCAGTGAGAAGTTGTCTTGTGAGACATCCACCACAGGCTGGCAGAAGTGAGGGTCCAGATACAGCAGTTGCTCATCTGGCAGAAATAAAGGAGAAGTCAGGAAGAGTTATTAAAACACTGTCTTAAAGTATAAAATTACCACCTGCAACAGTATGCATCAGTTGACCAGCCATGGTTGTGTGGTGATGCTAATACCAAGAGCTATAAGTTGCATTTCCTTTAAAAGGGTCCAATGTTACGCTCATTTTCAGGTTCACACATGCTTTAATGTTAAAACTAAAACAAAAAAATCCAGTAATTTCCTAATACCAAGCATCTGAATATATCTGTATTCACTCTCTGTCTGAAACGCTCTGTTTTAGCACCCGTCTCTTTAAAGATGTACTCTGTAAGAACTGAGATATCTTGTTTCTAGCGGCGTTAAGATGTAATTGCAGGTGAGCCTGTTCTTCCAGAGCCCCCCATCTTGTCATGTTCATGGTCACCGTGTTGACTTTTTTTTTTCTCCTTTGTAGACTGAATTGACACACATTCACCTCTCTACTTCCGGTCCATCCCCTATATGTTACCCTCTTGTATCCATACACACACACTATCACACCTATCTGTGTGACCTACCTGTTACTATCACACTTCCTCCCATACTACAAGCCCGACTCAGAAGTTAGAAGTTCCCGTTTTCCGATTACAAGTGAACGCAGCATAACAAAGGAAAAAAGGAGTCCTGATAAACAAGAAATTCCATCAGCTCCCATTTGTTTTTGGATATCATGAAATTTTGAATTGTATTACTATGCTTATACATACATGTCACTTTTCAAAAAGGTCACTTTTTCTTTCATAACGTCTTTATACATGTCTTTATGACCATAGTGTTTTTCCCCCCGTAATGTTACTGTTATTAAAAAAATAAAATTTATATAATTGTTTTAAGTTAGTCATTTTAACTCATGGTTAGGAAACTCTAAGCAGCTAACACCGTATCACCATCGTGCATCACCGATTCAAAGATTGGTGTCGTGGCAAAGATGCACGTCTAGAAAAAGTGGTAGAGAGTACTCATAAATACCAAAGAACAGAAGAGCTCTGACTATTACAAAAATAGGTGATATGGAAAAAATGTTTACAATCTCATGCTGAGCAAAACTGAGACGGTTGTATCTCAGGTCAGTTGGGTCAACGACCAACATAACAGCAGCAGGCCATGACTTGTCTCGTTCAGAGCAATAGCTCAAATCTCTGTCTCCCTGTGTGAAAACAGTTTCATTGATAAGTCTCCTTCAAGAACACAAGGAGTAACACTAAACACATACAGAGTGTCCCAGAAACAGGAGATACAAACACTGAACACGACACACAGCAACATATGATAGAGTGAACTCTCATCAGATTGTCTGACCTTAATGTGTTGAATGGGCCCTGGGATGACTGCAACATGACTTAAACATAACTTGTGTTTAAACTCCCATAAAATCGTTACATACGTAGATGGGTAGGAAATATTCATATTTTGTTATTCTTAAACTTGTATGTCCATCATGAGTTTTAGCAGTCCTTCAAGAAGACGGGAACCTTCAGAGTTTGGATGGCACTATGCAACACTTCACCGTGGTTGACTTGTACTTCTTAATCGAAATTCTCCTTGGTCGAGTACCAGTAAACATTTCAGCGTAAGTCATCAAGTCTCCCGGACCTTTATGTCTCCAAGTTCATCAGCTCTAAAATCTTTCCACAACAACAGTCACTATACAAACACAGCTACAGTCATTTGTGGTTTACCCCACAGCAACTCACGGTGCACACTGCAGACAGGTGAGTCAACCATGAGACAAACAGGTGTGACAAGACTGAAGGGAGGAGTAGTAAGAGTGCAACAAAGTTATACTATGTTTTGATAATACTACTACGAAAACAGTTTCTTTATGAGAAAGTTATGTCAAAATGCTTCCTTCTCTGTGGTCATGACTCTTGAATTCTGTACCCAAAGAATTACTGGTCCTTCCTCTGAATAAAGATATTGCTCTTATTTCAGTTGCTTCAGTTAGGGATTGCCACATCTAGCTGGTATATGGAAATCTGATATTATGATCTGGCATGATTTTTCACCGGGAACCCTTCCTTACGCAACCCTCCCCTTTTGCAGCGCCCAGGGGGTGGGAGGTGATGGTAGGAAACCGGAGGAAAATGGATAGAACATGTAGACTCTGAACAGACAGGGCCTGCCCTGACCGGAGAATACATGGCCACAATGTTAACCAATAAGTCACAAATAAGGATATTGTTCTTAAATCCTTTTCTTCCCTTCATCTCAAAAAAAGAAAAAGTTCTCACCTTGGAAGCCAATGAAGTAAAGTGAATGCTTCGGTTTGCCACCGATTATTCCGATACAACAATCCAGCTTTAGGATGTTCTGGAAATAAAAGAGAGAACGTAAGTTCTGCATCAAATGACTCCAGTGAGCACAGACATGAATAGATGGTGTGAAAACAGAATATTCAGACCTTGACACATTCGATGTAGGACGGGTTGAGGGCCTCCCCTCCAAGCCGTACAGGCACCAGTATGATGACAGACCTCCAAGCTTCGCTGGATGGATCAGAGGGGGTCTGGCTTAGTGTCAGGTCACACAGATGCACCACATCCTCTTTGTACACTGCAGTGCACAGAAACATGAAAAATGTATCTTTAGATATTTACAGATGAATACATGTTGGAGCAAAGCAATACAATACTGGACTGTCACAGGGAATGATAAATAAATTCAATAGATATCGAGTTTGTAAATCTCACCTGTACAATCCTGAGCCACATATACAGCCATATTGTGGAGCACAGAGGTTCTGACTACCGCTTTCCTGAAAAAAAAAAAAAAAAAGATAACTCCAGTCAATGCTTAAGGGTGTAACTCATTTTAGAAAAAAGTAAATCTCTTCCAACGCCCTTACCGTAGTATGTGTGCCACTATAGAGGGGCCATACCAGTCACCAGCCTTCTTCCCCGAACTTCTGCCAATTTCCACCAGCTGGTGAAGCCCAAAGGGTGCTTGGGGTTGATCCCCGAACCAAGTAACCAGCTTATGGTGAATGGGCTCTGCCTGCCTGTCCCTTACAGACTCAGGTCTTTTCTTCTGGCTACAGTTGGGTGCCTGATCACTCGTCAGGGAATTTTCAGGGGTGTTGGATCCTCGCGGAGAGCCAAAGGAAGGGATGGGGACCCCTCCAGCCCGGGCTGGGGAACGTGGTCTGAACACCTCAAAGTCCACATCAGTTAGCTGCTGAGCATCTGGCCAAGCCCAATCTATGGAAAAAAGAAGGCATGCCACTTAGCAACCAAGTGCAGCCAGTTTTTATTTAATTTCTTCAGTCAATAGCTTCAAACAATCAGAGAGTAGACATCTTTTGAATGGCATACTAATCAGCATGGACACAATGAAAAAAAAGATAAACAGCAGTAAACACCAATGAGTGAATCTAAATAAATAAAAACTTGTAGGAAAGAAAGACAGTGGGAAGAACAACACAGGAATTAGACACGGTGAAAGGGGTCCGATCTAAGGTTGATGAAATGGATGGAAATGACGTTAATATTTTCAAATATCTAATGAAAAAAGTGCTGTCCCATTATCTTTCTCAAGACAATATATTCACTGAAGTCCTTTCAGTGTAGAGTTGTTACTTTCAGCAGAGAGATTGAATACGTGTCACACTACTAAGAGATTGATTTCACTGAAAAAACCTGATCAGCCAGCCTTTTAAAAAGGTCCTGAATGGCTCACACATAGTGCTCCTTCAATGTAAATGTACCTATATTTTCTGTGCATGAAATTAAAACCGTGTGTAACTGTGAGAGAGACAAACCTCTGGGCATCAAATGGACCAGGAGCCCCTGTGCTAGCAGCATCTGCCCACTGCGCAGCATACAGCCCCAGCCACAGTCCGTGGTCAAGGTGGAGCCCTCCAGTGGAGGGAACTCCCTCCTGTAGGTCAGCCAAATCCTGGACGCAAAAGCCAGACGAAACCGCTCCACCTCGTCTGAGAGGAGGCGGAGGAGGAGACAGAAAAAGAAAGAGAACTCTTACATTATGTCTGTTGAAGAAAGATGAAGGTTGCATGGTAATTAACCAAAGTCCTTTACCATTGGTTTGTTTCTCTCTGGACATTTGGAGGCTAAGATAAATGTTCCTGGCTCTCATGAGCAAGGGTTACACAAGATTATTTCGCTTCCTCCGAGATGGCATGATAATACGTGATTCTGTATGACGTTGTGATACACTGAATAAGGCTGAGCGAATGCAAAGTTAACTTTAAAAAGGAGCTGTATGTGAAATGTTGAAAACAAAGCTAGCTTGGATTGCCTCCAAACGGCTCTCACAGTAGTGAAATACTGACGTGACCTGCAGTACAAGTTTTCCATGTCAATGTTTATTCTAACTGTTTTTGAATTTTTTTTCTCATGTTCATTTGCCAGGAGAACAAATAAAAGTTAGGGGGGAACTTTTTTTGGGTGGGGATCAGCTGCTTATTGTTTTCTGAAGTAACCCAGCAACCTTTCAAAAGGAAAATTATTTACACCATTGTGGTTAACCAATCACTGCAGTGCCTGGGACCTTAGAATAACAGAAATAAGCCTGGCTTATTTGGTGAACTTGCTTTATAGAACAGGTCCCTGATCTCTTTCTGTAGAATAAAACATCATCTACTGACACATGTGATAAGAAAGGTATCAAACTTAAGATTATGAACATATATTTTATGTATTTAGATCTTACCTTCACTATTGAGCAGATAGGAGTGTCCCAGGACAGTGACTGGTGATATCTTGTTGAAGGAGGTTTTAGACTTAACAGTCCAACCTACAGAAAGAGGAGCCAATAAAAAAGGAAGTTGGCAAATTAGCCAATCAACAAGGATGAATTAGGCTTTTACATATGTTTGTCATGTTGTTCTGCTACATGTTGACCATAAAATACAAATTAGACTAAGTACAAACCATATTTGACGTTGTTCCACGCTGACATCAGTTTGGCTTTCAGCTTGTCAATCTCGTCGGGCTCTCCGGTTGTCTCTCTACCATGATCTGGAGTCTGTGACGGCCTGAGACCAAAACTTCCCTGCCGCTCCAGGGGCTGCTGCCTCCGGCTCTCCACCAGCTCATCCTGCATCACTCCCCCTACGTACTGTACTGCACTGGGGGAAATGGAGTTCATGCCTCTGAGCCCTCAGAACTGAGCTGTGCTGCTCCTCATTGCAACACAGATCTGGTAAGTGTAAAAAGAAAGGCGGTAAATTATTGCCAGGAGTTCACTGTCTTAACTCCAAACCCTTTTTTATCCTACCTGAAACTCTTTAACATACACTTTATATTTGCTCAATAATATGGGTTTGGCTTATACAGTATTTCTTTTTCCTCATTCCTACATCTGTCTACTGAAAAGAACATATAATGCACGTCTGTCGGC
This sequence comes from Echiichthys vipera, assembly GCF_963691815.1. NCBI lineage: Eukaryota > Metazoa > Chordata > Actinopteri > Perciformes > Trachinidae > Echiichthys > Echiichthys vipera. The sequence continues at coordinate 16,565,460 of NC_139827.1, forward strand.
CCTGGAAGAGGGATCCTACTCTGTTGATCTTCCTGATGTTTCTTCCTTGATTGTAAAGCTCTGTGGGGCAGATTAATCCTCTGCAAACTGATCGAAAATGAATATAATTTTTTACTTGCACCCCAAGTTGGAAGCCCCAGAAAAAAAGCTAGTACGTCGTAAACCTTAAGTCAGGATTATTTTGTCAACCACATTACCACAGCTGCGAATGAAGTTTAAAAAAAAACACATGATTGTAAAGAAAAACGGTACTGCAACCAGTCTTTAAGCCATAAGGCAAGGCCTCACTTCCTGAAAAATATAAATAAATGCAACATAGTCAGTGTCAACTTAAGACATCCGTCTTCAACTACGGACTTTCACAGCCTGCTCTGAAACTGATGAGTAAGTTAGTTTCATTCCACATTTATGTTGGAAAAAAAACCCCATCATATGATTAGCATTTGACAACTGGCACGTCAGGCTTTTTTCAGCGACTGTGAAAGTCATCTGATTATAGTGGAAGTCATCATTCCTCACTGCAGATCAAGCTGTTATACACCTCATTCACTGGTGTCCAACCACAGCCACCCCTCACACAGCCTCTTCAGCCTCCTACCACCTGGGAAAAGGTACCGGAGCCTCCAAGCCTTTTCCACCAGACTGGCTAACAGCTTCATCCACCAGGCAAACAGCTTCATCCACCAGGCAGGAAGGAAGTTCAACATCCTCCCCTTTGCCCCCAAGAACCCTGGACTTTGAACCCCCCATCATGAACAGCACCGGCCACTTTACTTATTAAAGACTCTCAAGAACACTCTTTGACTTTTATCAGCGCCTTTTAATTGACATTTAGTTTGTTATACTGCACTTTGTCCTTTTATATAGTACATTGTCAATTTATGTAGTTTGCTGTATATTGCACATATTGTATATACTTTTTGCTCTATTTAGAATTTATTTATTATATATATTATTTCTTTTGTTACTTTTTTTTTACTTATTGCACCGTGGGTCGGAGAGAAACGAATTTTCGATTACTCAGAAACTGATATAGTTGACTTAACTAAAGCAAGTAGTGATCGCAGGACAGTCACAACACAGGTAATGTAAGCACTACAAATGTATGACCAGAAATATTCACTGCAATGTCAATGCATTCGTTTGGTCCTGGGATGTCAATGCAAAATTGATATTTTCCTTCCGTTCAAGTGACGTCACAGCCCCTTTAAACAGCCGTTAACATTAAAGATTCACCAACTTAGCTAAAAACTAGTTAACTTACGTACCTGGTGTAGAAGCCGGTTAATAAGGTCGATATCTTGTAGTATTTTGACTCATTTCAGCGACTTCCCTCTGTCTACATCCACGATTGCAGGCTCCGAAGGTAAATGTATTGTACTAGCTACTTTACGTTAGCTTCCGGCGTTAGCATTCAAGCCGGACTCACCAAAACATATTTATGACTTCTCAACAAAACACGGCTTTTGTCAGCACGGTTAGCGTACCCCCACTGAACGAATAAAAAGCTAATTTGTACAAACTGTGGTGGAAACAACCTAGTACATAGTCCCTTTAACCAGCCACCGCTCCGGTGTCTCTCTTTGACAGCAGCAGCAGAGGACATCAACTTCCTGTTGTCCTTCCCTGACTCAACGCCATTGGTTGACGTCATCACTGTGAGAAAGCTGATTGGATAATATTCGAGTAATAGACGTTAGCAGTGTTATGTAATGGGATCACATGATAGTAAATAGATGAATGATATGTATGTTATTATATGTATAGTTTACAACATCTATCTATCTATCTATCTATCTATCTATCTATCTATCTATCGACCTATCTATCTATCTATCTATCTATCTATCTATCTATCTATCTATCTATCTATCTATCTATCTATCTATCTATCTATCGACCTATCTATCTATCTATCTATCTATCTATCTATCTATCTATCTATCTATCTATCTATCTATCTATCACTCTTTCTGTTTTCTATTTTTCCAGCGTAATTTACATATTTTTCCTCACAAAATTCAAGTGATTTTTTTTTTTTCAAAATTTCTGAAAATGAATTTAAAAAAAACAACAACTAGAAAATCAGTGTTGCAAAAGTGATTGGAGGCTTCTTTAAAATAACCATTATAACCATCCTCAGGTATAACCAATCACCTTCCAGATTACACACCAAGTTACTTGGCCTGACATCAACTGTGGTGTTTTTTTTATTACTTCGGAATAAAATCATCTGTTCCTTGTGGATTCCACTCCTAGTAGTGCATGGTAACACAAATAATTCACCATGGTTGGAAAGATGCCGCCCCTCCAAACTGGATGAACGAGCCAGGAAAAGATTGATCAGGGAAGCTTAAAGTCTTAATGGCAGAGAGTGGCCGATCTATGCATGTGACAACAATTTCACAAGTTCTACATGTATGCCAGGGTGGCAAGAAAGAAGCCTCCTCTGAAAAAAATGTCACGCTGAGTCTTGTAGAAAAAACAAAAAACATATTGAAGATTCTGATGCCATGTGGCAAAAGATTATATCGTCAGATGGGATCAAAACTGAGGATTGAGCTGAACTCCAAACTCTATGTTTGGCAGAAACCAAACACAGCACACCACCCAAAACACACCATACCTACAGTGAGTGCATGGTGGTGGCAGCATTATGTTGTTGGCTTGTTTCTCTTCAGCAGGAACTGGGCAATTGGTCAGGATTGAAAGAAAATAGATGCTGCCAACTACACCCAAATTGTTGAGGAAAACCTGCAGCCCTCTGTTAGACACTTGAAAATGGGCAGGTGGTTCACCTTCAGCATGACAACGACCCAAAACACACCACCATAAAAAAACAAACACAATGGCTAGGACGGGAAGGTGCATGTCCTAGAGGGGCCCAGTCAGAGCCCTGACCTGCTACCTACAGAACTTCTGTGGATGGACTTGAAGAGTGCAGTCCATCGCCGCTCACCACAGAATTTGAGTGAACTCGAACAGTTCTGCAGGAAGAATGTGGAAAGATTTCCCAGTCTAGGTGCACAAAGCTAGAAGAGACATATCCAAACAGACTGATGGCTGTAATTAAAGCAAATGGTGCCTCCACAAAGTATTAAATCTGGGGACTCATCACTTTTACAACAATACTATTCTAGTTTTTCATTTTTTTAAATTATTTTTCAGAAATTTTGAAAAGAAAAAACATCACTTGGATGTTGTAAGGCAAAATGTGAAGCTGTAACAATATATTTTTTTTTTATGTATTATCATTTCAGGCTGTAAAACAAAAGAATTGACTACAGTATTTTCAAAAGGGTATCATGACTATCTATAGGCACTGTATATGCTGCTATTACTTTACATTACGTATTATTATTTTAAGTTGTACTGACACCTTTCTGTTGCCCAGGCACTGACTGCTGCTACTTTCTTTTTGTTGATTTATGTGTGCCTTTTAAATTGTCTGTAACTTATTTTCTGTCTTATTTTTCATACACCACGACAAGTTGAACAAAGTTTGGTTGTACATTCTGTATAATGATACAAAAAGATGAATTCATTCATGAGTTATTGGTGCAACAATATTTTGATTAACGTTGAATAAAAAAGACAAGTTCAAAATTACCTCATTCAGGCTTTTTCACATGTGATGTATCGACTTGTTATAACAGGAAAAAAAAGGGTGAAAAACCATGTGAGTGAGCCATAATGGACTGGATCCTGGAACAGATAAACCTGAATTGAATAGAGCCATAATCAGCATTATTAGTTACATCTGCTATGACACATACGTTTAAAAGTGTTTACTATTATAAGATAGTATAAGGGTTGCTGCAGCATATTTTTTTGATTACAGATTATAATCACAAAAGGGTAACAGGTGGCCGGTTTTGGAACAAATCTCAGAATTTTATTCCACATACTGCACTTCAGGTGTCTGCATTTGAATCACATCTATCACAAACAAAAATGCCCCATGGTACAAATAAATACACTTTCAGTGAACAGAGAACTGTGGAATGTTTTTTTACTCAGACTTTTGTGTTCATTTGTAGAATCCATATTTGTACACAGTATATTTCCTTTCCTTTAAAGTAACTTACAAACAATACCATAACATCGCGCCCCCCCTCCATAAAATAAAGTGCATTTATACTACTCTCCTTGTCAATCACAAAAACAAAAAAGAAATTGTCAAACATGTAACACTAGTATTGACACCACTGATTGGGAAAAGGCCTGAAAGTGGGCATAATAGCGGTATAAGATTACATTACAGTTTTCTTAATCAGGTGATCAGCGCTGACCTGATGAATCATTTAGTACATCAAGATATAAAAGAACGCCTATCAGTAGAATATATAAGACAGTGTATTATATTAAAAATGTTAATCCCTATTCCAGAAGATATAATTAACAGTCACGTTAAGGACACAACAACAGAACAAAGGAATAAATTCATGTTTCAAGTGATCATTTGACACTTACTGCAAATGTTTTATCATCAGAAACAAAAATGCATATTCAGTAACCCTATATGGCTAATAACATCCGTTCTGCAGTATTTTAGTGGTGGTGACTCCTTAACTGAAGCTCTCACTCCAGCAGATTATAAAAACGGTGGATGTTTTGAACCACTAGAGGGCAGTAGAGTACAATGCCAAATAAAACACTGGTTGGTGGATGTGCTGCATGGTACATTTTAACGGGGGCTGTAAAATCATGTGTACACCCTCAAACATTGTGAGATATTGCTAACAGCGTCCTTTTAAAACGATTAAAATCAATCTATATTGCATTAAAGATGCATTAAGACATGTTGTTTAATGTTAATGACTCGTTATGTTAAAAGGTTGGCCAATACCACAAATATCAGCTTGAAGCTGTGCAGGCTTTGTTAAATATCCAATTTGTATTGGTCAATTGCGGCATTTTCGTTGCTGTGGACGCAGTCCTGATCATAGACTCTGGAGGACCATTTCAATAAAATCATTTTAATATCAATATTTTGTGTCAAATTACTGATTTCTCTAGTAAGTAGTCGTGCTGGATAATGTATAGAGAGCAGGTCATTATTGTGAATTAAATCCCATCAGATTGATGCGTCACCCTGTTGTCGTTCTAATTTGCAGTAATGACCTGCTCGTTCTATGTTATCCCTTAAACCTTTTAGCTCCACATAGCTTTTAATCACTTCACTTCAGTTTTAGTAGTAGAAAAATAAAACAAATCAATGTTGCCAGCTGATGAACCACAACAAGCAACTGCCCCGAGCAGCTGTACAGTAGGAGCCTCACGCAAAGCAGATGGAGGACAAACTTTAGACTTTTTTCCATTTGGGACTAGAAAATAAATTCCTGTCTTTGAGCTTCTGCCTTTGTGTGAAGTTGCTGTTGTTGGTTGAATCAGTTTACATTTGTGGAGCTTAGAAGAATCAAAGTCGTTTAAATCAAATAACTGTCAGACAGTGACACAACTTATCAAAAATGGTTTAACTTTCTTGTGTAAATCAGCAAATAACATTATAGTGTCAACAGTTGTCAGGCAGCTGTAAATGATTTGCATAAGATTATGTACACTGGATAGTTACTGAGAATTAAGTACTGAGGAGATGAATTTGACCAGTGGCAGAAGAGCACAACTTGTTTTTCCAGTTAATACGTTATATCTCAGTACTCTTGCTGAGATTACTGATTCACCACCTCAATCATAGCAAAATATGAGCTTTACATGAATCAATCTTGACTACCTAGCTTGTAGTACCTAACAACCTAACACAGTCATTAATACTGCAGATAACCTTGTTTCTACAGCAACAGGTTCATTGTGATACACTGTGCCATGCCCATATCCACAAACCCTACCTTAGCTATAGAGCCCTTTAACAAACACAATACGATATGCTACATCCATGACTGCCTGCTTTAACTGTGTTGCCTCAAAACAACACAAGTTCATTATTATGTGCTTACAATTTATTTCTATATGCTTTACCTACAGAAGTTATCATCACTGTGCCTGTGTGATTTACAGCAAAGCATGTAACCATTAATGGATCCTAAGTGCTGCTGCCTGTTTATTTTCAGCCTGGTTTCTGTCATGACCCTTGCTGAATGTTATTACCCCTTGAAAAGACACACACATTCTCACACATTTCTTTACTATGGATTGAAATGCATGAAAATCAGCTGCCGACATTGGCGCCTCCTGTGGCAATGTGTGTGAGTGTACGTGTGTTTGTGTGCGGGCTGGAGTCAGAGGCAGAGGGAGAAGGGGGCTGTGGTGGCCCTCCTGCGAAGGGGAGATAAGCGCTGAGCCTGAGCTCTGTCACATGCTTTCCTCTGCAGAAGGACACAGCCTTCAAGATCCAACAGAAATAGACCCAAGGTGGCTTCACACACACACACACACACACACACACACACACACACACACACACACACACACACACACACACACACACACACGCACACACTCACAATCCCCCTGCCACACACAGAGCTAGACAGTGCTTGATGTGACTGACATCCACTGACACAGTGCCTGCTTTGGCATTTGTCTGACCGTGCACAGCAACTCAGTGACCTGCTGGATGAAGAAGAAATGAGCTTCATCATCTTGTTGCTTGCTTACCCGCTTTAGCTAAACTGAGGCTGCATGTCATTTGTGTTGTTTGATGCAACTATTACAAATTTGATTGTGACTCATCGGTGTCTTGGTTGAGAAGCAGTAAAAAGAACAAAGGGCTGGTTGAAAGACAAAATAGAGTGACTGGATTTGGTATTCACAGTTTTCAGCATGTTTTGATCGGTAAAGCACTTTTTGACCTTCTTGTACCTATAATACATGTACAGTACATACCATATGACATGCATTCACATAGACTCACACATATACGTCTGATAAAGTGTCCCACATTACATTAAGAGTCTCCTTATTAAATACTTTATAATAGAAAATCAACAGATTTTGCACCTTTACAGTAGATGATTTCACTCCTGGTTTTAAGTTAGAACCAGTCAATGATTGGAATCAATAAATAACATTTTATATACTCTGAAACTGGAATGTACATTGTTTTATAAGTGCTTGACTTCTGTTGCATTGTTCTTCCAAAAAAAGGCATCTTTTTTATTTTTTTATTAATTTTTTTTACTAAAGTCCCATTTAGGGACCCCATGGGGTCACATTTTTGACTGGCTGGTACCTGTTGCAGCCCTCTCTAGTGGTGAACCCGCAGGACTTTGGGTCACCACAGCAGCCCCAACAACCACTCGACCTCCAGCAGCAGTGTCAGACTTTCCTGCCGCGCCTCCCTGCCTCTCCTCAGCTGCCTTAGTCTGCTGTTCTTTACTCTTGGACCCCTCCTGGGAGCCGAGCTTGATTGGCCCGAGGACGTTTTTGGCCACAGTGGTCAGCTGGCTGACAAAGCTTGTCTTGTCGCCAGGGGAGACAGGTCGCGACTTACAGAGGGAAGGTCCGCAGAGGGAGGGGGTGACAGAAGTTGGGGAGGGAGAGGGGGAAGGCGAATGCTCTTCCACCACCTCCAGGCGACATTTGTCCTCCCAGTCAAGGGTTCCCCGGTAGCAATTGACAGGCCCGAGTCCCTGCCTCACCTTGCCCAGGGAGAGCGACTGCCCATGTGGGGGGACGACAGGAGCGAGAACACGACCTGGAAGTTTGGGGCTTTTGGAGCCAAAGTCTGGAGTCCTTGAGTCACTGCTCTCTCCTCCAGTCTTTCTCAGGCAGTCCCCCATACCTGATGGTTTAAAGGTCTTGATCATGCTGAGAGGACCTGCTTTCACTGTTGCGTTGATGCCGATGGATTTATCTGGAGTTGAAGCAGAGCTTTTGGTGAACAAAGCACCAGGTAAACCAGACCTGCTCTTGTTGTCTCCTTCCTGCTTTGGTTCAGTTCTGCCCCATTGCTGCTCCTGGGGAGCTTTACTATTAGATAACACACTTTTGGCTGCCTTGAGGTCTTGCTGTTTTGAAGCTAAGTCTGTCGGACTCTGGGCGATCTTTTCAGGTCCCTTCTGACCATCTAGACCTCCTGTCATTTTGGTAGGAGTGCTACAAGTTGTAGCTTTAGTGGTTTCTGCACTTAGTCTGGAGCCCTGGCCAACTTGTGAGCTAAAGGGTAGCTCACTTGTATGAGGTTTTCTTATGAACGATGACTGGCATATTGTTGCTCCAACCCGACTCAGTCTCTCCAGGACTGCCCCGGTATCACTATCCCTCTCTTTCTCCCTTTCCCTTCCTCTCTCTCTCTCTTCCCTCTCCCTCCCAGCCAACAGAGTTTCCCTACTAAGTGGTGACTCCTGTCTCCCTAATCTTCTCACAGGCTTCAGGACACCCGTCTCTGGGGTTGTGGAGGATGACGGCAGGGGTGGAGGATTAGGAGGCAAATTTTCCCCCTCCGTCTCAAGCAGGCTCTGGAGCCCAAGCTCACAGAGGAAGGCATCTTTACGGTACTCAGAGTGCTGCACCTCCAGGCTGTGCTTCCTCAGTGGACCCCCCAAACCTCCTGTAGAACTGGACTGGGTCAGAGGCGAGCCCAGCTTCTCCGCTGACTGCACCCGTTTGAGAAGGGGCGATCGAGGGGGTTCAGCACTCTTTGGCCTGGGACGGACCACCGGTGGCGAGGAGTGGAGCTTGACAGGAAAGGACTGGGTGGTGTTGGAGCTCCCCACAGTGTGACCAGGCAATGGTGGAGGTGAAGACTGGGTAGGGGAGGGTGTGTGGGCGAGCGGAGATAGGGGGATGTTTCCTGCAGATTTACAACGAGCAGAGCGATACTGGCGGTGGAGTTTAGGGGAGAGGCCATGCAGGGAGCTGGGCCTCATGTGCTGAGAGGGAGCGGGGGAGTTTGGAGTGCTGGAGGCTGGGGAGCTGTTTTGGGAGGAAGCACCTAAAGAAAAACAGAGAGCAGAAAATATTAATTAGGATACAAATAATCCCCGAGCAAAAGGCAGAGAATTCAAGATAGCCCTATAGTATAATTTTGGCTTTAAAAGTTCACTTTTCCCGGGTGGTTCCCCAATTCTGTTTTTTAAAAATGTGTTTAGTAGTTTACCATGGTGTACTGATCTTAGACCATTTGTTTTTGGACACTTGTATGTGCATTATTTATTTCCTTACCTAGATATGAGGGCTCAGGGGTGGAGCGGTAGCCCTGAGTCGGAGACCGGGCAGATAAGCTGTGAGTTGGGGAGCCAGGAAGACTTTCACTGGAGGAAAGAGAGCGATTCAAAGAGGACAGGCTGCGACTAGTGTGCAGCAGATTGGACTGCTTTGTGATCTTACGGAACAAGGAGCTGCGTTTTTTACTGCAGGACAGACAGACAGACAGAAAAGACAGGAGAAGAAAGTAAGATTTGAAGTGGGATTGACATATAACATTTTATGTCAATAGATTTGACTTTATAGTGCAATGACTTTTTTTTGCATGTTATGTTTTGTCCAGTTACAGTCAGAATACTCTTGCAGGGACAAGATAATCCCAGTGTACAGAAAAGCATGAAATTCATGAGCCATGCAGTTGGAAAATTAAATCTAACAGAAAGCAAGGATGTTATGAAAAGGATCATTTACATTTAGTTGCTGTGCACCAACTGAGTCAAGTGTCAAATGTTTATTTGCAACATCATTACATTACTGACTTTTACTAGTATACTGAAAGGAAAGGAAACTAATGACGAATTTGGAACGCATGAAATCAACCTAACCACTACCAACGGTCATCAGCATGTAAAGTATACAGTAATTGTAATTAATGGGCCAAAATGTGCAAACTGTTGCCCCATCGAGTTTTGAATCTCACTAGATAAGGAGTGAGTCAAAAAGACAAGAACATTTGGAACTGTATGTAACAAAAAACAAACCCCTTTACTTATTGTATTTCACTTAATGAGACAAGACATCACTGTCCTGGTGCAGATGTGTGTGCTCCAACCTGTCCTGGCTGTCTTTGCCCATGGTCCTCTTGTTTCGTCGGGCCATCTTACACTTGTAGCTGGCCTTGCGGGCAGGACCTACTTTAATGGAGGTGTTCTCAAAAGGTGTGGTTGTCACCGTCACCTTGTTTCCACTCTACACAGATCAATGACATCAAATTATTTCTACACTGATCCTTATAATTATATCTGTGCTTATTTACCTACAGAAAACTGACAATAACTGTCACCATTATTTACAGAAATTCTAATCAAACAGATTGCGGATTTGAAATAACTGAAGAGCTGCTAGGCTCAGAGTTACATAGGAGCTAAAGCACTTTGTTTAAGTACATGAAGAGCCTTTCCTTGACATTATCATAAATAGACAACTAAGTGGCCTTTTGACAGAAATGGAATAATAAGACAGGGATATTTATATTACCAATATACAGTACAAGAGAGAATGAATAAGTCAACTGCTCCTACCTTGAGGATGAGCTCTACCACTTCGGTGTGGACCAGACCGTGGACAGGCTCCCCGTTGACGTGGGTGATGAGGTCACCGGCACACAGGCCAGCTTCCTGGGCGGGGCCGCCGTCCTCCACATGCTGCCAAATAACACAAAACATTCATGTTCATAATAGGGCGAAATCAATTACATGTAAACATTTAGTGTACAGCATTTAAATTTTAGACAGTATTCTTTAAAAAAAAAAACCTCTAACAGTACAGATGATCATTTGTGTCAGATTAGAGGACATTATGAATTATTTTCCATCAATTTTGGCCATAAATAATAAAGGTAATGTTTGGTATTATAGAACAAATGCAACAGGTGAGAAATAACATATTTACTAACTGGTGAAATTTGAACCCAAACCTGAAATCAAAAGTATTAGATTTTGCTGAAATGTCATCGTCTTTTGACCTCTTTTTTAATTTACTGGTCCCTCTTTAATGCTCCCTGAAACTAGAAATATACATTAACATCAGAGAACAAGCCATCCCTCTTTATGTGAGGTCACTGACCAGTAAAAAACATATTCAAACAGTCCAAACTAATACACGATTCTTACCCAAACAATGTGATGCACGCTGTAGATATCACTGTCTCCAATGTAGACCCTGATGGCCCTGAGAGTAAAGCCGTACTTCTTTCCAGAGCGATGGATGGTGATGGGAGAGCGCAGCACGCTGACTGCCGGGCAGAAGTCTCTGCTGGGTGAAGAGTCACGGGACGAGGGGTTGGAGGAGAAAGAGTGTGGAGACATTGGGCTGGCCAACGGAGAGAAGCCGCCATGCTGCTCCACTGGAGAGGAATGAGACTCTGTATCAGTGTGCCACAAACATATATTCAATCCAAAAGGATTTTATTCTGTTTTTTCCCTGCTCACCTGATGGTATGATGACAGACAGGGCTGTGGCAGAGGCTGACTTAATGACCTTGTTTCCAGGTCTGGAGTTGCGTTTCTCTCCATCACCAGACAAATGCTGATGGCGCGCCCTGCGGAGAACCAGATCATTGGTGGCCCGGGCCCCCAGAGGGTCATACAGAGGAGTCATCACATCACGACCAGCTGCTGCAGGACCTGGGGATAATGTGGCGATGGCCGTGGAAATTCCTGGTGTCTCTCCATGTCTCGGGGATTTGTCTGAGAGGATATAGAGTCAGGTGGAAATAACAATTATTTTAGTTTGGAGTAACATTTAGAAGTGAAAATAGCAATGTTATGAATTGTCCAGCTGCCCACTGACTCAGCAATAGTCATCTAAAAAAGGTATTACAGACTGCTTTTTCACCTCCTCCGCTCTTACTCCTCCCCCCTTGCTCTCTCTGCCTGCTTTATTCACCACCTCAGAGACTTCCCCTTGCAAACACACCTGCTCCGTTGATCTCCTTCAGACTGTTCCTCTGCTCCAGGAGGCTCGGTGAAGGGACACTGGTCCCATCCAGTGACGTTCCACGAACCTTCATGGGCGCTTGGCGGGACAGGAAGTCTGACTCACCGTCTAGGGGTGAGGCAAAACGGTGTGTATCCATAAGTGCTGAGAAGCGACGGCGAGCACCAAGAGGAGGGCTCGCGTCCCCCTCCATGTAGAGGGACTCTGAACAAGACAAGCGCTTCCTGCAAGAGAAAGACACAGAAACAAAGTCACATAAGAGAATGGAAACAATTACTTTTCTGTGAGAATATATCACAGTAAGACTAGGAACCTACAGTCATGCTAGCAGCCCGGTGAGGCTGTATGCCAACATGCTCACAATGACAATGCTAACATTCTGATATTTACCATGTAGCATGTTAATATGCTAACATTTGCTAATCAGCAGTAAACTCAAGGTTCTGCTGAATCTGACGGGAATGTAGTTTTGATGTATTCTGTCACAAATCTAAGTATTGGACAAATTCAATTTTGACCTGATGATGGCGCTACATGAGAAGTGAAGGGATGAAGTTACAATTCATCCTGAGAAGTACACGGATGTTTGCACCAAATGTCATCATAATCCATCAAATAGTTGAACACTTCACTTAAAACCACACATTTGAACATCATAGTTTCAATGGAATAAATCAGAGGATCACAAACATCAGCAGGATTTATCCTCTGGGGATCATTAAGAATGAAGAATTAGAAGAATTACTTTATTTTTATCCCACTTGGGGAAATTCAATTTTCACTCTTATTATCATACATGTTACACACACAGGCCCGAAATACACACATGCACAACCAGGACCTATACATGCAATTGAGGAGAGATGTTAGAGCGAGGGGGCTGCCAGTGACCAGCGCCCCGAGCAGTTGGGGGTTCGGTGCCTTGCTCAACAGCACCTCGGCAGTGCCCAGGAGATGAACTGGCACCTCTCCAGCCACCAGTCCACGCTCCATATATGGTCCACACAGGGACTTGAACCAGCGACCCTACGGTTCCCAGCCAAGTCACCTATGGACTGAGCTACTGCCGCCCCTAGTCAGTACATAATGGCATGGTAATCAATCCAATGGTTGTTGAGATATTTAAAAATAAAATAAAATTAAGACCAATGTGGTGGACTGTCTGACTGACACTGCCATCTCTAGAACCCTGCTGCTAGCATGGCAAAAATTATTAGTTAGATTATTTCTCTAATGGTACCCTGCGGAGTTTCTGACCTCCAGTAGTGTTATGGAGCAGTTTTTCTATGAGTGGGTCCCCAGTTTGATTGTCTTGCACTCGCACAAGGCTGCACATGCACAGGGGCGACGCAATACACACCCTACTGATCAACAATTCCCAAACGGGTACTCAAGGCCTGTGCTGGGCATTTGGAAAAATTTTAATCTAATCAAACGTGCCAAGATATTCTGCAATGTGCAAAGGCAGAATAGAAGAAGAATGCTTTCTTTAAGCATGGATGTAAATAATGGCTTTACAAATGGAAGGAAACACATTCAAAGATACACAGCACAAGTTTTAGTGATTAACACTGAATGTAAAAATAACTTTTGTTAGTTTTCAAGAAAACTCTACAGGGCACCTTTAATTAAAGAAATGAATGAATGTGATGAGCTGTAGCCAAAAAGCAATCATGGCTAGCGAGATACTGATAATTGGTACTTGATATGGGAGAGGGGAAAATCCGATATGTAAGGTAAAAAAAAAAGTGATGAGCCACCTTGTCCTTATCAAATCTTCTAACCTTTATGAATACAGAATATGTGAATGCAGAGAGTAAGAAATCCAGACGCATGCTTCCTAAAGAATGAGGTGAAATGGAGTTATGTTAAGTAAACTGTTTCTGCTGTATGCTTTTAGTCAGTTGCAACTGTATCAGTTAATAATATGTGGCCTGGACTTTGAAAGCAACAGAGCAGAATTATGTTAAATTAATCTAGATCCCAGGATGAGAGTACATTTTTCATTTAGGAGGGCTGAAACTAAAAGCCTTAATGCAAGTCAATGAGAGCTCTCTTTTTAAATCCAATATGAATAATAACTAGCAGAGTCACACAGATGTTGACTATAATAGAACACTAATAACTGTAAGTTAATATCAAGAAATACAGTAGCATTAAACCACCCATATTCAATGGTCTTAAAATTACCCTTTTTGTCTCTTAATTAGAAAACGATGCAGTGGATTTGAGTGAGGAAAGCAGCTAAATTTGCATATTAATATATCACGAAATCATGAAAAAAATGACACATTAGAGACATATTGGGTTTATGTGAGTCATATGAACCAGCCATCCAATTTCACTTTCCTTCTTTACAGATGTTGCAGAGGTGCGATCTCTTGACTGTAAACTTTTCTTTTTATAAAAGAAGTGTCAAAAATTGGCAGTGAGACAGAAAGCAAAGCAAAGTTGTTTAGGCACTCTTGGTTAAGTGACATGTAGGCTGTTGAAAGAAAAAAGAACCACCTCCTGAAAACCCTCAGTCCTATCTTAAAGGGATAGTCTGGCTTTTTGCAGTGGGGTTATTTGTACTTATCCTTAGTTAGTGCAGTGTTGTGCCATCTCGATTGGTTAGTTTTTTGTTTGTGTTATTGTGTGATGTTTTAAAGAAAGGAACAAAACTAAATAACAGCTATAGACCAGCAATCCCTGTGTTCTGGAAGGTAAAATTACTGTTTTTGTCAAAGTAGTGTGGCTGCCTTGACTAGAGCATAGATGGATACAACGACTTTAGGGCAAGCCCCTATTACAGCGACTACCTGGCTGATCCATTTGAAGTGCCAGAAACTTCAATTTACCGAGTGGCCACTCGGGGCAGGTTTCATAATAAAGCAATTTGTCACTGACCCCCATGATAAACAGGTGATTATTTTGTACTAGGCTAGTTTTTATCTTATTGGAAGTTAAATGTTATGAATAATTAGGGGCGCAGCCTCTTGAGTGACAGCTAACCGCTGGCCCTCACTTCTCCTCGGAGGTATATGTCAGTCAGACGGACGTATCTCCCTCCCCCCAACATCACGTCAATGCCTTTTTTGGTAAGAGGAAATGAGGCAGAGTCTGACAAGATGGCGACTCCCGTAGGCGAGTACAATTGGATCAAGTTGAGAGAACGGACCTCGACTGAGAAGCTACGTCATTCTACAAGCATAATATTAAAAGAAATAATTATAGCAAGGTAATATACACAATATGTATGAATCTAGTAACCCCTCATCCAATAATGCCAGCCACTCACATCTCGGGAGATCCGGTCCTCCAGCTCTTGTCTCGCATGCTGAAGCTTCCCAGGCTCTCTCTCTTGGTCACCTTGTCCTCCCGTGGGACCTTATGCTCCCGACGGGACACAGAGGTCGTAGCTTTCTGCTCCAGCTGAGACAGATGCTCCATGCTGCTATACACCTGCAGGGCGACACAGTCAGACCAATCATCACTTGTTAAGATTTATAAACAGCTCTGGTGAGTGTGGGTTACACTGCTTTCTTGACATTATTTATATTTACTGTTATTTGTTTCAGATATCAGATGTTTGCTTTGCCTTGTAATGAAAAAATAAATAGGGCAATTGTTGTGATGCACTGAAATGATGATTTTCTTCACCTGTGTTCAGATATATTTACTGTCTTTTTCTGTACATACATTAAACAGCTGAGTCAGTTGTTGATATTACAAGTGCTGATGCTATTCACGCAGAATACAATAAAAGATTTGTAACAAAAAAAACAAAACTGTAAGAATTGGGATAAGATGTGCCCAGCTGTTCAGGGAACAAACTTGTATTTCTGAGCAGTGTTATACTCCACCGATTTTACACATCAAAGTTTTGTTTGCAGGTCTTGCCGAGTACTACTGCATATTTAAAAAAGTTGTACAAAGAGTTCTGTGTACTGGAGAAGCTGAAACATGGCAATTTTCTGGCCTTATTCCATCAACTAATCACTGTAGCTCTACTTAATAAACTATAATGAATCAAATACGTGTGTGTTCACTGTGGACCTCATATGCATTCAGCAGAGGTCTTTGTTCACCAGCTTTTCTTGAGTGAGGCCACTCAACAGCCCTCGACCGTAACTTCAAATACATCTCAAACTAAATTGAGCTCCTCAATGAGGCGCTTTTGATTTTCTGAAGAGCTCCTTCCCAATCTCCCATCCCAAACATGAGAGGATGGACCAGGTGAAGGGCAGATGGAAAGACAGCGAAAGTGAGAGAGAGGGAGGGAGGGAGGATGGAAGGGCAGAGAGTCGGGGCAGGAAAAATGGGCAGCATGAAGTGAGAACAAAAACACACAAAGTTGGAAAGTGTGAAAGGAAGACGACGCTGGCACGCTGTGAGAGATTCGGCCATAGAAAGAGGGGATGAAAAAAAAAGGATGAAAGAAATGATAAGTCCCAATAAATTATCTCGGTCAAATCTACAGAGCGAGGCCTCAAGATGAAAGGTACTGAACTGGAGAAAAAAGAAATGAGAAGGAATGGTGTAACAGTGACAGCAGCCGTAAGACTTCCTGACCACTGAGTCTGGCCTCCTGGCTCTGCTGTACAGTAAGACCTCTTTTAACACTCTTTTTCTTCCTCCTCAAACAATCCTGTCGAATAATCTCAAGTGTCAAAACATAACAGGTTGATGCAGTGATAAAAAAAGGTGACAAATGACAAAACAACTATTTCCCCTATTTAAGTGCCTTTTGAGGAAGAGTTTCCTGCAGATGAAAGAGGTGAGGTAGAAGGACAAAGTCAAACCTTGCTGAAGCGAGGAGAACAGGAAGAGAACTGTCGGATCTCTACCGGCTCGTCGTCATTGGTGTCATCCTCGTCATACGTATTGATGTGATGATACCGGTCTGAGCGGGCTGGCGAGTCGAGAGAGAGATGGAGAAGAGGTGAAATATATGAGCTGTCCGTTCAAAGAGTTCGAAGTGTATTTTTTTACTTAAACGGTGTCAGAAAATAATTGCACAACCCATAAAGCTACTATTGGTGTAACTGCTGTGCTTTCCAGACACATAAATCTAGAGGGAACCTACTATCAAAGTAGCTAGTGTCCTCCTCTGACTCCAGGTGCGGGATGAACTCTGCCTTCTGTCTCAGCAAACTGTTCCAGTCCAGCTCTGTGAAGAACGAGTGCTGCTTCACCTCGAACGCTCCGCCTGGTGGAAAAACAACATAACCTGTTGGCCTCATTCAAAATGGACAGTCTGTTTAAAACCAGTGATTTCCATTGCTTGCATGTGAAAGGTGTCTCTCATTTAAGCAAACAGAGAATTATCTCCCCACTACGGAGCCTCTTTGACACTTTCAGCTAATTGTTTTGGCCCTTAATCCACTGTTTTGCTTCACTCTAACTCATCTCAGCTGTGGAAAGGCTCTTAAAACCTACTGCACGCTTCCTGCACACCGCTGAACCACAAACCCCAAAGAAAATCAGCAACTAGCAAGTGGCAAGAAATATCATTCTGGACATGTGGACTACCATGCTTAGCCTGCTGCCCCCGCGACCAGGCCCCCGAATAAGTGGTGGATGAATGGATTAAAGATGATTTGTGGAAATTGAGATTATTTTCAGCTGTGACTTAATCTGCAGTCTTTTAACATAATGTTTGCAAGCCTGAATGCTTCTTTGGACATGTCCTCATTAATGGCACAATGCATTCCTAATATCAATGCAAAATAGATGCAGATTTGAGCTCTGATATCAAGTAAATGCAAAAGTAAGTACCTGAACCCAACCTCACAAGAGGGTTGGTTTGCAACAGGGCAGAAATGAGGTCCTGAGCATCCGCAGGCAAGGCTTCATCACCATCTGGCCAAACTATATTGTCTAACAGAGATAACAAAGAGAGGGCAAAAGGTCAGTGTAACAAGAGAGAACGAAATTGCCTTTTCAAGTAGTTTCCAAATGGCAAATCAAAGGCCAAACTTCTGCAAGATTCCCCAATACCCCCATGTCACCAGGGGAAAAACTGAAATATTAAATATGAAATCATACTGTGCAACTTTTATGGTTTGCTTTTGCTAAACAACATTGCAGTTTGAGAGTGTCTTTAACAATTAAGTATAAGTTTAATACTTTTTCCTTACCTGTGATGACCTGCCCAAACAGCTCCTCTGGAGTGTCTCCAAAGAAAGGCACGCAGCCCACCAAGAACTCATAGAGGATAATGCCCATGGCCCACCAATCCACCGGCTTTCCATAGCCCTGACGCAGAATCACCTCTGGAGCGATGTACTCTGGAGTACCACACACCTGAGTGATAGAGAGGGACGACACAGGAAGAAAAAAAAGAAAGAAAGATGGGTTGGAGATGCTTGACAAACTTAAGTTTTTTATGTGATGTAATCAAAGACTGTATGAAATATGGATGTAGTCTGTATCATCCACAGATGAAAGCCGATTACAGACGGATCTGACTGATTATGACTGGTTTTATTTAGAGAATAAACAACAACAAATGCTGAAGAGCAATTCCTTAGGGATTCATTTATTCAGAATATACAGGAAGTATTGTAATGCTATGTCCTCTTGTAGAGATTACTGATTATGATTCATCATAATTATTGGTTGGAGAAGACTAAGAGATGCTGCAAATGGCACCAACTAAACATCCCGTCTTTGAATTACACACACCTCATCCGTACAGTCGCTAATTACATGTATCTTGACAAAGTGGTGCTTAAGTATTGTACTGTACCTGCTTATCCAGGAACTCTCTGGCATCTTTTTCAATGTGCCCCTCATACAGGTTGGTGGTGAGGCTCATCAGACCCATTTTCGACAAGCCAAAGTCTGTAAGCTTGATGTGTCCCATGGAGGTGATCAGTAGACTATTTGGGGAGAGAAAACAGGCATTAATTTCTGGTTCATTGCAATAAAGCCATATATCATGCTCACAGATTGTAATTTATTGTTTTTGAAGGCAGGTCTTGCACAATACACCAGGGGGAGAGTGTGTAAGTGGAGGTATGGACACATGGGACTGGCGTGCTGCAGATGAATGTGCACAGACACCATAAATCGAGTCAGAGATGGACACTCATCCCTGAAGTATTTTGGGTTCATTTCTGTCAGCGTCTATTTGCTAAATTAACTGAAACCAATAAAGCTCAGTGCAGGGAAACAAGGAGAGGACCGGAGCAGACCCGAGGGGGCTGAAGGTAAAGCCTGCCTTTTTTAAAACTCAGATCTTTTCAAACAACACGGCATGGGAACACGACATTGAGGCGTTGTAAAAATCTGAGGCTTCTGGGGAAGGAGAAGTGAGCCGAAGCCTCGCTCCAATCTCTGTGTGTTTTTACGCAGCCATTGACTGTGTTTCTCTCTTCACTTTTTCGCCAGTCTGACACAGCACCGGGAAAATGATACAGTTCTAAATAATGTACCATCAGCTATTGTCAAACAAAGATACAAACAAAACCAATTTATGTTATAACAATAAAATACTTTTAATAAGATGCCCCTATCAGAAATTAGACACGCATGACCGCGCAGCACTGGACTCACATGCACCCTCCGTTGTCTGGCAGGAGGGTTTATTATTTCCACATGTCCAGTTTAATTAAAAAGAATGTATGATGACGATGAAATAATCTTGTCCCGGACAGGGGAACTGTGCCATGACAGCTACATCAAATTGTTGCAGTATTTCATATTGTCCTATTTAAAGTGAGTGAGCCCAACATCATCCTTTACACCAGACAGGAATTTCAAAGCAGCATTATATGATTTTGGGCCACTTGAGGCAGCAGAACAAACTTAAAACACCAACATTGACATGTTATCATTATGGATCCTGTTAATATAAAAACTATCGATAAGCGCAAACACTCACTTGTCGGGTTTGAGGTCTCTATGGACGATGCCATAGTTGTGCAGGTATTCAAGGGCTAAAACTGTCTCTGCAAAGTACATCCTCGCCAGCTCCACAGGCAGCGCCCCGATGTTCTTCAACAAAGTGGCACAGTCACCACCTGAGAACACAGAAACACAAGTTATTGTTAACATATGAGCGGATTTGTTGATTTCATACTTTTTTGTAACTACATTTTTTTCCCTTTTTGCATTCATTATGGAGAAAACCTCACACATGGAAATCAAGTAACAAAACAAAAACTTCTACATCTAAACTCCAAAGTACTTACATATGTGTTATACATGTATGTACATTTACATTCACATAGTGACATGGAATGAAATACAAAAATATATAGTGTGAATACTACATAAAAAATATGCATACCAGAAGAATTAAAGATGAGTACAATGGCGTGTTGTGCCATAACCAAAACGCTCAAATAAAATTTGATGCAGTTTATAAGAAATAATTTCCCAACCCCCATACCTCCTGTTGTTTGACCCTAATTATAACCTAACATGGTACAGACAATTTTTCAGTAGTTACCAAATGAGGAACCAACTGCTAGTGATTATTAACTAATGGGTTAGATTTTATAGTAGTAGATAGTAGCATAGAGTAGCAATTATTAGTTAATTTATAAATGAGTGAGGAACATGTGAGGAATGATTTGATAATTGATGGATTATTAATGAGAACTTCTCAAATAATTCCTAACTTTATAGTAGATAATGAGGAGTTACTAAAGAACAGAACAGAAAGGGTAAGTAATCATAAGATAATCATGTGTAATGATGGTCTAACTAGTAAATAATCAGTATGATGCATCACTTGGGTGACGCAATGACAGTAAGAAATGATGTAAAGTAATTAATAAGTCGTTACTTGTTTTGTGCCGCACAGACGCAGGTTCAGAACGGCTCTTGAAGAAAGTGGTCAGTATGATCGACTGACAGATATTCACGAATCATTACGCAATGATTCATTAACATAAGATGTCCCAGTCTGTTCTCTAATAACTTATCATTCTCTGCTATATATTCCTCTATTAGGAAGGATTAGAGAGGTACTTGTTAATGACTCATCAACTAACAAGTCCTTCCTCACTTGTTTCTTAATTACTTAATTAATTAATCAATCATTAGTTTATAAAATTATGAGTTATTCATTAACTAATGGTTACCTAGGTAGTTAGCTCCTCATTCATTCCTCATTTGTTCCCTGGTAATTACTCAAAATTGTGTGTACCTCTTTGTAAAGTGTTACCCAAATGGTAATGCAGCACAGAAAGTCTGCAATATGATGTAATTTGATCCTCTGATGAAGCAGATTAACATCATAATGTCATTCATAATAATAGTATTCCTATTGTATGTGATCTACCTGTGCTTATGAATGGGTTTTAATGTATTTTATTTTTATTAACTTTTCTACCATTTTTTACCTTGTAATCCACGCTTGCACGTCCTAAAGCACATTTGGCAGTGTCATGCCACATGAGTCCATCTCGACTACCCTTCATGCCTCAGTGTGTCTGTGCACCAACAGGTAACATACTGTAAGAGCTGCTGAATCTATTGACCTTGTTCGACTTTCATGTTCGAGAATCGTTGTGATAGTGAAATAAGAGTCTCATCTCCGCCATATTACTTTCATTTTCCTGAATCTGAGCAGACAAAATCATCATTTGATATTCAGGTGTTTAGCTGACTTTTATCCTGAATCAAATAAATGAAGTTCAAAGAACAGAAACCTGATCCAACATATCCTCAGATGCCCGGGGTGAAGGGCGAACTGAACAAGAAAGTCAAATCAAAAACATCTTTTCAAATTGAGTCCCCCCTTTGTGTAAAAAAAAGCCCGCACACAAGCAAAATCTGACTCTCTTACCTTCGACATATTCCATGACCATGCACAGATGTCTCCGCGTCTCAAAGGAGCAGAACATGGAGACGACAAACGGGTTCTCTGCGAAGGTGAGGATGTCCCTCTCTACAAACGCCTGCTGGATCTGGTTCCTCAGGATCAGATTCTGCTTGTTGATCTTCTTCATTGCAAAACGCTGACGTGTCTCTCTGTGGCGCACCAGGTAGACGGCACTGGTGAGAAGGTGAGACAGAAGAGCCAAGAGTGAAAACTGAAGGCAATGGCGGTGCCAAGATGAGGTATGGAGGAAAGAAAGCGGGGTAAGACAGTGGTGAGACCATTATAGGAAGTGTATTTTATGAGATGATCTAAAAATAGAGAGGATATTCCATCTGCTGTTAGACATGAAGTTCATACAGTCTGTCTGAGTGGTTATTACGACATAAAATCCGTAACCTTTGAATCCTGAACTGAACTTTTGACGAAATAACCTTCATCTTTTACATGGGCAGATAATGATTTTTTAAATTTTATTTCTATTTATTTAACTTTATTTAACTAGGAAAAGTCTCATTGAGATTAAAAATCTATTTTGCAAGAGAGTCCTGGCCAAGACAGGCAGCAGCACAGTTCCATAGTTACAGGTAATTATTTAAAAACAACAGAGAAGAAAGAAATAGTTTCAGTTAGAACATCATCAAATATCAAACAAAGCACGTACAGACAGATGAGCCCGCTTCAACATCATTAAGAAAGCATTTAAATTTAGTGTTCTTAAGTTACAGTGAGCAAGTACAAATCCTCAGACCGGAGCTGATAAGTTCTGTGCTTTTTCGAGTTAGTGTACATACTTCTCCAGGTATGAAGGAAGAACACAGAGAATAGTCTTGTAAATAAGGATATGCCAATGATGGAGTCTGCGGGTGGACAGGGCAAACCGTCCAACTCGAGCGTACAAAGAGCAGTGGTGCGTGAGGGTTTTAAAATGAGTGACAAATCTCAGTGTGCCGTGGTACACCGTGTCCAAAGACTGTAGGCATTTTGAAGATGCATTCATATATAAAACATCTCCATAATCCAACACTGACATAAACATTGCAGCAACAAGTCTTTTTTTTTGGCTTCAAAAGAAAAACAAGATTTGTTTCCAAGGTAAAAGCCTAATTTTATCATTCGTTTTTTCACAAGCTGCTGGATATGAGGCTTAAAAGAGAGAGAACCGTCAATTATTATAATGTCCCCAGTCCAGCTTTAGATAACCTGAAAATCTTGCTTATTAGTTATAGAGCACGTTTATGATCACATCATTGTAAACTTTAAACATGTAACAAAACATTGCAAATGTACTCTTTTTTTACTGTTTACATTTGATTGTTATGTCTTGCTTTTTTCTTACTGATGCCTATTGCATTATCCCCTTTGCTGGTGAAATACAACAAATCCCCCGCTGTGGGACAAATAAAGGATTATCTTATCTTATCTTATGTTCCAAATGGTTCTACAGACCACTGCCTGAAAAAGCTCCTCCTAAAACCCCTCGTAAAAAAATTCAAATAATTCATGCAGCAAAGAAAAAAAAGCCACAGTCTTTAAGATTAAAAAAACATTTTTTGTTTTTATCTTACTAAACCATATATAGCATAGTTCTAATAATTGGTTAATATTTGAATACAATACAACATACTTTTTAGCTATGTATTAACGTCTGGTTTCTTTCATTCAAAGCAGCTGGTTTTCAGTGATGGAAACATTTCTTACTATTTTCATCACAGTGTTGCTGTTGTAGTACTTGTAGTATTATTATAATGTGTACATCAAACTCGCATGAAAAGCACTATGTTATATCAAGCATTAATGTTTATTATTGACCTTGGAAACACTTCCTATACTGCTTTTCCCGGAGCTTTCCATTTCACTGTCTTCCATGGCCGGACTTGTTCTTGTTCATAACAAAATAGCTTCATTTGGATTTGATTTGGTTCCTATGAGGGATAATGAGTTTTCAATCCACTGCTTACCCATAAGCTCCATTGCTGATCAGTTTGATGCTTTGAAAATCTTCTTCACTTGGTGGCTTGATGGCTCTCCCTTTTCCCTGGTGACACATTTTAAATGTATAACTCAAATCAACACAAAGGCTGTTTCAGTTAAATGCTCAAATGTCATTGTTTCTTTGGTGATTGTGACAGGTTTGTGTGTTTGAATGGTGGCGTCTATATGCAGTCATATTGGGTGTGAATATATGTAAACACAGATCTTTACCTCTGCCGAGTCATCGGTCTCTGGAGTATGCGGACCCTCACTGTCGTAACTTTCAAGGCTCACGATTTCTGTTGAGAAACATGTTAGTTAGTTAACAAGAAAACATTTCTCATACTAAAACACCAGGCCTCCCACACTGCAGCTGCACAAAGGTCTTAAACAAAACAGCTTTTCATTTTTTTTAAAAACAGATGAAGGGCCAATTCACATCGTCAGATCCCAGAAAGATAAACGTGAGAGTTAAAATAGCTTCTTCTTATTAGTTTTTCTTGTCTCCTTCAGCTCTCCCTCCCCCTCATTTTGCGCCTTCTCCTTCCTTGAGCAGCACTGGCAGCTAATTTTCACTGTTCTCCCACAATTGTATGTGACAGCTGCTAGAATACACTGATTATATCACTGTTTTGTTGAAGCAGGGAAATAATTGACAAACAATTAACTTTGCAAAGCATTTACGAAGCCACTCTGTAGATATTAACGCCATGTAAAATAAAAGTCACTGAGCCAGCAATCGGACGTATATTCTCTCAGTTTTGCATTGAACTGAAAGCAACTGATCTTTCAACGTTCTCTATGAGGAGCCAAGAAAAAAGTGTGAAAATGTGCAAAGGTACGTGGGTGTGCATGTGTGTCTATGAAAGACAATGTAGCTGCAACAGAAAGTGCTAGATCAAGATAGCAAGTGACACATTGTTAGCAGAGATAATCTGAGAAAGGCCTGGCAGGTTCATATTTTTCGTTCTCAGAAATAAAACCGCCGAGGTTTATTGTGAAGAGTCATTCTGGGTCATTTACCCATCAGCTAATGAAAAGCTCCTGATGGATGAGACCGGGAGCGTCTGAGCAGATGTGAATTAGAACTGTGAGTTTGAGCCCTGATGATTAATGAAAGACAGCGATGCCACTGCACCACCAGCCAGCAAATGATCCAGCTCGTCCAGACTCTACATCTCCTAAATCCTCATGCTGAACAATCAGTAAAACTGCTTAACGCTCTGACACTTTGAGACAACTGCACCCCAACGAGACACGCTGGCTTTTTGACTTGATTGTCTGTATGTTCACAGTTTTCAACACAGGACTAATATCTGTATATGAATGGAGAGTGTCAGTGTCAAAAAATAAAAAAAAGTTTTTTTTGTAATTCCAATTATTATTCATAGACTTACTTCCATCATTTTGGGGCGTAATTATTAAGTTTTGGAACTACAGTTCCCATCATTTGAGGCTTTGGTGAAACTGTCATCCTTACATTACTACAGTATTTGTGTATTGATGAAACAAACCAGCGGCACGGTGGTATGGTGGTTAGCATTGTCGCCTCACAGCAAGAGGGTTCCTGGTTTGAATCCCGGCTGGGGCCCTTCTGTGTGCTTTTTGGGTCGGGGTTTCTATTTCTATTTCTTCAGTTTTTAAATTTAACTTTATTGCTTATTTTTGCTATTTTTTTTTATCTTTTATCTTTTTTTTTTTAATCTTATTTTGTAACATGTTCCTGCTTGTAATATTCTGTTGCTGCTGTGACAAACGAATTTCCCCGTCTGCGGGACATTAAAGGTTTTCTGACTCTGATTCGGTTTGTTTTGCACATTGGAAAGAAAAACACGCATTTCCAATGTTCTCTCTGTTCTCTCTGTATTTTAGCAAGAATACATTTTTTTTTGATAATATATGAAATCACTAAATATTCTTTATAAAGCAAAAAGTGTTACTCAGCTATTTTAGACCTGACTTAAACAATGATGGTACATCCTCAAACATCACAGGCAGAAGGGAGAATCCTGGATGCACACAAAACAAACAACTTTTGTTTCCTTATGGAACCGAAAAAGTGCAGCTTGTCAAAACCGGCCCGCGGTTTGTGTAGTGAATGGCTCGTTTTTTCATGGTTCGGTTTTGCTCTCAGAACATACAGTATTAGCTGTTAAAGCTACAATTGTACAACAAAACCTGAAAACATATATGCTCTCTCTCTCTTTCTCTCACCCTCCAGTGGGTCTCTGGTCAGCCCCAACTGGCTGATGATGTATCGGGGAATGTCTGCCTTCATCAGTTGTCCCTCCTTGGCGTGGTCCTCCGCTGCCTCCAGCAACTGGTAAAACTCTTCAGGGTTGAACTCCTGTCATTGGAGGGGAAAAAATGTAAGAACCAAAAGAAGCTATAATATAAATGCACTTAAATGCTTAAACCGCCAAAGATGAAGATCTACCAGAATCCAAATGGGTGAACGCAATGATCATTTAACAATCAGCAGTATGAAATAAATTCAAGTCCACAACAAGAGAGTTTTAACACCTTCAGATAGGTTTGAAGGAGCCACATCATCTCTAGGAGTGGATTCACGAAACTGTAACCAGCTGCTGTCAACACCAGATGATTGCCACAGAGGTGTTTGGTGTGTGGGATTACAAATAGAAAAGCTTTGCCCCTTCTCTTGCAATATGTCATTAATCCTCAAACAAATGTTAATGTGAGATCAAGAGCAAGAGACTGAATGATTTTAAATGGTTGCACTGTTGAGTAAGATTGGTAACTTGTAGGCAACTCATGGTATTCTGCTCAGTCATGATGGCATACAGGTAGTCTTGTGAGTCAACTGTCTAATATACAGTATATCATGATATGTTTGCAATTGCAGAATAGAAATATGACTGTAAACTTATTCTTAAGAAAAGCTGGTCTTATTTATATACTTTATATAGGGCTGCTGATCATTATTTTCATTGTCAAATAATTGTTGGTCTGTAAAATGTCAGAAAATAGTGAAAAATGTCACATCACAGAGTTCAAGATGGCATCTTAGAATTGCTAGTTTTTCTAACCAGCTGTTAAAAATCTGAAGATATTCAATCTACTATCATAGAACACTAAAAAACAAAAGCAAATATTTACATTTGGGAAGCTAGAAGCAGTACATTTTTGCCAAATTAAGTTTTTTTTTTTTTTCAACTGTAAAATGGTCTGTTTAGTATGTATCTCAGTCAGGATTTGCTTCAACCTGCTGCAAATTCATGACCAAACACTGCTCTGGGGCGGTCAAACAAACACAATCAGTGTTAATACAACGCACAACTTTAAATTGCTTTCTTGTAACATCCTTTTTCCAATGAAACAGCCTTTTGTGGTGTCCTGTGGGATTCAGTTTCATTCCTGTTGGTGGAATAACATTTTGATTAGAAAGCAGAGCCTGGGGCAGCCAGGATCATTTCCTTCCTCCCTGCTCTCTCATATCTGCTCCCCTCGACCGGAGAAAAAAGAGAGAGTATAGAAAGGGGGAATTAACCTGCTTCTCTGATAGCTTGCTCTGCTCAAGGATAATATCCTTGCAGCCAACAGCCTACTCACTGTGTGACATTTTACCCAAATCAGAATTCGCAACTGACTTGAATGCTAAATGAACTTCACGCCTGTGGACAACATTTTATCTGTGTGTTGTCTTCTCCTTTCTAACCTAGGGGCAGTAAGGATCTTAAGTCTCCTCCACATCCTGCCTGACCCTATCGACCTCTTCTGACGGTCGCCTTGGCAACGGAAAGATGAGCCGCAGGGTGGTTTGAGGAGGGACCACGCCACTGACGAACATGTGAGGCCATCAATCAGTGAGCTGATATCCAGGTATGGCTAAGCCTCCTTTGCATACAGAGAGGCTTGTTGTTACTAAGTAAGCTGAAGTGAGTTATGTTCTGTCTGTATCAACATGTCAAGGACACGGCTCTATCTCCCAGCTGATTCAATGTGCTACTGAGAAGATCAACAAGAAGTGGAGGCGGAAAGAATATTTTACAGTTTTGAGTTAAGTTGGAAAAATATCCTGCGGCGATAAGCGCATTCTCTGCTGCTGCAGAGATGTGCTGCATGTCTGATGACCTCAACTGCATATTACAGTACATTCATACATTAAAATCTAATGTATTAAGAATTCTGAAGGTGAAACTACATTTACTGGAAGCAAGTGTACATTAGCAGTCATTTCTGAATGCAAGGAGATAGTAAATATGCAACACAAGTGCAAAAGGAGGTAGAGAGTAGAACTCTGGTACGGTTTTCAGATCTACTCATTTTGATTTAATGCAGCTATGTTAACTGTTCATCCAAAAAATTGTAATGTTACTAAATGGAAAATCTTCCCTAGAACTTCCTGATAATGAATAGCTTTTGCATGCTGAAAAGGATACTTCTGCAATTTAATTTAGCATTTATATGAAGTCGGGGACTCACATTAAAAAAGAACAGTCTAAGTTGAAGCCACAGAGATATCCTGAAAATACAGAGTTTACCTTGCACAGCAGCTGAATTCTCGCAATATCACGAGATCACGTGATAATCGTGTTCACATGTCACACAAAGATCCATCTCGTCAGGCTCCAAGTAATGCGTTTGTGTTTCGGCTATAAGTCATCCAGCCAATTAGCATACTGTGAGGAGCTACTGGCAGCTGAGGGGAGGGGTAACGGGGGGTGGTGACAACACGAGAGGTGACTGCTTGTTCAGAACAACAACGTCGGCTCTAAAGATGTTAGATTAGATGCTAAAATAACATCAGATTTATCCGAAATGGAGTTTTTTTCTTCATTGAGAGAAAATAACTGTCAGTGCAGTTGGAATGGAAAAGATGTCTTGAAAGCGCCTGCCCTTTTTCAAACAGTATCCTATGAGGCCTCCTCAGATGGTTCTGTGTTACGTTTTTTAAAGCCTTAAAGTCACTATTCCAGCTGTGACACAATTAGAAAACCTGTGTTTCATCACCTCAGACTAATGCACATTAGACAGCCTTACCCACTCCAAATCATTCATTAATGCCATTTCACTGTGAAGTTGACCCTCCAACTCCATGTGGGAGAAAAGGAGCCTTTTCGCGGCAGATGAAGCAGAACAAACTCAGAATGTCAAAAGGCCCGCAGAAAAAAAGGATCTTGTCACTTGATTTTAATAAATGCTTTGGGGAATCCTTTTCAGTGTGTGAGGACTGTTTCACAAAACTCAATGCATTAATAGATAGAGGAATTAAACTCACCAAACACTCGAGGAGCCTGGCTGGACGAGAAATGATGATGAAGAGCTTTTTGACCAGCTCAATGACGAAGGTTAGCTCCGAACTCTCTGAGCGCTCATAAGCCTGATAGCGAGGGAGAGACAGGCAGACAGAGAGACTGATTAAGTATGTGTAGTGTTTGAAATGGCATTAGTTAAATAATAATAATAAACATTTATTTTTACAGCACTTTTCAAGCTTAAGGACAAAGTGCTTTTCAACATTAAAACATACAGAATAAACATGAAAGATTAAAACATCAGAGATCCCTGAGCATGCAACTTATCTTGGAGATGTTTCCTAATTGATAAAAACAAGCTTGAATTATTTTTCTGGTATGCTGCTCAGAGGAAAAGTTGTTATCTGTTCATGTGGTATGGGGTTCAAATGAGAGGTATAGCTGCATGTCATCGGCATAACAGTGAAATAAGATTATGTGTTGCCGGATGATATGTCCAAGGGGGTAACATGTACAGTGAGAATGAAATGGGCAGTTTAATTCCCTCTCCACCTCCAAAACGTACGTCATTCAGTAGCTTCTCCAGGTTCTCCTGTAGTTCACAGAAGTAGACGCTGGTGATGAGACCCTCGCGGGATTTGGTCAGGCAGTCTCTGGACAGCTCAGCTACCTGGTGGTGGATGAAGCTGAGAACCCCATCGGCCAGTGGCAGATCACTCTCTGGGCAGTAGTTGTGGATGAACTCTGCCAATCTCTCCTCCATCTGAGCTGTGGCCTAAATTAAGACAAGATATTGGTAAACAGTCAGTTACTATCACCTTTCTAACTCCCAGAAACCATCTGTACTACTGTGGGTTGATGGGAATGTATTTGGATAGATAGATAAGTATAGCAGTTATTTTTATGTGGATGTATGTTGTTGACCGAGTTGGTATTTTAATAAATATCATTTAATACAAGTCCATGCTCTTGCTTTGTTTCTTTGTAGGACAAAGAAATGCAAAGTTGAAAGTAGCAATAATCTGTTTTGGTAACAAAAGAAAATGAACACTTTTCCTGATAATCGTGAGTCGAAACGTGTTCTCAGTTCTTCAAAAAAAATCTTGATTCTCATTTTATTAAGAATCATGCAGCCTTACACAGTAGTGATGCAATAGTCAACCCACGGTAGGGTGAAACAGTGACAAAGCAGCGTTCTAGGCTAAGTTATTTATAACTTACAGAAACATGGCATACAATAGTCCAATCTCTTCCCCTCTCTCTTGACTCTTCCTCTCTTAAACATGCGCAGTTTTGGCTGCCGTGGCGCTTCAGTCCATCTCTGTCCTTCTCTCTTATTCTACTGTCAGTTGTACTACTACTTGAGGAATATTTATCAAATGATGTCGTTTCCATACAGCTTTTCTAGTGGGAAACTTCAATATGTGCATGAAAATACATGAACAGAAATACGGTTTATGAGAGCGGTGAGAAACATTAAAGGTTTTGGCCGGACATCTAAACAATGTGCTGAAACTCACTGTAAAGCTCATTAAAGCCGAGGGAAGCTGCAGATTCACTGTAGGTCCATTACTACAAGCAACCCCTTTAACTTTGTCACATTGACAGTTTATTCATTTTTATAATAAAAACATATATTTATATTTAATATCTATTATTAATTATATAATTATTATTCTAAAAATGGCGATGAGGACGCAGAAATGTTGAGCGTTTATTCTCAGTCCTGGGAAGTGTGCAATTATATGTGGGAAGCCTTGTTAGCACTGCTTCACAATGCATTACTGTGATAAGCACAGTGTGATGGTGTGTGTGAGCACAGTTTGAGTGAGGCATTTTCTCACATACATTTCCCTGTTCATAGAAATAAAACAGTTGTTTCCTTTCAGACACGGAGTCATGAATAAATTCTATTTAAGAGGTTAGCTTAAAGTTTGATTACATGTTGGCCAGGAGCAAAATACGTGATGTAATTGATTGATTTTGTGATCATCAGCGCCTGAGGCACTGATGACCGCCAGGAGTTTTTACACATTGCAGTGTCAACAGCTTACAGAACTGTGAAATAAAATCTCAGTTACTGCCCTCTGACTGAGAGTTGTCCTTGTGTTTGAGGTCAGAGGAGGATGGTAAACCTCTTTAACAAGGGCGCAGAAATATATACATAATTTAATACAGCAGGAGGGTTCATCAGTGTGAGAGAGACGAGGAACATTTGGAGAGACAGGAGTATGACATGCAACAAAGGTACTGTGGACATTGCAGTTTTATGATACGCGCCCCAACAATGAGACAACTGAGGCTCCTTATACTATGACTCATGTTGTGACTTGTGAGTGTCTGCATGCTGGCAACATAATGGCTCATCACTGAAGACCCACTTAGACTGATCTGCTTCTTGTTGAAGGGAAATACTTTTGTGAATGAAGAAGAAAACTACAGCTAATTCAGAAGAGTCTTAATTAAAACAAGGAACATTAACACACGTTATACTGGCTACCAGTATCCTTTTTGAATGATTTCAAAGTTATTTGACATGTTTATAACATTTTGAAGGACCTTCCTCCTCAATTCATCAGAGACTTTATTTAATTTTATGGTCAGCCAGATCACTAAAGTTCTCCACTGCTTTTATTTTAAATAATCCTTCTGTGTCTCATAAAAGTACAGGCACTCTGGATTTTAGACGCTCTCTCTGTATTTTTAAAATGAAAAAGATATATCTTTTTAATCTGTCTTTTCATTTGTAGTAATGTTATAGTATAAGGAAAAAATATAATATTTTATTCATAGCGTTATTCTAATTCTTAACATTTTATTGTCTTATTGGTGTAATTGTTGGTTTTTATTTTATTATTATTATTTTTATTATTATTATCATTTTGTCTGCATTGTTTCAGTATGCTCTTTGAAGCACTTTGGGCTGCATGTTTATAATAAAGTATTATAGTAAAGTAATAAAGTTAAGTTATATAATTTTGCAGGGAGTAAAAACCCTCCAACTGATCCAAAAATGCAGCAGCCTTTCTGATTGCACGTTGCCCAACCCACCAAGTTCAAGTTCCTGAGAGCCAAAACTGTACTGGCTCATGTTTACTTCCACGATTAAAGTGTCTGATCTACTGTTCGCCTGAGCCCTCAGTTTTTTTTTTCAATCTGAATCTTGCCATTACAAATAATGAGCACTGATGTGAGTTGCTCTGAAAAAAAAATCAACTTAATATTTTAAATGTAAATATAACTGAGTATAGTTAAAGAGGTGGCCACTGACTGCATGCATATTGTTTGTGTGTGTATTTGATGCGTGTAGGGGTGCAGAGTTTACACAGTTGGTGTTTGTATGAGGCTGACCTTGGGGAAGCGCTCCTTGTAGACATGGTTCATCATCATTATTTCATTGTCATAGCAGGATGGAGAACGCCCCGGGCTGAAGAGAGACAAACACACACGCACGCACGCACACACACACACACACACACACACACACACACACACACACACACACACACACACACACACACACACACACACACACACACACACACACACACACACACACACACACACACACACACACACAGAGCAGGGGTGTAAAACACAGCTCTGACTGAGAAAATGAAAGAAGAGTGAAGGGAGGCAGCCGGTGATGCTGTATTTTTCACTTGAATGATGGAATTATTCATTTCCCCTCCTCGTGTCCATCCTGTCTGTACATTATGCTAATTGGACCGTCAGAAATTCAGTACACTGAGTTTAATTTTTCTTTTGGATCCGGTGTCCTCCTGCACGTCACACCACACATGGAGCAGACATCAGACAAGCATGAATAAATTCAGTGTCACATGAGCACTCTCCTACACACCCATGCACAGATATGAGGCAAAATCAACATGTAGCAGATACAAATCCCCAAAATATAATACTTATAGATGTGATTTGAATGGAAAGAATGAGACATGTCAAGGCACACAATAAAGGCATTCTGTATACTGAAGCCACAAGATAGAAGATTATCTAGGGCAGCAACTGCTGAGGAGCTTATTATGAAAACTGAATACTGATAAGTAGTGACGTGTTGCATGTAGTCGGGGCATGTTGCTTCCAGAGGGGAGGCTATAATAGGTGTGGTAGGAGGGAGAGTACACCAGAGACTGCAGCTAATAGAGAAACTGCTGCACTCTGGAGAGGTACTTGTCCTTTACTTGAGAATTTATATTTTCTGCTACTTTCTAATTCTATTCCAATACAATTCAGAGGTAAATATTGTACTTTAAAGAAAGATTACAAACACGAGCAGCTGATAAAATACACTGCTCGAAAAATGAAGGGAACACTTAAATCACAACCTCAGATCGTGATGACCAAATTATTCAAGTTGAAAATCTTTACTGGTGTATGATGTATAATTTGTTGAGAAAAAAATTAGGTAACAAAGGTCAATGCTAACCCAGATCATCAATCCACTGAGGGCTGGATTCAAAATCACATCAAAAATAAAAATGAAACATTTCAATCTTTAAATGTCGTCAAAAGTTTTTGTAGGTATATGTCACCCATGTCCCGTAATCCTAAAGGGTAGCTTAATATATTTCCATAAAAGTGTTTGACATCATGAATTTTGGTTCCTTTTCATTTTCTAATAAAAATAAGAATAATTACGCACAAATAATTTACTTAAAGATAGGCTTTGAAAATGCACAGCATTAGGTTTTTGTTAATTCAGAGACTGGGGGTCACTTCCTGCTACTAGAAGAAACCACCGCCTCTGTTCACAGGAACGTCCAATCAAAGACTGCAAGACGTCTAAAGGCTGGTCTTCATTCGCTTCATTGTTTTTTTCCCCAGGATCTGCCGTGCTCTCACCTGAGGCTTCGGGAGCGAGGGCGGACATGCGGCGAGCGTCGGCCCCCGTCATCGTCCGTGATGCTCTCGGTGCTGCCAAAGTGCTTGGACAGGAAGTGCAACTCGTCCATGGTGGGCTGGAAGGGCAGCTGGTGCAGCCGCTCCTGGGATGAGCTTGATGACTAGAGAGAGGCATTAAAAAAGAGACAAGGTTTATTCTAAACTGCTCTTTGTCACATTTTTTTGAAAAGCTTCTGTTGCAACATCAATAGTTTAAAAATAGGTATCCAGTGACGGAGAGGAGCACATCAAAAACAACAAATGGCAAGAGCACCTTCATCAATGTGGAGAAGAGAAGAGAAGAGAAGAGAAGAGAAGAGAAGAGAAGAGAAGAGAAGAGAAGAGAAGAGAAGAGAAGAGAAGAGAAGAGAAGAGAAGAGAGCGCAAGGTGTACTATGATGTGAGTGGGTGGAAAGAACTAAAACAAAGCAGCGACTAACTTAAAGAACAAGGAAGAAAGAGAGAGAGAGAGAGAATTGGAGAAACAAGAGAAATATCCAGAAGGAGTTAGTGTAGGAGGACAAAACAGAATAATGTGGACTGAACACCAGAGCAAAAACACTGCAGGGAGTGAAAGTCACTCCACCTAAAAGTGTCGGCTGCCTCGGGGGGTTAATGGCAGCACAATTCGGTTTTAAACAAAAGACTTTTCTTCAGTGCAGAAGGGATAAACCAGCCTGGATCAATGGGAGGCTTAATGAACATATCTCCCAATGGGACACCATGGTTGGCTTTGACCAAAAAAAGATTTCTGCGATAAAAATCCATTAGAAACTCCAGTCAGGTCTGAGCCACTTGTGCAAGCTGCAGAAAAAAGCACTGAAACGTTGTTGTTTATGCAGCAAGTCCAGTCAACAGAATCAATTAAGAAGCTCCCTGGAGACACAGAGAGCTCAGAGACTTAGGAGAATGCCACTGGATATGATGGTGAGATGAAAAACTGTTTTACTCCTTTCGGGCAGTCACAGGTTGCATCTCGATTCACCTAATTGCACCCAGATTTCCTTCACTTAAGTCCTAGTCCGTCTCACTGAGGACGAGACAAGAAACGCAAAATATGCGAGGAAACAGGTTTATAAGAGAGTTGTCGAGATCATCTGATGTCAGTTTTCGGATGATGGTGTCACAGCAGGATCACCAGTCAGTCAGCTTGAACAGCTCTGTAGTCTTTTGATGTCTTGGAGTTTGTATTTGCACATATGTACTGGTAATACAATAATGCAGGTGTAAAGTTACCATTTCTAGCACGTTTTACTCTTTTTTCATCATCATCATCATCATTCATCTTCAACCGCTTATCCCTGTCGGGTTGCGGGGGGGCTGGAGTCGATCCCAGCTAACGCCAGGACGCCAGTGCAGGGCACATATAGACGAACAGAGACAGACAACCTTTCACACCTACGGGCAATTTTAGAGTCATCAATTAACGTAACACATGCATGTCTTTCGATTGTGGGAGGAAACCGGAGTACCCGGAGAAAACCCACACAGACACGGGGAGAACATGCAAACTCCACACAGAAAGGCCTGAGCCGGGTTGCAAACCTGGAACCTTCTCGCTGTGAGGCGACAGTGCTAACCACTAGACCACCGTGTCTCTTTTTTCACATTTCATATTATTTTGCAGCATAGACACATGCATCCAAACTTTATTCAGTACTTGCAATGTACAGATCCAACCCTCACTACTCAGACAGTGAATGCTCATAAGCCATAAGTGTCAACATGTTTTTTATGAAGCTAATTTGCAAGCCAAGTTTGTATATTAATAATTTAATAATAAAGGTTATTATAAGACTATCTCATCATATGTAGAAATGTTTTGAAAATATTGCAAAAGTGGAAATAATGTGAATACATTTATACAGGCGATCTCACAATCGAAATATAGAATTCTAAAAATAACATAGCTGCTTCAGCACCACGTGACTTGATGGAAATGACACCAATAGAAAATGTTTATTGTTGAAAAGACGACGGACTCTCCACTTCTTCCTTCTTTCTTCTTTTTGCTGGTATTAAAAAATTACAACACCAGCACCAATACCAGTACCCTCAAAGTGATACCAATACCAATAAAATACTTCATTTATTACCTATTTTCTACTCCATTCAATTGGATGTGTTATAGTTCATCCCTTTCTAGATTTAATACAAAAAGGATCAAATACAGGTATCGTTTGTATTGGTTTGGAGATGTTTCAGTACTAATTGGTACTGGGTTATTTTGGTGGATACCTTAAAGGTAACGCGTACCGATACTCAGCCACAAGATACAGGTGAAAAGGGGAAAAGAAAACTGATGAAAAGAAATGCCTTGCTGATGAATGATTATAGTGTCAAACGCAGCCCGATCAGCTGCAACATCTAACAGATTTCCTACAGTACAAAGGGAACCTTCAATGCTTCATCCTGCGTACTTCTTCCATATCTATCCTGCCTCACCTTCACTTTCAACTGTTTACATTTCTGCAGCTTTCCTGCATACATTTTGGTCCATAGTTATCTCTTCCTACAGGAAACTCCCACACACACACACACACACACACACACACACACACACACACACACACACACACACACACACACACACACACACACACACACACACACACACACACACACACACACACACACACACACACACACACACACACACACACACCTCCTTTTATCTGTCCTGTTCAGTATGCAAGGGTCCTGCTGTAACTAATCAAGCGAGTAATGGCCCATGTACGAACTAGCAGAGCAGTGACAGGATGGAGGGGGGAAGAGGAGTGATGGAAGTGGAGAAGAGTATGGAGAGACTGAGAAACAATTTTCAACCTCATCTACAAGTAAAAAGAGATCAATGTATCACCTGCAGTGTATTGTATGTATTTCTATAGGAGGAGCATGAGAGGGAGTCAATTCAAGAAATGATGTGTGAAAGATGTAGAAGTAGTGACTGTGTTCAAGATGGCACGGCAGTCTAGCTACAGCGAGTGGATTATGAGTCAACACCTTGTCTCCACCTGAGCATCATACACATTAAGGTCCATTTCTCAAATGGACTATTTAACAAATGGGCCTTGGCAGCGTTCATTTCTCTGAGTAGTCTCTTATGCTTCACTCAGACAAAAGTGAACATTGTTATTGTCTCTGTGATTGCTTCCAAACACGTTTCACTTCAACCTACACTCTGTTTTATTTGTTTCCCTCTTAACCATCCATCTCCGCTTCTCTGTGGATAAAGTGATTCACTGAGAAATAGTTACTGGAACAGGGAAGAAACACAGATTGGTTACATTTCATTTCCATTGTCCATAGTCCACTTTTTTTTAGTTCTAGTTCTAGTTTACGTGATGTGATGCATGTTCTTCAGCGATTAAATCCAGTTTAATAGTCGGCTGAGACTTGCGGCGATTACAACATCTAAGAACGCAAAGGTGTGTTAGATGTATACAGTTTCATTTTGCATGTTTGTGTGTGGGTGTGCTCCCTGAAGTGTTTCATTATGTGTGTATGTGTGTTTGTTTGTGTATGCACAGCATTTAGCTGCAAGTGTGGCATGTAATCAAATCAAAGCGGAGCAAGACCCAAGTAGAACATGCATCCTTGAGAAAATTATTTTACAAGCAGAATAGCACTAACAGATTTTATGCATGAGCATGTTATGCAAATAAATGATTTGAGTGAGGTATTTATTCATGCAAAGGAAACAAAAACCCAGCTCATCAATTTAGCAATGGATGAAAAATCAAACTAACCTAATCAGCTAAATTATCAAGAGAACAAAAAATGGCAGATCAAACTCTTCAGTGTTACTTTCTCCTGTTTCTGCTCTAAGACTGGACATGAAAGAAAATCCAGTGTTTAATCTGTATGCGTTTTCACTTATCCATTATGTTAAAAGGGGAACATGAAGGAATCTTTCTGGGAAAACAGCCACCAGAGGCCTCACAATGTATTTCAGGGGAGTTTTCAGCTTGCTGCTTTACTCTGGTGTCCTGTTTGACAGCCAAACATTTTTTGTAATGAGTTCACACTTAGTCCGCTCTCTCAAATTAATCCTATATTTGAGAGAGCACAAGTTGCAGTGGCTGCTGCAGTGATAATACACGACAGATGAAGGAACGTTGCTGCTGATGTAGTCACATCTGACAGCTGTGTTGGTAACTGGAGAACTTAAATTATAAAAAGTGAGATTTCCATGTCTTTTTTGAATATAAAGCAGGTAAAGATGCTATATAAATACTGTGAAAGTATCAAAACACTCAATACACAGTTAAATGTACACCTGCCTGTATTCAGAAACTGTGTCTTTAAATGAGTGATGTCACAAAAAAGAAAGAAAGTTTCTCTACAGTGCCGTTACAGTCATTCCCCTGCTGCAATGATGGCACTGAGAACTATCAAGGGTAATTATGTGTATGTACAGACAGTATTAGAAAAATTTTGAACATTGAAGCATGTGAACATGTTCTAGTAGAAACCAAAAACACAAATCTGAACCTGAAAATGAGCATAGCATGGGGCATTTAATCAAGTGGATTGTGGATTGTGGATTGGGTATTGGGCGGGACTTAAGTGATCCACAGTAAATACAGGTAAATATAGTTTCATTTAGTCACAGTTGATCTCCGCAACTCAACTTTAATTCCTATTGAAATGACTGGCCTCACGTTGTCTCATATAATGTGCCACACAGTGAGGTATACACAGATTTTGAATTTGGTTAAAAAAAACAAAACAATGGTATTGGATTAGAAATCTGTGTAGGATGCTTTAGGAAATCTGAAGAGGAAAGAAAAAGTTGGATCTGTTCACCCCTAATACAGTATTACTGTCTATTGTCCTCAAGAAGACTTGTTCTTCTTCCTCTTAAACTTACCGTTGAACTCGGTGTGTTGGTGCCATATCCTGAGGAAGGCAGAGAGGCCAAGGACCATCTACGACCATCAGCCCTGAGGAAAAAAGAAATAAAAGTGGAACAGGAAGAATACGTTAGAATCAAATACTGTTTTTTCTATCACTTTCAACAGCCAGAGCCCCGATATTAGTTTCTATTTTAGTCCCCCCTGAACAACACAGTTAGAGTAAATCAATCCCTCCACCTTCACCTCCTTTCTATCCAATCACTCTTTTGTTCCTTTTATTCCCTTTCTTGCCTGAGGCCTCCTCCAGCCCCGTCTAACACTTCCTCTGAGTGAGTGATGAGAGACACATGTATGGGCAAAATCCTGGCGCCTCGCCTCGCTCCTCTGGGTTCGCCGTCACGCTTCTGACTGTCGCATAGACACTTGGTGGGAGCAGCGCAGGACAAAGACAGGGTCGTGGTATACAGTTTCATTTTGCATGTTTGTGTGTGGGTGTGCTCCCTGAAGTGTTTCATTATGTCTGTGTGTGTGTGTGTGTGTGTGTGTGTGTGTGTGTGTGTGTGTGTGTGTGTGTGTGTGTGTGTGTGTGTGTGTGTTAAAATAACCCTATCAACAATTTTACTCAACTACTTTGCACTGCTCTTGTAACGTTGAAAGTGTGACTTATTGTGCGAACAGAGGGATGTCAACCTGCGTGAGGAGGCGAAGGAAAAGTGAGCAGGTCCACTTGGCGAGAAGTTGCGCGGGCTGTCCAACGGGCTGCTTCCTGTTAACATACGTGTGGGCAGAACAAAGCAGAAAACAGGGCTGAGTATTTTATCAAAAGTCATTTAAGGTTTAAGGCAACTCTACAAGTGATTTACATTTCATTTAGTCAACCTCACTTTTAAGGAAACATCGAATCCCAATCAGTTGACATCAAGAATGTGAAGTTTTGTTCTTTGTTCACTGAGTCCTTACCAGAGAAAACACTTGTGTTTATTTATAAAAACAACAACTCTGCAACTGCAATACTAATACTATTTCCTCTGTGCCATGTTGTAAATTGATAAATATTGTATGTTGTAGAAATACGGTTACTATTATTTTTATATTTTATATTTCCCTTCATTTATATTGTTCATATTTTTCTATATTTCCTTGTTTATATTGCTTGTTATAAATTATTGTTTCTTTTTGATGTTCTTCTATGTTTGCTATCCACTTTGCTGCTGTAAAAAGGATATGTCCCGTTTGTGGAACTAATAAGGGAATATCTCTTAACTCTGTTTATTCACTGTGACGCCTTTGTCCAAGACACCTACAGTAAAAGTGTATCTTATCCTGGATCCTGACCTACAGCATTATATTTCAGCAGCTGAACATTTTGTTCTTGCTGATCTCTGGTGCAATAGTGCCAAACACATTTATTTATTTATTCATTTTTTACCATGGAACCTCTCAGTAGTGATTTTCTTTCATGGCACACAGGTTCAGTTGGGTCAGACTGTGCTGAGGGCTAAGATGGATCAACATTTATCGGAGCTCTGTTTATGAGAAACCTTTCCACTACTTAATGTGATTGTCAGTATTTGTCTTATAACTCACATACCACAAAGCTTATTGTGTTACTATGATAGCTGGTGATTGTGAGGTGTGAGCAGTTAATTTTTTGGCATCCTTGGGCAAAAAAATCTATAATCGTCTCATCATGTTGTAATTCAAGTGTTCTGAGAGAAAACTAGACTCCTGCACCTCCTCTTGAGAGGTTGAGAGAGAGAGAGAGAGCATTTCTATTGGCTCAGGACAGAGAGCAGAGAGGGAGAGAGAAATTATTTTATTTGTATTATAAATATCAATATTCAGTGAAACACATCTAATCAAACAAACTCAAATAAGCTTTTAATTTTTTTTTTCTCAATCAAAATGCAAAAGTTGTATTCTGTTGATTGGGTTAATTAGTGATATCAGTTGTTACCAGGCTAACATTAGCTAGCTAATGAGTTGTGAGGAAACAGATTGTATCAGGCTAATATTAGCTAACATCAGCCCTCACAGACACTTTCTGTGTCAACACTGACAAAGTTGATCAGTTTTAATATTCAACCTGAAACCGCAGACAAGTAACTTGATTCTCAAGTCAAGTCAAGGCACAAGTCTTTAACTTCCAAGTCCAAATCGAGTCTCAAGTCTTTTATTTTCAAGTCAAGTTTATTTACAAGTCATCAAAACAGTCGACTCAAGTCCAATCAGAAAGTCTCAAGTCCAATCTCTGGGAACCACGGCATAAATTCACACCTTGGCACCAAGGTGTGAATTTAATCCCACCAGTGTGATTGTAGTGTTGTAATCAGAGTGAGCTACTGATTGCAGCATGCAGCCCAGTCCTACTGGGTAAGTAAAAAAAACAAGAAATAGTTCAACTACAGCGTGGTTGTGCTGAAAATGCTACTTTTCAAGTCTGCTGTCTGTATTTTTCTTTTTACTCATACTATATTAATTTATTCTTTAAGTAAAGTCAATTAATAAGTCATTAAAAAGGAATATAATGGCCCCAATAATAAACTGTTTAATGGTGCACTGTATCATGGCTATAACTTTCATATACTTACCTATGTGTCCAGGCAGTGGAGAGTGCGGCCGAGGCAGGGTGGGAGACGTACTGGTCAGGATGAGGCTTTTCCTGTTACTGGTTCTGCAACTACAACAGATACGAGAAAAAAAGAGTCGGTCAATATTTGTCTTCATTATATTCTTCATCGATACCAGACGGTTGATAACTCACACACACACACACGCATGTACGCACACACACACACACGCACACACACACACACACACACGCATGCACGCACGCACACACACACACACACACACACACACATACACACACACACCACAAAGTGACCCCCCAGGTCTATTAATATACTATGTGTACTTACTTGTCACCTTGAGTAAATGTATAGCCTACAGTACAGTATGTACAGGTGGAAGTGTGTGTGCCTTTTTATATTGAGTACAGTATGTCGTCAGTGTGTGTGTGTGTGTGTGTGTGGGGTGTGTTTGTGCGTGTGTGTGTGTGTGTGTGTGTGTGTTAGTGTGTGTGTGTGTGTGTCAGGTCATAATACAAGACTTTATTGACGTCCGCCCACCCAAAGTGAGTGACAAAGCAACAAAGATTTTTAATTTCCACTAGGTCCAGCCCCACGACAGCTGCTGCCAGGAAATTTAACGGCAGAAGTAATGAGGCAATGGAGAGACAGACAGGGAACAAGAAAAGGTATACACCATAATGATGAACCATGAATTGGATGTGTCTTTGAACAATTTCACAAAGGGGCACACACATATACACACATGGTTTATTGTTTATTGTCGCCTGTAGTGGAAGTGGGAATTTTTAAGGGTTATTTTCATGCGTGGATTGTGCTTTTGCTCATAGGTTCCTGCTTGTCTGCGTGCTTCATTGGAGTGCCTGTCAGAACAGATTTTGCAGACGAACTATACAAGTTTGCTCCGTGTTGCATCAGCCAGCATGCTGCTTTACATTTGTGCAAGAAGTGTTTTGAATCTCAGACGCACACATTAAATAAAATGCACAGTCACACAACACGCATTGGTTATTTGATGTATCTCCCTCGATCAATAATCTATGTTCTCCTGCATCCTCCCCACCCT
Organism: Echiichthys vipera; assembly: GCF_963691815.1. Classification (NCBI taxonomy): domain Eukaryota; kingdom Metazoa; phylum Chordata; class Actinopteri; order Perciformes; family Trachinidae; genus Echiichthys; species Echiichthys vipera. The sequence goes on from NC_139827.1 coordinate 16,607,714, forward strand.
CCCATATCCCTCCATCTTTTTGATGCAAGTCTTCAGCAGTTGTTTCTGGCACTCTGAGACATCAAACTGCTGGCAGGATTTTATCGGTGGCAGTGCGCCTCTGTGGGCGCCAGCTGAGGCAAAGCTTGTACTCAACCTTGCAGAACAGAGGAGGAGCATATTGAAATATTTAAAGGAAATGCATTAGCTTTGTATGTAGGGATGGAAGTGGCTTAACGTCATCCTTTCCTCTCAGAAGAGGAGTAGGGGGAAGGGTGAAAAAGGAGAGAGAGAGGAATAAAAGAACAAGACAAAAAAATGAAGAGACTGGAGGTCCTTCCAGTACATTCTTTAGATTCCCTTTCTTTGTCAAACTTCTCTTCTGCAATCATCTTTCCTTTCACTCGCCATTCAACCTGTATTTCTCAAATCCACATTTTCATTGCCACTCTTCCTCAATCAAAAGCTGAATCACTAGAGCATAGTGTATGATCCTCCAGCTTCAATCCAGAACGTATTCTTAGCTTTTGATTCATGATTCATCACATCTACAGCAGCTCCACTCCAGTGATTCACTTTTAAGTGGAGTGTTAAATGTTTCAAACCACATGTTACGGAAATGGATTTATTCCTACCTGCCTAGTTTCTGTGACTTTTTCCTAGTGCGTATTATTTTCAGTCTCCATAAATCTCTCTACCATCTTTTGATAACCCCTCATCCATCTGTTTCCCCTTCATTTCTTTCTTTGTTCTCAATCTGCTTTCTCCTTCTTGGAAATTAACTTTCTGAGTGATGAATAATAAAATAGTTGGAAGACCAGAAAACGTATTCTTGCACTCGCCTTCTTATGGTTAAAGAGTCCACTAAACTATTAAGGACAGTAACAGAGTCAAAACCCACAAAGGCAAAAGCAATCTAATCTTCCCATAAAGCCAGAAGTCTCTTGCAGCCACTATGCTTAACATTGTTATCTTCAATGAATGCTGTAAAAGGGCAGCTTGCCCAAAGCCTTTGTATTGAAAAAAAAAAAAAAAGGTTAAATACAAAAGTGCTGCGTTTTATTCAACTGTACTCCAGCAGCCAGCTACATATTTATCACCAGAAAGGTCACATTAGACTTCTGCTTCTTGTATTCGTGCAACAGTGAGGAGGACAGCATATGACAGAAGCAGCAGGGTGGAGAGGAAGGGAGAAATATCCATCTGTGGATGCTCTAACTGTCGTATATCGGTTGTACTATGCTGTTAATTTGGGGTTATTTGATTCTCACAACCTGTTTTTTTTTTTATATTTGATATCAGTCAGTAATTTACTAAAGTTTATAGAGTGGCTTTTGGCAAACCCAAAAAACAAGGCGTGAATTTCTATTTTAGACACGCCATAGAGTAGAAAGAGCAAACAAAAGCAGTCTTTGCAGACATTAAATAGTGAGATTTAAACCATCTACACAACACAGCGGTGCCTTGTGGCTACAGTATATTGCAAAGAGGTCTATTGGACTGGCTGGGTGACAAATTAAAGGAAATACCAACCTAGTGTCTCATTAAACTTAAATTGACCTTTTTTTCGGGCCACTTCGGGGAAGCGCAACAAGCTGTAAACATAACACTAACACATCATCTTCCTATTAAGTTCATATAGCAAACACATTATGTTAGAGTTGCCTAATTACACAACTTAGATCTTCTTGGAGACATGTTTGTGTCCTCCTGATGAATGAAGGATGATGAATACACTCTTGTTTTAGCACTGATTTGGTCTCCACCAGCTCCTCAGGGGAAATTCTGGCTCTTAACAGTACTCTTTACACTATTACCTCAAAAGATGTTCTATCATTAGGCATTTTACCACGCTGGTCCAACATCATCCATAAGTGTTCAGTTATATACATGTCACTGAGCTAAATAGTATATTCCTTGATTGTATTGTCACAACACAGGTAGTACTGGAGTTTCTTTGGTAAGATACTGAACCCCAAATTACTCCTGATGGTTGGTCAGTACCTTGCATATGTGAATGATAGGCTAAATTGAAGCGTTTTGGTGCTATATAAATGAAATGTCCATCTCCCTTGAGCAAAAAGGTGCACATAACACATGAATTTAATTGCAGAGTAAGCAATGACAAAATTGTAAAGAAAGATGCATATGTACTATTAGAAAACATTATACATATAAAAAACTATTATTCTAGTAACTTGGAATAGTTTAAATACTTAGTACATATCCAGCCAAACGCAGGATAACATGTTTAAAGTACAAATGTGTAGGATTAAGTAGCATCTAGTGGTGAGGTTGCAGATTGCAACCAACTGGAACTTCTCCTGTGTGCAGGTGTGTCTGAGAACTACGGTGGCCGACAAAAAAATGTCAAAATGTGGCAATGCGAACGGTGCTCTCTAGAGCCAGTCTTTGGTCTGTCTGTTCTGTGCTACTGTAGAAACATGGCAGCGCAACATGACGGGCTCTGTGGAAGAACCCCCTATGTCGACACAAATGGCTCATTCAAAGGTAACAAAAAATCTTATTTTTAGATGATTGTACATCAAAGAAAACATTTGTCTTAATATATATACCGTATATATCGTCCAACAGACTGACCTCCATCCTACACACTGCACCTTTAAGAAGTTCACATTAATCCTGTCTTGCCCTGAAATGCCAGCCAGATAATTAGCCGTCACAGTGGTGGCTGTCAGTGAAGGTTAGATGACAGGAACTATAGGGGGCTGTAAGGACTTAGGACTAACATGCTGAAGCTTCACTTGACTGGAACAGCAGAGAAGATAAGAGAGGTGCGAATGTGTTAGCGCAATGTGTGTGCGTCTCCATGTGTATGTGTAAATGTGACTTTAAATCACTCTGTCACGGTTATGGTCATGCAGCCCGGGCACATCCTGCCTCAATCTGGTTGAGAAGGTGTGTGTGTGTGTGTGTGTGTGTGTGTGTGTGTGTGTGTGTGTGTGTGTGTGTGTGTGTGTGTGTGTGTGTGTGTGTGTGTGTGTGTGTGTGTGTGTGTGTTGTGTGTGTGTAAGACAGAGATAGAGACAGTTAGTATGCTGCACATCGCCATCTTTGAATCATAAATCTAAAGCGCTCTCTAGTTTCATGGTCAAACACAAACATGTTGTCAGTTTACAGCCAAACATGCCTGCACTATATCATCCAGCAGCCTCTTCTGTTTTCAGGCAGCTGGTGCTGTTGGATTAATTCAGTCGTCCTTACGCATAAATACATTTTGATCAGGTTTGCTGAAAACGAGACAAAATATTCAAACTCGTTCGGATCCAATTAGGTTAATCGAGAACAAATTCTCGTCTATCCATAATAAATTGATCAAAAAACAAGAAAAAAGATGAAGTGGGAACTGGATGTTCAACGTTACCATAGAAACACATTTAGAGTCACGCTCAAAAGAAGCAAACAGTGACATCTCCGACTGTTTTGGTTTTTCTCTATTCTCGCCAGAGCTCCCAGCAAAAAAACAAATAATAAAAATAAAAACGTGTTAAACTTAAATAATGAAGGTGAGCATCAGACAGAATCAGCTCTGAACTGAGGCCATAAAAATGATCTCAACCTGCAGTCAACCATAACACTGTGAGTCAGTGTCTGTTGATATGGCTGAGCCAAATATGTTTGTGTGTTTGTACGAGGATGCCAGTCTTATAATCCATCATAATCCATTGTGTAATCCATCATGTAGGCTCAATCTGTGTGTGTGACAGAGGAGTAGTGGTGAGGCGTGTGGGGCTGTCAGTCAGACGGAGTATGATTCATTGGGGTCAATGGTGCATGCATCTATTGTGTGGGCCTCTATTCACAGACACCTAAGCGGGTGAGAAAGCCGCCAGAGAGAAACAACTTTTAATATGTGAGCGAGAGAAACCAAGTGTGACAGCGTCAGCTGGGTCTGTCAAAAGGTGCAAAGCAAATCAGTGTTTGTTTTTGCAGGATGCAGGTGATTTTTGTATTGGGGGGGTTTCATGAAAGGCCTCTAGAATGATGAATGACAAACAGTGACGGGGAGAGGAACAAGAGGGTCAAGGGCGGTGAGAAGGGAAGAAACAAACAAAATAAAAGTACGAAGAAAGATATAAACGAAGAAAGTATTTTGCCAGCAGGCAATATTCATATTTAAACGTATCAATGTAAACGCGTTTAATCCTTCAAAATCTGCTCCTGGCAACTAAGCCATGAGTTACCCTATTATTATTAGGTTTTGGCAACTCAAAGAAAAACTGACTGATTTAAATATTCAAGAAGTCTATGCTGACTTCAAGCACAAGACATTGACAATCTTTACCAATCCTTACAGATTGAAACAAGACAAACATAACACATTATTACCAACTCTGTATTTCCCCTCATCTTTACAGAGCGTTTTAGCATCTTTCATCTGAATGTTTAGGTTTCGTTACTGTTCATCAAGTCTGATAAATCCACTGTGAACTATTTGTTCAGCGGCAAAGAGCAGACAAACACAGTCAGCGCCTGGCTGGTGAATATAGTGGAGCATTTAGCAACTAGAAAGCCAGATATTTCCCTCAGGAGTATGTGGAAACAATAAAGTTGTGCTGCATCAAGCTAATGTAAATGCAATAGCAATGACAACTTATAATAAAACCCTGTCGTATAATATGTCAATGTTGCGTCTAAAGTTTGTTCTGCCAAAAAAAATCTATTCATACTGCTGCTAAACTTAACAACACAAGTGGACGTGAACCAAAGTCTTCTTCTTCGCAGTAATTATAATTTCTCCAAAAGGCAAATTAGTCGTACACAAAGGTATTTTGTAGGTGACAGGGTTGCATGGTGACACATCAATGTTTAGAGGATAACATAAATTGACAATGTCAAAAGTAACCTACAGAGAAACAGAAAGAGCTAAAACCACAAACAGAGACACAAAGATGTGACAGCCAACAACCCCTGTCTGTGTTTCCCTGCTATGACGCCCCGGTCTGCCTGCTGTAGTGGGGTCAGAGGTTAAATCTGTGGTAATGATTCGTGCAGAAGCTTTGACGAGCAATTATCCCCCTGCAGGCCCTCGGCTGGCATTGGGCCATTAGTCTCTCACACATGCACGTGCCCATGAATGTAGATACATTCATGGAAAGTCACAAAGGCAGCATTTGTCCTCCAACACCCTAAAACTGTCCCAGGCTGTCTACACTCTTTACAGCAATAAAAGTAACATTTGGATACAGGTCATGTGAACGATACATTTTGTGATTCCCTAGAACCAAAACACACCCTAAGTTTCTAAGTTTTGAGTTAGGATGTAACGAGAACACCTGTCATCTGTAATTAAAAAAAGGCTTTTGGGTTTAGAGCAGTCGCCCCATTTAAAGAGGCTGAAGGTCCTCGAGGCAGCGGCCGTGGGGCTACCAATATTTTATGTTTATCCATGATTTTCTTTTAAATAAAAACTTCTATCACAAACTCCCAATCTACCATTGTCCGCTCGTATTTAATATAATTATGCATCTTTGGCATTTCCTAATTCACAATTACTTCCCAAGTGACTTCTCCTTGAGGGGTTTGTCTTCTCTGCTCATCTTCTCCTCCTACATTAAAGCTGAGCACATTCATATTAACGGATGGTCCCTGATAAGAACACAGCCGACATTTAAACAGAACAGCTCCATATTATGCAAATTCAATTAAAGGAATGAGCCGATTGAGAATGAAGTGTCACAGCCCGTCATGAGAGGATGTTTAAGTGGCTAGTGTAGGATGTTATGGACAAGGGCAACAACGTGTGTTCCTCTGTGTGTGTGTGTGTGTGTTTGTGTGTGTGTGTGTGTGTGTGTGTGTGTGTGTGTGTGTGTGTGTGTGTGTGTGTGTGTGTGTGTGTGCGTGCGTGTGTGTGTGTGTGTGTGCCATTACTGATTATCCATTTGCATTCACATGTGAGCCTGTGACAGGTGTGAGTGAGCGCTTGTGCATGCTTAATGTGTCTTACCTAGCTGATTATTAACTCTGCGTGTGTGTTTGTATGTGTGTGTGTGTGTGTGTGTGTGTGTGTGTGTGTGTGTGTGTTAGTGTGTGTTGTCTGTCAGTCAGTAGTGTCATCTTCTACTCTAAATGCTGACTCACAGGGCAGAGAGGACACCAGACGCTGCTGATGGTTACACCATCGATCTGTCCAGGATCATTTCCTGTCAGGTGACCTCTCTCTCTCTCTCTCTCTCTCTCTCTCTCTCTCTCTCTCTCTCTCTCTCTCTCTCTCTCTCTCTCAGGACCTCTTAAAGGTGAGTGCATGTTTACAAACTGTGGGATCTGAGATGGAAATAGACAGGATAAAATGCCACCCCTTTAAAAAAGCTTTCTGGACCAACAGTCTGTTTCCCTGTTAGTGCATCCTATTACGCAACATCCACTGCTCTTACTGCCAGAGTCTGAAACATCCACCAGGATCTCTAGATGGATACCAAACTCAAAAAAAGTGGCCAAATTAAGCCAAGTCTGCAGATTTATCAAGCATGAGGCAGTTAGATGGAGATTAAAGGGGTGATAGAGTGAAGCTGATACGCACTAGGTGAAAGTAAACAGGTGATGTGAAAAAAGGAAAGATAAATGAGGGTAAAACTAGGAGAACATACCAACAGGACTGCAGGGGTTAGTCACATGGCATTCTTGTTGCTATGCAATGCCGCACAGAGAGACATAAATAGAGGCTTTTACTGTTATTCACCATTAAAGAGGCTAAGCCAGGAGGGAAAAAGATTATCAACAAAATAACAACCATAGATTTCACAGAGTTGTACAAGAAAGTTAAAGAATGGCGTTAAAGAATGAAGATGAAAAGAGAAAGGCAGAGAAATAAGGTCACAGAAGAAACACTGACTGAGTCACCCAGTCATTTCAGCATGTTAGAAAAATAGCAATTACTTTGGTAACTGATGCTGTGACTAAAAGGCAACTTTCCGTTTGCAGCAGAAGTTGTTTAATAAACAAAAAAGGTAATGGGTTTTGTTGTGACTCATAAGTAAATTAACTGATTATGTAATGGGGTACGTAAGTAAGTAATCGACTGCCTGAATTATAGACCAACTCGGTGGATAATAAACATGCTGGCTGAGAGTCAGACTGTATTCTGACTGAACTAGTGTCTAATGCTATGTTCACACTACAGGTGACAGAGCAACAGTCTACAAGTCCTTTTCAATGAAGGCCGGTGACACAAAGCTACAAACTGATTCCTAACACTGAAGCGTCAACTAATTATATGTTTTTGTTTCACCACATTCTCCCTCCCCACAATTCTGGTCCGTTCGGTCTAAAAAAATGTAAGTAAAATGTTTTTTTTAATATTGTTAACACTAACAAAAACTAAATCTCGCCTGGCAAAGGGTGAAAGCTATTATGAGAATACCATGAATATTTAAATGGCTAGCTGTGGTACTGTATTATTTATCTAATTTAGCTGATAATATGCTACCTTTCTGTGTGTTGCGGTGCACATTGGGATGCACTGGGACATGTAAACAATAACTATCTCCACAAATGCTCTCAAATAATGATCTGTGTTCGCAGACACACACAAGCCCATGACTAACTAACTATGTTAACGAGCCCTTGCACCTCAAGGACAAAGTAGTTGGCCATGCTTGACTGTTTTCTCTGACGTCAGTTGACTCAGTAAGTGACTGACAAATAACGTATTGCTGAAGTCTGTCAGGGCCTGAAGCTGTTGTCTAAATTAAATCAATTCAATTCAATTCAATTCCATTTTATTTATAGTGCCAAATCATAACAAGAGTTATCTCAGGACACTTTACAGAGTAGGTATAGACCACACTCTATGACTTATTTATGATTTACATAGACACAACAATTCCCCCCGTAGAGTAAGGTCACCAAACCAAGTCTTCTCACTTCTGGGCGGCCTACTCCTCCCTGATCCTTTTGACTTGGATTGGCAATTTTAAGACATATATTAATTTATTTATTTGTATGTTTACAGTGAGTGATGTTATTTTGCAATGGAAGTTTAAAATTGCAATTGAAACATCCATCTCTCTTCCCTTTTACAACTGAAAGTGTAATTCTGGCGCAAAATCATCCCATGGTCTTTTTTGGCACTTACATACACTACTGTTCAAAAGTTTTTGGCTACTGAGGTGAGGTTGTGAAAGGCAGTTTCATGTCATGGCAAGACTGAGCACAGCAACAAGACACAAGGTAGTTATATTGCATCAGCAAAGTCTCTCCAAACACAGATTTCAAAGCAGACTGGGGTTTCAAGTTGTGCTGCTCAAACAAAGAAACAAAGAAACGAGCATCGCTGTCTGATTGTTGCCGCAGTGATTGGCCAAGGAAACTTATTGCAGCAGATGAAAGACAATTTCCAGCAGTGCGATCAGCTCAGAACTGGCAGAAACCAGTGGGACCCAGGTACACCCATCTACTTTCCTGAGGAGTCTGGCCAGAAGTGGTCTTCACAAAAGAGTTGCAGCCAAAAAGCCAAACCTCTGATATGGAAACAAGGCCAAGAGACGGAACCATGCACGAAAACATAGGAACTGGAGAACAGAAAAATGGCTGATGATTCAAAATAAATTTGAAATATCTGGCTGTAGCAGAAGGCAGTTTTTTGAAAAAGGGCTGGAGAGCGGTACAATAATGAGTGTCTGCACGACAAAGTGAAGCATGGTGCAGGTTCGTTGCAAGTTTGGGGCTGAGTATCTGCAAATGGTGTTGGAGATTTGGTCCGGATTAATGGTGTCCTCAATTCTGAAAAATACAGGCAGATACTTACCTATCATTCAATACAATCAGGGAGGCGTGTGATTGGGCCCAAATTTATTCTGCAGCAGGAAAACGACCCCAAACATACAGCCAATGTTGTTAAGAATTATCTTCAGTGTAAAGAAGAACAAGTGGAAGTGATGGTATGGCCCCCACAGAGCCCTGATCTCAACACCATCAAGTCTGTCTGGGATTACATGAAAAGACAGAAGCATTGGAGGAGGCCTACATCCATAGAAGATCTGTGGTTAGTTCTCCAAGATGCTTGGAACAACCTACGAGTTCCTTCAAAAACTGTGTGCAAGTGGACCTAGAAGAAGTGATGCTCTTTTGAAGGCAAAGGGTGGTCACACCAAACATTGATTTGATTTAAGTTTCTCTTCTGTTCAGTCACTGCATGTTGATAATTGATGAAAATAAACTATTAACACTTCCATTCTTAAAAGCATTCTTAGTTTACAGCATTTTTTCACGCCTACCTAAAAATTTTGAACAGTAGTGTACATCAAATAAGCCATCGAGACAGTTATTTTAGTGTAACTTTTAACTTTTATGTGTAGGGATACTTATAATGTACTGCAGAGGTTTGATGTTATTTTGAGCAGTATTAGTGGCTGTTATTTTCCACAAATAGTGCCGAATTTCACAGCAAATAGGCTTATGTAGATCCTAACACTACCCCCAACCCTCACCCGGATCCTAACCCTAATCGTAACCCCTAACCAAATTAAACCAAATTTGAAGAAAAAAACAAAAAAACATTTACTGGCACATCTGAAGCAAACTTTAAAGGTTGTACACTGTTACAATATGTACGCAAACAGAAAGCGACAAATTTTTATTTTTTTTTTGGGGGGGGGCTATAGCTGTTTCTTGATGAACAACAGCAGGGCACAATGACTTCATGGAGTATAGGGAGCCCAGCTAGCTGCTCCATCCTGCTTCCAGTGTTCATGCTAAGATGCGCTAATTGTCTGCTGGCTTCTATACATAACGGGCAGACATCGACATTCTCATCAACTCTCAGCAAGAATGTGAATAGGATTAACGTTGAACTGTCTGAGCTTTTTTCAGCGACTACTTCATAAGTTTGTGGAACTGGCTTATGTGTCCTTTGATCCTGCCCCATATCAGGTGATTGACGCAAAATAAGTTTATACTTCTTCCCACTCCTTTTCGGATATGTAAACAGAATTTAGATATTTTTTTCAGTTTACTTTGTTATACTTTGTTATTGTACATTTATTTTTTCTCTCTGTTTTTTTTCCTTTTCTTTATGACTGCCCATTAATGTATGATAATTTAGTTTTTTAAGTAAGTAAAAAGTTTAAGTAAACTATTTAAACTAAAACTAAAAGTAAAATTTAGCTCAATGGTGGAACCATTCACCAATAAAGACAATGAAGTTGAAACCCCAGAAAGAGGTAGGAAGTGGACCTTGCTTTGAGATTATTTTATTCACACAGATTTTTCCATTTGTGCGAGCACAACCTGGGATTTAATTTAGTTTATTTACCTGTTTTTGGTCTCACTGCCCAAACGCACAGTTTAACAAGGTTTACTGTGATGATTATATTGAATTGTGACAGAATGACATTCCCATCAAGCCAGAGGAATGTTTATGAATGTACAACTGAAGTAAGGCTTCATACAAGTCACACTGCAACAAATTGCATCAATAACATTGCATTCAAAGACTGGTCTGAAACACACCACAGTTGAGGCACAGCAAATAAATAGAAAACAACTGGACAGAATAAACACCCAGACGTCTATTTTAGTCACATCACTCCACTCTGAAGTGTTGTCAGATGTCCTCTAAAGGTGTGAAAGTGTATCCCCGGGCAGAGTGATGCACCAGGAAGTTGTGGCACTGCAGAGACCTATCTGGATCTTTCTGCATGTGTCACCATCAGTCTCTCGTCTGCTGGTTTCCTGTTTGTCTGCATTAGTCTCTCCACCATGGCTGTCGCGATCTAAGGTCTCAATAACTGCAGAGAGCTGAGATAGCGACAGTGCTCTGAATCACCACGATCATGACATTTCACTTTGTTCCCACCGTGACCTTATTCATAGCAAATGATCCGTAGCCATCTCCTCATATGGTATAAAAAGCTTTCTCCAGTGAGCAGCACTCATTTGCATGAGTAGGGAGTCTCGCAGCACATCTAATAGCCATTAAAGATGATTTAATCTGATAATGGATAATGCATATGGATTCACAACGAAGCAAGGCCACCGCTTCTATCGCTTAGAGTAAAGTAAGAATGGAGACGGCAGTAGGAATCTTAACTCAATATATAGTCTGGCGTAATAATGCTAGACTTTAAATTATGACACTAATGGTTTCGAACAAGGAACAGCTAAATGGCTTGACTGTAAATAAAATGCTTTGACATTTTGTGATAAGATGATTACCAGGTATGTAAGTGACACTGGTATAGTTTTCACCTTGTGAGTCTGTGTGTCAAAATGTGGTTGTGGAGACTGTAGCAGGAACAACCACAGAGGTAGATTTAAAGATTTTGTCAGGTGTTTGTTTGTCTGTATGTATGTGGACAGACACTGCATTAGCATCCAAACTGCACAAGATGCTCTCATGAAACTTTATAGGTGTGTAGTTTAGATCAATATGAAAGCCGAGTTCGACGATCGGTGTGGTCTGAGCAAGGGCTCCATAAGTAGAGGGGTAGAAAATAGGGGAGGGGCCATTGCCTAAAGTCAAGAATTAATTTTAATGCTCCAGTATTAAAAGTATCTGCAGGAACAGAATCTCTTCTTAAACTTTAATCATACTTTTCAATAATTCTGCATGTTAGGAATCAAAATTCAAAAAGGCAGTTACGTCACAAACTCATTTTTTTACGCTCACGTTAGCAATATAGGAAGACACTGTTACATTATTCTATTAGATGAATAGTTTGACCGTGTCTGGGCACCACTTTTTGGTAGGGGTACATTAATTATCATGATTTTACGCATTAATTCATTCCTGTAGTACCTTATTAACTATCAAGAACTAACAGTATCACATGCATGACTTAATGCAAGATCCATGAATACATTAATTAATGCAACAACTAAGGTATTCAATAATGATGTTCATGTCTTCTTCAGAAGCAATTCTGCAATTAAAGGCACGGACTGAAAAACTGACCAGCCACAGCAGTGTGCATGTAATCTGTTGAATTGTGAGTTGAGTATTGTTGCCATTGCACTAACAAGCCAAGCACTTTTTAGCTTAGTTTTTTTTAAATAGGAATAACCATAGGAATAACTTATGAATATGAAAATGAGTGTAGTTCCTCTTTAATGAAGTACTACGTCATTAAGTAGGAAATTAAGTAAATTAAGTCACGATAAATCATGCGCAGATTAAGTGTAACCAATAAGGACATATAGACCATCTCAAAGATGTAAACATTCCAGTCCTACGTAGTTTATTTCCTGTATTGCAGTAAATTTGAATGACATCAGCTGACAGGAAGTTACCAAGGACCAAGGCTGTTGCCTAGCACCCACCTGTTGAAAAGGTCTGTTAAGACGTTACATAACACCCTTTCAAAATATGATTTCCGGGTCCAAGCCGGTCCAAGCGTCATATTTCTACAATACCGTGTGCCATTTTCCCCGTTGTTTGAACAGATCTGAGTTTTTAAAAAACAACATAATTGTCATTTTACCTCTTTCTTATGGATAAAAAAGGTGTCTAACTGATGAAAGAGGTGATCGTAATTGTTCACATGTTCAGCTGTTGTGTCTGTTTTGTTTCAACGGAGTGTTTGGACCCGGAAATCGTATTTTGAAAGGGTGTTACGTCAGACTTAACAGGCGTATAGACCTTTTTAATGGAATCCCATTGCTAGGCAACAGCCATGCTACTGGTCATTCACCTTTACTGCAACAGGAAATAAACTGGGCCGCATTCGAATGTTTATGTTCACTTTATGTTATGTTAACTTTGAAACGGTCATATACTTGAATGCATAGCCTAAATATTACCTCTAAGCAGATTTATATTTTTATTTTAAGTTATTAAATATGGACTTCATGTTGCCAGCTTGTCTTCTAACCTTGTACATGAAATGTTGTGATATCATGTCATTGCATCATCGAAGATAAACCCCAAACAATCTGTGGGTTTTGGTCAAGGCCAGCCTGAACACCAGCCAGTAACAGATGGTGCTGTCAAACAACAGGAGTAGAGCATGGAGTTTTCCGTTTCTTTACCATATTTTACTGTGCAGCTCCTCCTCCCATTAAAAAAAGACCAGCTAAGCAATGCAACTGCTCACATATATGTCACTGAACATCCATGCTTTTGGTGCTTCTGGTGTTGCACGGATGAAATTTAAGTCTGTTCCTGTGTTTGACCTCATCTATGAACAAATATCTGAGAAAGTGACTTAATTTAGTAACCTATAAAAGCCATAACACCACTGAGTATGTGCTTTATTGTAACCATGATTCATTTGTTGATGCCAGAGTAGATCATTATTGTACCTACTTATGATCAGGTCCATCATCATAATGTGTGATGTAGCTTAAAATAGCCTGAAATACTTACAAATGTGGTAGATGTGTGCAGAACTATTGCAGCAATGTGTTATTTTGTGTAACTATGGTATCGATGTCAGCAATAAATACAATGTATTATTCTATGAGTTAAGGAAATGAAGAATATATGCTAAATAAATGAAGAGTTTCTACAGTTTTCTTCTTTGCTTCTTTTGTAAAAAAAAAAAAAACAGCATTGACAACATGTACATGTGAGTGGGATGAAATGCCGGGTGTGTTTTGTGTGTTATTCGTGTGATGTGCATTAAATACACATATGTATATGTGAGATAGCAATGTGCTGCTTCCTGCTTCCTGTTTCCTACACTTGTTTGTCATTCAGTTTCAGTCCCTGAATGCACCGTCTCCCTGTCATGCCAAAATACAAACCAAAGGAGTTTACCTTCAAGTAAAAGGGAAGGAAGTAGACGAAGAGACAGAGTTTATCGCCATGGGCTCAGTTAACCCAGCCAGGATACTTAAATGTAGGCTGAGACATTACCTGAGGCTCTACCTTTCATCCCACCCCCACTCTCTTCTTCCTGTAGCTCTGGTGTTTTCTCGGTCTCGTTTTCTCTCTCACAAACTTTTTTTTACTATCTTCCTTTTGCTCAATCTGTTTGGGAGTGGACACAAAGCATTATCTTAATTGCCACCGCCAGCCAAGAAAACACACATGCACTAATGAAACAATGCAGAGACACACACACAACGCAGAGTGAGAAAAAAACAAGAGAGGTAAAAAAAAAAAAAGCAAGAAATATTAGGTATAAATTATTTGATGTTATTTATAACTCAGAATTAGGGCTGGGTATCGTTTGAAAATGTTCCATGGTAGAGATGCAGCACCAACAATTCAAGCCTCAAAGAGTACTTATCATCACGCCGGGTGCTGAAACGATTTGTAAATTAATTGATAAGTCAAACAACAGAAAATTAATAGATAGCAGTTTGACAATCATTTATCAAAAAGAAATGGCGAACATTTGCTGGTTTTTGGGTTCTCCAATGTGAGGATTTTCGATTATCTCTGTTAACGATCAATGCAAATTGAATATATTTCATTAGCAATTGAAGATGTCACCTTGTGCTCTGCAAAAACTGTGATTTTTACTATTTTCCAACCAAACGATAAATACGTTTATCATAGAAATAATCAACAGTCAAATAATATTTAGTTGCAGCCCTACCAATACTAACAATGCAATAAGCTCTAGACGGAGTGGAGCATGATATCAGACAGCTGACACTCACTTATAAAAATCACATACATGTAACAGACAATTTGGTGACACACACAAACATAACTGTAAACATGTAAAGCTCTCCCAACAGCAAACACATACACTCTGCATGGTGGCCGACAGTCATAGTGAGGGGGGCTTAATTCTTGTTCATAAACAGTATATCCTGCTGTTCATTCCCTGCACAGCTCGAGCAACAGTGATCAGATCAGATGAAGAACACAAAAATTAAACTTAAGAGGGGCTACAGAGCAAAGGAAAGAGGAAAGAGGAAAGAAAAGGAAGGAGGAGAGGAGAGGAGAGGATGAGATTAAGAGGCAGAAATGACTTGAGCTAAGGAAAACAAAAATGAGGAGAATGTAAGAGCGGAGAAAATGGAGGACAGGGAGGTGACGTTAGTGACAGAAAATAAAGGAAATAAAGAAGTGTGGACTTGTGCCAAGCAGACAGGACTCCAGCACTGCTCACTGTTGGCTCTCCACTACACAAGCACTCCCTGGACACTGATAATAATACCTTCACTGCATAATCCTATCGCTGGCACACAGGCTACTAGTCAAGCACACACATACCTTCTAGCGCGTGTGTGTGTGTGTGTGTGTGTGTGTGTGCGCGCAATAATCTAAGGCAGACTAAATCCTTGTGCTCATGCATCACTACAATAATACTCAACAAGGTTATAAATAAACACATCCAGCAATTCTGTGATCTGCACACACACGCACACACACACGCACAAACATAGGCATACAAATGATCAAATCTCCATGAACTTTAGAAGCTTAAATACAAATAAAGCACAAAAGACATCAAATACACACACACACACACACACACACACACACACACACACACACACACACACACACACAAACACACACACACAGACCATATTGTTGGAGCTAAATGGAGACAGGGAGACAACTGTGAGACAGCACGATAGCTGGCAGGGACAACGGAAACATTATGGAAAAAAACAACCTCCTCAGATTAATCCACACACACCGACAGCAGCAGGGCACCACACTGTTCACAAAGACGGCACGTAGACAGATTGTTGCCGTTTACCTTTTTGTGCGTCGAAACATGTTGCTAGCAGCAGCAGAGGCTGTGTTGGCTGATGATCATGAGAGCAGCTAAACCTCACACACACACACACACAGAAATAAGCACACACACACAAACAGAGGCAGTCAAGAGGCAGCGATTACGCTCAATGCCGGCATGTCAGCCTCCTCTGGCCAGTTAAACACACACACACACACACACTCACTTATTGATGTCTCGCCGTGACTCTGTACACGTGAGAATGCCTGCAAGAGTGTATGCAAGAGAGAGATGGAAATTATTAGAAAGATTTGGAAATTTCAGCGCTGTTTCAGACGGAGAAAACAAAAGGATTAAGGACAGAGAGAGAGAGGAGGGAAGAAGAAGAGATGGAGAGAGGGGACAGGCTGCCGAGCATCCCGCTCAGAAGGAGAGAGGATTGTGGGTCTGCTCTCAAGGGTATCGTGCCAAGTCAGGAAGTGTAGAGTGAGGGGGGAGGGTGGCAGAGACAGAGAGAGAGAGAGAGAGAGAGAGGGAGGGGGGAGGGGTCATGCAGGTATACATGAATGAGAAAGAGAGAAACAGTGAGAATGTAAGAAAGAGCGATTGTAAGCCAATCAGAGATGAAGAGAGGAGGGAGCAGCGAACTGAAGGCTAATGTGAATGACGAGACATGAAGGCAGAGAGAAGGAAGGGCACTGCATGTTGGTTTTACATGTGAGTGTGTGTTATCCGTTGTGTCACAGCTGGCACTGACATTATTAAAACAGAAGAAAACAGGCCATTAAAGGATACTGATGCTGATGGGGTCGGACGATGTCTGATGGCGGACGATGACATCGTCGTTGGGGACTGGTTGGGGGGGGGGCGTTTTATGGGCTACTCCTATGAAGGTGCTATAATCTTAACTGATTAAACTGCAATGATGTGTCTGAATTCAAATGTGAAATTAATTAATATTCAGGCATCTTGCTCTCAAAGCAATCACGCTGCACATCTGCATAGATTTTGCTGCTTGACTGAGCGCTCGGACAGCGGACATCCAAACTCAAACTCAAATCATATGGCCACAATGCACCATGATGTTGGGCTCAGTGGTCGATGACTGTCAGCCATTGGCATTAACCATCGGTCCAACCATAGATGGTGATATTCTATATTTTTCTTTTTGACATCAAATCCCACAAATAGAAAACGACAAGTCAACGATCTCACTGAATATATTCCTCCGTGCCACAGACCTTCATTGTTGTGTAAAAGCTTTCAAAGGATAAGGCTGGCAAAATGTTGTTTTTGTTATTGTCAATAAATCCTGTGAAAAGACCGAACTCACAATGCTTTAGTCTGTCTGTTGTTGCAATCTGATTTCTTCAAGCTGTAGGTGGCTCTCAGCCCCAAGTCAACATAAATCTTCACCCAGTTAAATAATTTCCCAGCAGCTGGGCATTTTAGTTTTAAGCAAATGTTACTCAAACTAAAGTAAATAGTTTATTTGTTGGGGGACTATTTTTAGCCACATATTTGGTGTCCTGGTGAGTATTTTAACCTGACGCGCCAGGTGGTTTGTTACACAGAACCATCTGAGAGGAAGTCATTGGAAACTGTTTAGAGAAAGGGCAGGCGTTTACAAAAATACCTTGCAGGTGATTGGATGAACCATCTGTTTGGGAGAAGAGAGAAAACCTCTTTTCCATTGAGAAAAGCCTTCAGCTCTTCTTTGAGTGAAGAAATACTCTCCAGTTCTAATAAAACTGGTGCTATTGCAGCATCCACACTAACCTCTTTAGGAGCCACCATTATTGGTTTTTAACGAACAGTCGCCAAGCAGCACACACTTAAACCACAAGGGTAGCTGCCAGTAGCTCCTCACAGGACGCTGACTGGTCACACATATATTACTGGAAGTCTGACAATATCGATTTGTGTGATCTTGTGAAATAACAAGAATCCGGCTGCCATGCAAGGTAAGGTGTATGTGAGATTGGCTCAAAACAACAGTAAAAGAATGAAGGAACATGCCACCCAGTGCAACAAAGTGACTGCTTTATATTATTTAGTTTGGACAACGGTGAACAGATGAATAAGATATATCAACAATACTCAATACTCAAAACTCATCAACACATTAACTGTTGTTTTGGTCTTTTCATGGGATTTTTTGATAATAAGAAAACATAAAATTTCTAACTTGTCCTTTCAAAACACGTCAAGAAACCGCACATTTGCACTGGATAACAGGAACTACAGTTCATTTTGGGTCGGTCCCACAGACGCCATTTTTTTCATGTAAATACTCACTGGAGCAGCAAATGTTATTTATCTGCAGCTTAAAATAGCCAACCCCAAAATGCATTCCTGTTTAAGTAATATGTGTGTCCAGCGTGTCAAGTGTCCAGCTGCTTTCCAAAAGTATTGACAGATGGTTTAACAAACACACCATTGGTTTGGGGTTTTTAGCGAGGTTTATTTTATGCCAGGAAAACATAAAATGATGTCAGCATACTTAAAAATGCGCATAGAGACATAGAGACACCATTCTGTTTTTCTTCTGTGTAAAATAGCATATTGGACAAGCGTCTATGTGTCCTAGATACCACAGGAGCTGCTCTACAATGCCCAGCCAAGAGAGATGTCGACTCTGTGTGTGTGCATGCATGTGTATACTCCCTCCCTCCCTCCCTTTGAAACAAATCCCCCAAATGTTAAAGCTGACGTGGGGTGACAGTTGCACAGTAGTGCTGAGGGGAGTAATTCAATAATGGATGCCATCTCTAATGTGGGAGTCTGGATGGATAAAATATACATGGGAGAGGAGAGACGCAGGGAGGAAGTGGAGGAGGGGAGGCAGCGGGAGGAGAAGGGGGGTGGTGATATCACTGAAACACAGTGGGGGGTCACAGACAGGGATGGGCAGCATGATATCATATAGGAGACATGGTGTGTTTTTGTGTGTAATGTGAGATTTTTTTTTCTCTGTCTCCTCTGAAGCATATTCAACCTCTCAGGATTCCAGTATCTGGTAACCTGTTTGTCCTTCAGGTCACTTTATTCTCATTCTGCTATAAACACCCGGTCATTAGTATAAGACTCCAGCTCCACCCACAGGAGGATGTGTGTAGAAAAATCCAACAGAGGGAGGGGGTGCAGGGAGCTCAGAGAGCTGACCGTGAACCTCCTGCTCCAGTGTCTCCTTCATGTCATGCTGTGACATCTGCCATCCCGCCACACGGAGGTCAGGGGTCAGGGAGAAAACACACCCGATGACAGCGAGTCACGGACACACATGCTTGCTGCACACCAGATCACTGAGAAACCCCCCACACACACACACACACACACACACACAAGCATGTGGACCACCGGATACACATGGATACAGACGCACATTAAATACTCCAGGCATGTTTAAGCTAGCATTATCAGGCTGTTGCTGCCGGACAGCCATTCTACAGAGTCAAACACATACAGAATATTAAAAAGACAACTACACACTAAAGTTTAAAATAAAGTAAAGTAAAAGCGCTGTTCAATACAGGGAATTAAATCCATGCTTTAAGTTTACAACTCCCTGAACGGCCTGATCCCTAAGAGCAACAACAACAGTTTACATAATGACAGTTACTTGATTCACATTCTGCTCACACAGAACAAAAGTGCCCAAGCCGAAAGTAGAACGGGTAAAAGAAATTATGGCTACAGACCAGCAATTTCAGAGAAATGTCAAGGATTACAACACTCGGCGAAATGATAACGGCGAAGTCTTAGCAAATTACACCCCTGTCGGTGTTCAAAGCATTTCGAGACAGCCTTTTGAGCTGACATAAGAAACGTTTTCCAAATTCAGTCTGATTTGTAGAATGCCTTCAGTCGCAGCAGCAGCCAGCTGCAGTTTTCCAAATCCAACTTTAAGAGCAGATGAGAAAATTCACCGTTTATCTCTCTAGTAAAGGAGAGGATATTGTCAAAAAGTGAACAGTAAGATGTCGCAAACAAAAGCTGCCAGAGACAACACTACAAGCCAAAGTCACTTCACTCTGTGTCAAAAAGTCTGTATTCTAAAATTATATTTATAAGTGAAAGAGTGACCAACACAGTGTGCAAGGGAAGGAAAGAGTGGTGAATGTCATTTCAGCACCAAGGACAGAGACTTACAAGCTAATACGCTACAACAGTCGTGCCCTGCATGTCTCAGATAGCTCCCTACTCTAACACACCTGATTCTTATGATCTACTCATTATCAAGCAGCTGAAGCTTGTCAAGGGCTGGATAATGAGCAGATCTTTACAATCGGGTGGGTTATCACAGGAAGATACCCTATACGTTCAGGGCTTAATTCTCCGGGCGCAGTGCTGTAGGCCACGTGCACAACAACAAGAGCATCAGTTGCATAAAAAGACAGACACATAACACATCTTTCCTGCCGTAACTGTTGAGTGTAACAGTTTCACATGAATGAACCACAAATTAAGATGCTTTAATCAGTTTTGTCAAACCTCTCAGGATCCCTCTTCTTTTTCTAAACGGCGCAGAAAACGACTCCAGAGGTTTTCTAATTTAGGCGCTAAATATAATCCATCTCTGTGGAGATGCCAACTGTACTGCTCTCTTTCTCTGAGAAGACAATCATGTTTTGTGAAGCTGCATGTTAATATCTGGCTTTAATGTTGTCATTTTGAAGGAATTTCCAGTAATTGTTTCATTCAACAGCATTATGAGCAATGAGTGAATCCCTTCCTCATACTTATACTGCTTATAATTTCCATGTTTTCACGTACAAAATAGGACTTTCAAACAAAGGGCTACAACTTGAGCCCTGTTTTTTTGGCCTACATTTGTTTAAAGCATGTCAAAAGTATGCCGATTTAGCAATTAGCAGTTCTTGTTTGCGATGTAACCATTTATGTACAATCACTTGATTACTTTGATACAGAGGAAAACTTGAAAACGTCTTTCTCAGCTGGAATAAAGATTTTTAGTAGTGGACACTGGACAGAAATAATAATCTCCTCAGGAAGTGTAATGCACATAATGAGCAAAAGCTCCAATGATGGTAGAAACGTCTGAGGCAAAAAAAAACAAAATTCTCTTGTCTAATAATGTTTAGGGTCAGGGTTCTCTACTGGTTCAATGTTATTGTCATTCCTCACTATCTGATGCTGTAAAGCCGGCCTATTCAATTTGCAGCCTGTGGGTTACATCTGGCCTAGAAGCAACCTCTGAGTGGCCCAGCAGAATCAGATCATTTATATCCTATAATACAGACTATCGTTTATAAATTCAGTAAGCCTGTGAATCTTCTCATTTGTCCAGATCATTGTTATCCAATTAGTGTATAAATTCAAGTGTGTTATTACTGGATTCACTCCTACTCACATGCCCAAATGTACATTGAAAACGTTTTTTCCCAACTGCATGTGTTTCTTGTGTTCACATTTGAGCCTTTTAAAGCAGTTTCGATGGAAAAGATGGGAGACAAAATATGAAGCTTCAGCAGTCGGAGTTGGACAGATCAAGTGGATATCTTCCAGAGTTGCAGTCTTTGTAGTATCAAACATTGTGTACCTGTCTCTTGACACTGTTGATGGAAGCGCAAAGTGAGAATACTGACAGGACTGTACCTCTGGAAGATCTGCTGAAGCATCAAATTAGCATCAGCTACACTTATAAGTCATTTTTTACACAATACAAGAGCTGTGAATTGTGTCCCAAGGAAGGGATTTATTTGAGGCTAGTATAGACAGGAGGGCAGATTACTGAAACTAATTGTCCTTTCAATGCACATACAGGGATGTGATTATTGTGACTATTCCTTTGATAAAGCATAAATGTAATGATGACATAACACATCAGTCATTCACTATCTGCACTCAACATATTGATGGCTTAACTCATTGGTGTTACACATCATGTTCTCCCTTCTCAAGCTCTCACAACCCTGCAGGGCATTGAGGTCACAGCATGGCTCTCCTGCTGCTGAACTTTCATTGCACAGCTCACTGGTGCAACAGATTGGGCCGACAGAGACGCTCTGAGAGTGAAAGGGCTCACGCAGAGCTGGAACATGCTGGAGTCTGAAGGCAAGGCTCCCACTGGAAAATACCATAATTTCCTTTAACAAAGCTGGAAAGACTCCAAGTACGAAAATATGTTATTCCTTCTTTGTGTTCATCTTTCAGCTCAGAAAACATGTTTCCATATGATGTGGAAGATCAGAAAAACAAGATGAAAAATGTATTCTGGTATATTAAGTGATAGCACACTAATAAAAGATACCAATATGTGGATATTTTCTCAGTTTTTCAAAGAATTAATCACATTTGCACTCTTCATTTCTCTACTACTACTCCATTAAGTGCATCACATTTCAGAAACTCCATGGAAAAAGTTTAAGACTAACACAAATAAACAGTCACACAATAAACAAACTCACCTGTATTTTAGAAAAGGGTGCACACATAAACTATAGAAAATATCTCAACACCATATATCTATCAAGAGATACATACAGAGAAAGAAAAGTGTGAACGTACCTGCTACTTTTCCGTGGCAGAGGTAGATCCTTCTGGTGAGAAAAAGAAAAGAGGGGGAGAGCAGATAAATTAGCCTGATTTGAGTTTAACTCATCATGCAATCACTGTGTACAGGACTGTAGAAAATATTATGATATACTGTACATGTGGTGAGGAAATAAGAATAAGCATATTAAAAAAGCTTTGTAAGACTGAAACAAATTAAACTAATTATACTGACATGTCTGATATTTTTATTAATGAAGAACAGGGTTTGACTGGGGCAGCTTGCTTGCTCTGTGTGAATGACCAAAAAGCCGGCGTTCCTCCATCGCGACACTCTGTTGACATGAGAGTGAGTTTTCCTTAACATATTGTTTAATTTGAACAATTTTTGAGGTGAAATTATCAAGTACTCACGCAAAAAGGGCAAACATTATAGGAGAGGGAAAAAAACATTTATTTTCATTTAATGTTCTTGTGATCACTATGATTCATCTTAGGAACCTCTGCCTTAACTTCTTCTAAAGGTTTACATTCATGGCTGCACTGTCTTATATAACACTTACAATTCTGATATTTGCTTCCTAAATAACAACTGCTAAACCTTTGACAGATTTATTTGCAAAAGAGGTAAAAGTATGTGGGATCGTATTTGGTCCCACTGAATAGTAAACCCATTAAGACTCACTGAACACCGACACTTTCTTAAGAAAGTAGAACAAGAACTCTATGTGGCGATATTATACTGTGTTTCAAATATTATAGTCAACTTTTCTGATAATAAAATTGTTTAAATAGTAGTGTACAGTACGCCGGGATCTGTCTGTAGACAGTTTCATGATTTCCCTGTGAATGTCTGGTGTAAGTGGAAAGCAGTTTGAAAACTGATCCCTCCTCAGTCCTTAGAGAGTTCAGAGCTTCGGGAACCACCAGGTTGAGTGGAGCCAAAGTCAATTTAAAACATGTTGCTGCTATATTTATGACATTGGGACACAACAGCTAGAACTCTGATGTGATTAGGATCTACTGGGAGGAATCTGTGCGGTGCTTGTTGCCCATCTATTCCCAATTTTGTTCCATTTAACACTCGTCTACGGTAAGCTCAGGTTACAGTCTATTCCTATTGTCAGCCTGTACTGCGCTGCTTATCGAGCTATTTTCTACAGCCCAGTGGCTCCGCTTAAAATATATTATTATTTGTTTCTTTTCAATCAGGGATGGCAATGACACAAAGCCATGTCGTTGAAATGAAAGGAATCCAAGTGACAAACCACACTAGGGTCATACGTGGAAAATAAACAAACATGAGAGGAAACTTAAGAGACTGTAATTTGTTTTCCAGAGAAGGATTACACCCTTTTTGACGAGAGCAATCCTGAAATTTCTCTCTTACTCTCACACAGTCTATCTCTTTGTCTTTGTACAAGTAAACAAGCGTTATGAAACCCAATGGGAAATATTCTTATTCGCTTTCTTTTGGTGAGAGTCAGATGAAAAGATTGATACCACTCTCTTGTCTGTGTGTTAAGTATGGAGCAAAAGTCAGGGGTCGATTAGCTTAGCTTAGCATAAAGACTGGAAGCAGGAAGAAACAGCTAACATGTAACAGCTAAAATGTTCAGAAATCCTGCTTTTTAACACGTAGTAACTTGCTTGTGGTTGTAGAGAGGGTCATGTGTTGTGACCACTTTTTGAATATATTTTTTAAAATATTTGAATATATTTTTTAAATAAGTTTTTCTTTCCAACCCGGGACATCTCTTTTAGACTTTAACAACCCCTAAAACTACAAACTGTCGAGTTTCCACCTCTGTTGGTGGAAAGATTAAATCAATTTATAATGTGTCAATTATACAATTTTTTCACCAAAGTGAAGTGCATTTAAACAGGTTTATTAAATGCAAGAAAACTTGCTAAAAAGAGGCGATAGACTCCTTTACCATTGCTCATAGGCGGTTATGCCTTTCTGTTTTTTTATTGATGCATCAGGTTCGATCTCACAAGCGTACCAGAAAACATGGTTAGTAAATGGGAAAAAGTATCATAGAGGCTAGAGAAATTGTTACCCAAAATCTGTTGCAACAATTTACAAGACATAATGCTCTGAGCTATATATACACTCTACTTTCAACATTTGATTAGGTGCCTAACAAAAAAACAACTTGATACACAGTGCTGCACTACATCTCAAATTAATCTTCAGGTTCCATGCTTTCAGATGATGTTTACCACTTCTATGTGGCATCTACTGTTGACCTACTATCTGCCCCTGAACACCCCCTGTCCCCTCCGAAAAAAAGACAATTGTGTGTAAGAGGTTAAAGAAAGCAAATAAGCATATTTCCCAAAATGTCAACTATTATATTCAATTAAAATTAGACCTATATGATGGTGGGATGGCAGCATTTCTCAGTTCAGAGGAGAGTGATGACCTTTTTTTTCAATGGGAGTGACATCACCCATCATACTGAGGTCCTTCTGGGACGGACGCTAATGAGTTAATCATCAAGAGGAAGTGAGCTCGGCAGGAGACTTATATGCATGTGGGTGGGTGGGGGGTGGGGGGGTTTAATGGATAAAACCCCAACACCTGCTCCCTCTCTGCCTCTGCCAACAGACCGATATGTGTTGTTGCCAGCATTTCTTTGAAAATATTCTTCTCAATTTCAAGTGAAAGTGACAACCTGTGAAACTACTCAGTCATCTTCACTTTGCTTCAGGCAAAAAAAATTACATCAAGGATATTTTCAGACAGTATAAATGATGGATTATGTTTTTAAAGCAGCCAGATCTTTAAGAAGGTATTATATGATTTTCTAAGACTGATTATGATCTTCTCAAGGGTGTCAAAAATAAATTCCCGTTATTTTGTATTTTTTATTTTTCAGTGTGTTCATGCCAAAAAAAAACATTTATGCAGCTTCTTCAGATGTGAAATCATGTTAGTGAACACAAGTGCGACATGAGTCTGATTCTTATCTTTCACAAGATTGATAAAGGCCAATTTTTGGACTTTCATTCATCAATAAAGAGCACATCCCTTATGAAGCACGCTGATGTTTTATTTATTAAGTACCGGTGCCAAGTGTTTGCAAATTAAAACTTAGCAAATGTGTGACTTACTGAATGAATGACAAATTATTAATATTCATACGCTTCTATTTCATCTAAAGAAGCAATTGCCTTTGCTTGTCATTTTAGAAAATGATCATGACATGTCAAAGACAGATGTGTTACACTGGTAGTATTAGTAATGCTGAATCATATACTGTGAAAGCGAATGGTAGAAATATAACAGTAATCACAGACCTGGATAATCTATATATGTGGTTGTACACCATTCAAAAACCTTTCCTGTCTTCATGACTACAAATGAATGTAATTACATCTTCACACTTCAACCACACACAGGCACACAAACACACACGCACGCACGCACACACACACGCGCACACACACAATGCTAACTAAACACTGCATCAATATCCGCCTGTGGGAAAAAAGGCGGAAACAATAGAAATGTGTAATTACGCCCCAATCTGCTACCTTCCCCAAACACACACACAAACACAAACAAAAGGTTACTTATGTCTAGTCTGGAAGTCTTACACTTCTGTTGTTTTAATGAATCAGAAAAAACTAAAATCAAAAGTAAGAAAATATGACAAGGTTGCACTACGAGGATGCAAATAGCAAATATTAGTATCTGCAAATCATTCACATGCAGCTGCTGCATTTTATTGTGAAAACGACGTTCAAAAGCGAGTAGCGGGTGTCACACGTTGTTTTTTTTGGGGAGGGTTTTAGTATATATTTACCAAGGACAAACCGAAAGCCAACTGGAAGCCAAAGAAAAGAAAAATGTTAATATGCTGCTGCTCTGGGCAGAGTCAGGAGGCTTCTGTTCTATTTCTCCTGCCAAAACCGACAGCAGATTGTGTGGCAAATGTCACACTCTGTATTATTCCGTTTAATAGTTTCACTTAAAAGCTTTGCGATCACCGGTCATCACACTGTTTAAAATAATGTCTCATTGTATGACTCTTAACCTATTTCACTTTCTTGTTACACTGTATGCATTTAAAAGAGCTTTTCCCCTTTACTTCCATTTATTTTTGTCTGTTTTGGGGATTAAGCTTTTGTGCTTTATAGGAATGGCACTTTATTCAAACCCAGCTAAAGTAGTTCAAATATTTGAAGCTATTCCCAAATACATTCTGGTCCAGATCTTCTGCTTTGATGTACACTTTTCTCTTTCAGTACAAAACATACCCTTTCTGAATAATACTGACATCAGAAGGACGTGGTGAGGCAGAACAAAGCAGTGGGCATGGCAGTGAGTGACAGGACTTGGCACAGAGAGCTGGATCTTCTGCAGTGATCACACTCTCATCCCTTGTGCTTAGCATATTGGAAATGGGCACACTGCCCAGAACAAAATATTGGACAAATTATGCTAGTGTGTGTGTGTGTGTGTGTGTGTGTGTGTGTGTGTTGCACTCCATAATCCTACAACAGAGAGAAGGGTGAGACATATATGACTTGTGTTTGTTTGTGTGAGTGTATGAGCATATGGGTTAAGTGTAAGTACGCTCCACACACCTACAACTGCTCAAGTGTAGACGTCATCTACACTTGAGATGAAAACAACTCATCTCAATGACACACACTCTCCCACAGTTACAGCCAGATAAAATGTATTGGGTGTCGCTGTGTTTCAAGGAGCAAAACCCGAGCCTGTTCCAACAAAGTCCTAGCCAGTAAGTTTATTTGTCTAGCATAATTAAACAACAAGGTAATTCAAAGTGCTTTACATAAAACATTAAAAGCATTGTAAAGAAACACATAAAATTACGTTTAAATAAAGCTAACAAATGGAATTATACCACTACAAGACAAGTAGACTAAAAACATGTACTCCGTAAGATTTCCATATATTTAATTGCCTTTTAAGTTATTATCTACCAAATAGTGAGTAAGAACCATGGTGATTGATCATATGACCCAGACCCACTAATAAAAACACTTCTACTTGCCTTTTTTTGCCGAGTATTCCAATATCCGTGTCTGTGATGGCATTTGCGGGCTAGATGTAAATAAGCCGCCATGTTAGTGACGCTGTTGACAGCAGTTGGTCTGTCGGCCAAGATCGTCACCAACAGTTATGCTGCGTTCACTTGTTTATCGGAAATTATTCTGAGTCAGGCTTGTAATAAGGGTAGAAGTATAATAGGAACATGCTTTATGTATGTATTTAAGAGGGTAGCATATAGGGGACGGAGTGGAAGTAGAGAGGTGAATGTGTATCAATAAAGTTTACAAAAGAGAAAACCAAAATATACAATATACTGTATACACTCATAGTCATCATGAACGTGACAAGATGGATGCTTTGAAAGAACAGCCTCGCCTGCAATTACCTCTTACCGCCACAAAGGCCGCTAGAAACAAGGTATCTCAAATATTATGGAGCGGCTGTGGCTTGGTGGCAGAGTGGGTCGTCCTCTGTTCGAGAGATTGGTGGTTCGATCCCCATCTCCCCCTGGTCCACATGTCGAAGTGTCCTTGGGCAAGACACTGAACCCCGAATTGCTCCCCGTGCTGCGCATGGGTGTGTAAATGTGGTGTGACTGGCTAGATCAGATTAGATGGTATGTAGATGTCCACTGCCATCAGTGTGAATGTCTGTGTGAATGTGACAGACACTGTGAAGCGCCTTGAGTAGTCAGATGACTAGAAAGGCGCTATATAAGTACAAGTCCATTTACCATTATGGAGTACAACTTTAAACCACTACAAGGCAAGACCTGCAGTTTCCTGGGAGTTTGTTCGAGATATGTGGTGCATAAAAACTGAACGCTGCCTCTCCATGTTTAGTTTTAACTCTGGGGACACAAAGCAGACCTGAACCATTCTATCTGAGAGGTCTGGATGGTTCGTAGCTGAGCAGAAGATCAGAAATGTATTTTGGTCCTAAACCAGTCAGTGCTTTGTACACCAACAGAAGTATTTTGAAATCAATTACATGACAGACAGGAAGCCAATGTAAAGATCTGAGGACTGGAGTGATATGATCTATGAGTCTGGAACATCTCAGTTCTGTTATGATTTATGGAAGCAACTGGAAAGACCTACAACCAATCAGAGCAACAAAACGTGATGTAACACTGAGTGACATGCAAGTTGGGGCAATGATCAGTTCATTTTGAAGCATAAAAAAAGTCACGGCCTAGTCACAAAGGTTCTCAAATCACTACATATCATTACACACACATTATATGTGCTGAACGGACACCGTGTACAGATGCATAGGGGGTTACATACAGAAGTTTAACCAAAGAAATAAAATTAGAATCAAGGCCAAATTTCTCCAAAATGAAAAATTGAAAGTCCCACTCTCCCCATCTAGCGCCACTACGACCTTGAGAGTGTCCGACCCAGGTGAATATATGATGTTGAGCAGCCTTCTGGTGTTGCAGAATGGATGTGTCCCTAATATGAAGCCTGTCTGGTCTAGCGAAATTATTGATGACATCACACTTTGGAGGCAGAGGGTGAGGACCTTAGCAAGGATCTTACAATCTATGTTTAAAAGTGAGACCAGTCTGTATCTGCCACATAGGGGAGGATCCCTGTCCTTCTTCAGGAGCAACAAAAAAATAGACGCCTCATACAAGGTCACTGGCAGTCTGCCTTCAGTAAGGGAGTTATTGAAGAGAAGAGTTATTCTCACAAGGATGGGAGCTAATAGCATCGAGTACGCCTTAAAGAACTCGACTGTAAAACCGTCGGGACCAGGAGATCTCCTGTTCTGCATAGACTTGATCGCTTTATGCACCTCCAACAGAGAGATAGGTCTACCGAGCTCCCTAGCAATATTCATATCAATCTGAGGGTACATTAAACGGTCTAAGAGATTAGGGCTCGCTGCAGTAATTGGGTTGCATTCAGAAGTATATAATGCGGTGTAAAAATCAGAAAAATAATTGTGTGGTTACTGTCCAGTAGTTGAATTGTAGAGATAAGTCTGGAAGCCCTAGCTGCGCGGGCCTGCTGTGCCAGGAGTTTCCCTGCCTTATCTCCCTGCTCAAAAAAGCTTTGTTTGGATTGTCGCAGCTGTCTCTTCACTAGGCATGTCATTAAGAGGCTGTGTTCTGAATGTAGTAGTAGCCGTTTCTTATGGTGGGAGGGGGGGGGGGGGGGGGGTGGTAAGTTCCATCGAGTTTTACCAGTTCCTCTGCAATTTCCACCAGCCTAGCTCGTTCAGCCCTCCTCATTTGAAAAATATAAGATATCACTTGTCCCTGAACAGTAGCTTTGAGTGCTTCCCACAGAGTGCCGCTGCTGACATCAGAGGTGTCATTAAACTCTATGTAAGAGAGGATTTGAGGCGCAACAAAATCTTTATGGGCTTATTTTTAAAGTTTTTTGTAGACTTTTGAGTCATATATTGCCTGATTTAAAATTTTAATTTAGTTAAAAGTTTCTGTCCGTTTTATGTGAAAACAAGAATGAACTGCATGCATATGATATGTTTGGCTGTTTCAGTGAATGAGAAAGCTATAACTATAATCATTATCCACACTCAAAATTAAAAGATAAAGTCATCTGTATGAAACGCAAACATGCTATACATCCACACACACACACACAATGCCCTCTTGTCCTCCCTCCTCACTCTCTATCTGGTGTGAAAGTAGATCCAGGCAGTGAAGGGATTCAGATATCGTAATAGCCACTTAAATGGGGTCTCCAGTAGCCCACAGCTGTTGCCTGCCTCAGGTCTATGCACCCCCACTCCCTCTTCCTCCTGGCCTCAGGCCCTTTCAGCCCGTCCTGCTGCTGGTGGTTGGTCTTCCTCCCTGAGGGCACACAGGGCTGTTAGGCCACCATTAGTCCTGCTAATGGGCCTGACAACTGCGCCACATCCTCAGCATTTAAACCTCTTTCTGAGATATGGATATCGACCACTTCAATGGAAATGGAGAGTAGGGGCAGGGGGTGAGAGTCATGTACATATAGGCATGAATGTTATGCCTGTGTGTGTGTACACACACACACACACACACACACACACACACAAGAGGCATAGTATTGCCACTGAATGGACGCACTTACATTACCATGCACTCTGACTAAAATCAAAAGTTTGACTCACCAGTAATCTTCTTGTAAATGAATGTGTGTTTCATGTGTGTTCCTGATGTCAGGTGGATACAAAGTCCATCTTGGCTGAGCAAGTGTGTGCGTGTTTCTCTTCTGCGGTGTCTCTTCTTGTGCATTACATTAAAACCTTTATATTCACACCAAATTGTCTCCTGTCCCCCTGCTAGGCTGCCTCTGCTCTCAGTTTCCACTGACAGTGTTGATATACAACTTTAAAGTTAATCTACAATTAACTTCAGAGAAAATATTTAAATCAAAAGGAGCAAAGTGACTGAATGTCTTCTAATTTATACACTGGACACCAAGCAAGACTATTCCTGAGCTGACTTTTTGTTCATATATTTAGTGAACAAAACCCCACAAAATCCACAGCACACAAAAACTACACATGCCATCTGAACACATTTACCTGTGTGATGTTTGAATGAAATCTGTGCCTGATATGAGCAATAATATTTGTGTAAGAAATCAACTCTGTTTCAGCTGAAACAATTAGTTGATACACTATTTTAAAGCATAAATATTTTCTCATTCAAGATTATTTGATGTCAAGAATTGTCGTGGTTGTTTTCAGGTCAATTATTTTAAACTGAATATCAGAATTTTGGACTACTGTCCTGACAAAATAAAATGATTTTGAAGTCATCATCATTGGCTCTCAGAATTGGCGAAGGAATATTTCACTAGGTCTTTACAGATCACAGAATCTAATCGACTAATAGATCAATGTGAAACATTGATGGATGAACCATTTACTAGCCCTACATCACCAGACCAAATCGCAAATGCAAGTTAGTCTGGAACCTCTCTGTTAATTATCAATTTCCAAGGGCCGTTATCAACAGCTGTAGACCAAAAATTCCTCTGGATGCAATTAGATCGACCTACAACCAACCAGAGTAACAAAACATGTGACGTAGCGCTAAGCAACAGACAAATGTAAACAGACTACAGGGTGCAGAGATCAACTGTGATGATGTAGCATCAGTATCTCTATGAATGAGTGTTGTCGTCTTTGCCATCAAAATTTGAAAAAAGTACTTTGACATCAGCTGCAGTCGTCTTGGTTGTTTGTTGGCGCTCCTCTTTACTAAGCTAGGCTTATGCTCGCCATAGAATACTGGACCCATGGGTATGCAAGCCAAAAATTACGTCATCTCGTATTTTACATAAAGTACAAAGGCTCCGTAAGGTGTCATCGTCTGAAACACACCCCATATTAGATAAACGGTTGAAACTGGCCCGGCTAGGATCTGGTCGGCTGGAAACCTACCTAAATGTGAGGGGGAGGGGGCAGAGCCAATAAACATGAGCAAATGTGTCTTGTTTCCAGGCTTAGGATTTACAGCAACATTTTTAATGGAATATTATTTACCATTAAAAGTTGCTAAAGTCATCGTTTTATATAAAAATGCTCGAAATTCACTGGCTCCAGTTCCCCAAATGTAATTTTTTTTGTTTTCTTAGTCGTCCATGATGGCACACTGAATACTGCTGGGTTTTAGACTGGTGGCTATTCAAAACAAGCAGTTTGAATACAGTTGAAGGGAAATCTTTAATAAACAGTTCAAGTACAGTTCAACAAAAGTAGAGCTACTGGTAGAGGTAGCAGATTGGCCCTCGACTAACTCAAAGACAGGCAGTTAACGTAAAATATTTTATTTGCTGTCTACTTTAATCCACTAGGCCGTACAACAGGAGCCCAGCACATGTAAGAGTGACATCTCTCTGACTGTTACTGCCGTTGTAACATCTTTCAATGTCACTTATCTATATTTTATAAATGATAAGCAATTATCTATAGCAGAGTACTTTTTACTGTAAATTAATGCACCAGGGAGCAGAGGACTGGCAGATAATGGTTTTGCATAGTAAGCTTTGCCTGCCTCACTTGGTAATTTCACACAAGCACCCACAACACAGAAGAAAGCCTCAAAAGAAGCTTTAACCGGTGCCCTCGCTTGTCTGTCATAATGTACAAGATATGGGCTATAAGTGACGAGCCTGCATCATGCAAATGTAGTAGAACTCGACCTACTCAGTCTCCTGAAGCAGCCCGGACTCAACATGTGATTGGTTATTATACACTTGAATAGATATCATTATGAATCTAAAACAGTCAGAGAACAGGCCTGTCAGCAACTGCTCTTATTAGTGTTAAAGTTAAATTCCGGGGTCAAATCATCCCAGTCACACTCATCAATTTTTTTTCATCTAACAACTATTAACAGAGATATCCCAGAAAGCCGTGAGCAGTTGCTAAGAGCCGAATGCGACTAGCTCGGGGCAGCGCACACATGGCATTAAAGCGGCTTTTATAACCACTAATACTGCTCATGATAACACCAAATCTCTGCAGTAGCATAAGAGTCCCTACACATAAACCGACGCATCAATGGGCTCCTTCCTTTTGGACTGCATTTGGTAATTGACTTGATTGGACTTTACTATGAGAGGAGCTGGTACCGGAGCCAGTTGGTAGATATTTGAAAACCCGTTTTTATCTCTGTTAATAGTTGTTACACGAAAAAAATTCTCTCAGTGGCTTCTTTGATGAGTGTATTTGCCGAAAAAGACCCTGGGATGATTTTATGGAGGAATTTCCCTTTAAGGAAGTTTGTCTACTACAAAGACTTTGCCACACAGTTTATACCGGGGTGACTCTCCCTCTGGGTGAATTAAGACATTGTGGACAACGCTACACATCAGTAAAATGGACTGTTTTTTTTGACAAAGTATTTGTCAGTTATTTTTTGCCAAAACACTCCTCTTTCCTAAAAATCGATACACTGTTTTGCACTTGATTTTCTAGAAATTTGACCATAACATGTATACGTTGACATTGCAAGATTTCCATGTCGCCCACTGAAATGTATTTATAACGTTGGCTCTATTTATTTAATTCTGTGTGGAGGAGTAACCACCTTATGCCACATGAATCTCCTACATATCCTGGACTATGCGACAACAGCAGCCTTTGGTAATTGTAAAACATTTCTCAACACTTATTCTGAAAATACAAAAAGAGTGTGGCCTGCACTCTACTAAAAATAAAATAATACAATTAAAATAAAAAAATAATAATAAAGTTCTCACCTGCAGTCTCCTTCTTCGGATGATCCCAGAATCATCCATGGCGCGCGTCGGCTGGTTCACACCTGTCGGAGTATCTCGTGGGCTCCTGGGGTTTCCAGGTAACGGGGACGAGAAGAAGCCAAAGCTCTCGCGTGGCTTCCAGCGAGAGTCAATCTACAACTAAACCGAAATGCGTGGCGGAGTGTCGATTGCTTTTAACATCGTTCACCCGTGAGAAGCAGGTATCTGCTAAATATCTAAGGGTGATTCGGATGCTGTAATGTTCTGTGTGACAAATAGCCTATCAGCATACAAGAAATGGTCTTCTAATATAGTCTGTTACATAAAAAAGAATTAAAAAAAACACTATCAAAGCATATAAAAGTGTGCTCGACCCCAGCTCACATCCTTTGCTGGCAGACACTGATACAGGGACTACTGACGAGGCTGCTCTGTGGTGGGAACTGCTGAATAAGCGAGCGGCTGCACGGTGGGACCAGCGTGCACCGCATGAACTAGAGTCCAGCTGAGAGACAGAGAAGACCGAAGTGTCACACCGAAGCGTGTCACATCACAGATTAGATAAAAACAAACAAGTCTGCACACATCTTTCACCTGCGCAGGCATCAGTTCAAAAACAATCTATAAGTAGCCCATTGCACCAGTGAATCAACTATTCTATCATCCTTTACAATGATTTCATCACAATGATCCTCTGTCGGTCTACGCGCTGCAGAAACCCTCTACATGTTAGAGGAGTCCAAACCAATCCCATTCAAACACAGTCTATGTGCTGAGGAGGCACCAGTGCATGCATATTGCACATTATTGCACAACTACAAATCTCGGTTATATGACACATCCAAGCGCTGTCAGAGCTTCTGTGCATCAAAAAAAGGCGAGATCACTGAGAATCTGTAGCGACTCTATTCGTCCCTCTGGAGAAACACGGGCGCTGAAAAGCAGGTTGATCTCTTTACGTTTTCGTCCTCCGGTAGACAGATTTATTCCCGTTTTCTCCGTGTTCTCACACCGACGTGTTCACTCTGCTCTTCTCTGGCGTAACATAGATGTTCTCGCGAAAAACGATCCGTGGTCGCAACACAGGCTTCTCTCCATCCTCGGCTCTTACCACCCACTTCCTACTACCAAATGCCGTTTAACCCTTCAGCGACCAGAGTGTCTTTATATATATATATATATATATATATATATATATATATATATATATATATATATATATATATATATATATATATATATAAGATTTAATATTTCCAAAGAATACAATCATCTCTACTCACATTTAGGTGCTAAAAAACTGCAAAATATTTCAAAGACATGTCTTGTAAAGTATTGACTACATATTTGAAACTTCAGGGCAGCGATGTAGAGCTAATATTATCGCTGATTAATCGATTGACAGAAAGAAAAGGGGAACAATACTATACTATACAATACTATATTTATAATCAATGAATCGCTTCAGCCATTTTTCATCTGTCAAGCCTCATAAAGTGAAGGCTTTGAGGGAATTTAATAAATTAAGTGTATTTTTTTGGTGAAATGGAAGTTAACCGTATATCGTCGTATGAGTCCAGTCAACGATTTCCAGTGGGCAGTGGTAGTTTTAGATAATATCAAATGGAGGCACCAGTCTGGGGCCGCATGCAATTTTAAGGGTATTAAGTATACCCCAACCTTTTATCATCACATATAAATATAAGGTCTTATTGAGTCCAGAAGAGTCTCAGCTCTCCAGTCATACCAGATTTATACAATTCCAAGACTGTAGAAACACCCAACACAGGAGAGCTTACTCCTCAGGCCTGGACTATGCTGTCCACTTAAGCCTAAAGGAGAAAACCCACTCCTTTGAGTACAACAATGTCCAAATCTTGGACAGAGAGGACAGATGGTTTTAAAGAGGAGTAAAAGAAGCCATCTATGTAAAAGTAGAGAAACCATCGCTAAACAGAGGAGGAGGTCTGAGACACCACTCATCTCCAATTTACAATGCTGCCCTTTCATCCCTTCCCAGGAGATTCAACAATCTAACCTCAAAGAACAACTGTTCACAAAGGGCATCCTGTGACCCCAACGACTGTTGGTAAGACTCGATAGAGCACTAACGAAGTCGAAACCAACTGCCCACCAACGACTGCCACTCTAATGATGGTTGTTGGCACAAAGGGTTTCAGTGACATCATCGGCCTTGTGAGAGGTTAAATACCTGGATCTCACACCAGTTAGTTGGACCAGTCCCAGCCTGGTCAGATGCGTACATGAACTGATGAAGCCTCTTGGATGAGAGGTGAAACGTCTTCCTAGACAAATAACCAAGTCCAGTTGCTTTTGACTGAAATTGCTTTGAGGATAACGATGACCTGGACGAATGAGAACATTCACAGGCACCTAAATACACTATTTTATAATCAGCAAAAATAACACTTTCTATACTGCATGAGAAGATCGGCATCAAGGCTCGGAGGTCAGCGGTCTCAACAAGCTGTTAAGCAATGAGAGTCATCTTGGATAACTCTCTGCAATGAACTGCTGCAGACTGCAGAGAGAAGGATGAAGGACAAGAACAAAGCCTGGGAGTTGTTCTACATCCTGGTCAAGGATGTTGGTTGTTGTGCAGATTGTGAAGCCCATTGAGGTAAATTTTGGATTTGTGATATAGGAATGTATAAATAAATTTGATTTCAAGATTTCTCTCTATAGGAATGTGTCCTGGAGATAAAAAGAGGCAGAGTAATTACATACAATTATAGTGCAGTTACAAATATGAAGTGCATAGTAGAAACAAGTGTCAAAGGCATAGACAGAAGACAGAAGGCATTATATATAAATATATATATATAATGATGTAAAAATGACATACCATAGATGATTTTATTCTATATGAACCACTCTTGTTTGAAACAGACATAGTGCATCAACAAAAAGTAGGTTGAAATTTATACGCAGCACTCTCCATGAGGTTGACAAATCCTAACTTGGCACCCAACCAAACATGACCCAGTATTTGCATAACGTTTAAAGAGAGTTACTTAGTTACTTCAAAGTTAAAGTGCTTTGTCAAGATGCGGTTATGCCTATAAACTGGACTTGTCTAAATTGACAGTC
The DNA here is from genome assembly GCF_963691815.1 of Echiichthys vipera. Taxonomy (NCBI): domain Eukaryota; kingdom Metazoa; phylum Chordata; class Actinopteri; order Perciformes; family Trachinidae; genus Echiichthys; species Echiichthys vipera. The sequence goes on from NC_139827.1 coordinate 16,644,184, forward strand.
AGCACAGCCACCATTGTGCTTCTGTTGCTGTTCAAATGGAAAAATGGCACTAAGCATTATGCATTATTCAACATTCACACCTGTCACATACATGGGATTCACTGCCACATAACATTTCACAGCTCCTCACCCTTTGGTTCCTTGCATCCCTGATCCTAATGTTAATGAATGAACGCTGGCATGGAAACAAATCCTCACCGTGGTGACTTTAAAGAGAAAGATCTTCAATGCTGTTGACATATTAACCGAAACTGCATGTCTTCTGCAGGTTTAATATTCCTTCAAACTGAACCGTCCCATCCCCACTGAGTCTGTAGTTGTAACGTCAATAAAAAGTGATGCATTTCCTGATCAGTACTGAAGGAAAAGTCCCCACTAAGAAGAAGTAATCACTGACTGTTCTGAAACAGGTCAAAGTCCCTCATCATGTTCACACATAATGTTTCACTGTTAAACATTCTCACATGAAAGAAGGTGAGGAAAAAAGACGAGTTGGTCGAAGGTTACTGATTGGACGGATCAATGCGGACAGAGAAAAACATGCAAGAGGCCGGGCAGCTGGTCCGGCTCCAGATTCAGAACGGAGACGAGACGGAGACACTTAGTGGCTTTTAGCATCTTGGCCTTAATGTTCCCCGTCTCCCTGAGCAGACGGAGCTGGCGAGCTTTAGTCCCCCTCACCCTGAGATTTACTGCTGACAGATCACTCTGAGTTCAACCTCAGCGCCCCACTACCTCCATCTCCACCACCACCACTTCAAGTCTCTCACTCTCTTGCACACAAATGCACAAGGAGAACTCCCTCATTTTATGGTGTAACATTTTGTTTAAAAAGAGAGTGCAGTGATTTTTTTTGTCATTCAATCTGCCGATTATTTTTCTGGAAATAACCCATTCATTTCATAATCTATGAAACAAGTAGATGACCATCACCGTTTTATGAGATCAAAGATCGACTCGTTTTGTCAAATCAACAGTCCAAACGTATGATTATTATTATTTTTAATAGATTATAAAATTGTTGCAGGTTAATTTAATGTCTATCGACTAATTAATAACTTGTTTCAGCTCTAAGGCTTCATAAAACAACGGACGCAGTAATACTTTGTTACAAATATTAGGCTTTTATTTCACCTTTTACCTCGGGAGTCTTAAGGCTTGTAGAATGAATCCAAACTTACTACAGACAATCTTAAAAAAGTCATGAACAGGTGTGGGGGCATATGCTTTTGGGGCAATTTGTTCAGTATTACATGTAAGCTGTGTGAGAGATTTGTGTTTAACACGTGTGTCAGTTCTTGTCCTTTTGACAAAAGGATGTACTGTAGGATTACTTTTAGTAGACAGCACAGATGAGGCTGAGTATGTTTCTCCAGTGCTCTAATGAAATCTCAACCATCAAGTATTTGCACGTCTGGTCAGTTTCCTCATATACGCCAGCGATTTAATATTGCACTTCTATAAAAGGTGAGTTGTGCTCCTTTGAGATAAATAAACAGACATTTATTGGTGAAATCTGTGAAGTGCCCCACACTCAAGGCATGAATACTTATTTGACTCTAATCTACAGTACTTCCTTATGTGATATTATAATATATTTTGAGTTGGACACATTTGAATCCATGAATCACAACAGTCCACAAACTCTTGCAATAATCAGATGCTTATCTGGAAGTTATTGAGTGAGAATTTATGAAAGTATGCTTAAATAATTTAACACCTATTAGTGACTTGGTAGTATTTGGATGTTTTAAATTGTCTAGTTTCAGTGACTGTTTGCAAAGCTTGTCTGTCCACCCTGCCGACAGTGTTATGTGCTGAGGAACTTGTCAGCAGGAGAACATGGTTTAATGTATACATTAGATTTTAAACGTAAATCCAATCATGCTGGCATGGATTTACTAAAGAAGGCATTAAAATAAACTGCGAGTCAAGCTAAATGTGCATTGGTGTCAGCAGGTGAAATGATATTTCTGGGGAGTGACCTAGTTACCAGCCTGTCTGACTTCACTAGCACATTTAGCCTATGCTGCTTTTCTTATTAATATTAAATAATGAATGAGGGCACATGAATTTTACATCTTTTTTGTTCATTAGGTGCTGTGAGATTTGGGGAGGGGGAGGAGAGGCAGCAGAGAAGAAATCTTACGAGTCACAGTTTTAACAGACAAAGACTTTTTCAGACTGCTCTGTGCCAAAAAGCTCTCAAAAATGATGTCACCATTTTTCCAAGGATGCCCAGAGGGAGGTCACATGGGGTCAGCTCTCTGCAGCCAAAAAGCTTGGCAGGGTCGGGATTTGGGATATGCCTCCTGCTTCCCGTCCTGGTAAGCCTGTCTAACAAGAGCCACTTCAGCTCACATCTCTTCATGGACTGCAAGTGCCTCCCCCTGCATTCACATCTGCTGTGTGTGTGTGTGTGTGTGTGTGTGTGTGTGTGTGTGTGTGTGTGTGTGTGTGTGTGTGCGTGCGTGCGTGCGTGCGTGCGTGCGTGCGTGCGCGTGCGTGCGTGTGCGTGCGTGTGTGCGTGCGTGCGTGCGTGCGTGCGTGTGTGTGTGTGTGTGTGTGTGCGTGCGTGTGTGTGTGTGTGTGCGTGTGTGTGTGTGTGCGTGCCTGCGTGTGTGTGTGCGTGCGTGTGTGTGTGTGTGTGTGCATGTAGGTTGATAAAAGGAGTCAGCATTCATGTAAGCGATATTGTGAGTGAAAGTTTCCCCCATGGTGATAAATCACATCAACCAGTGTGTGCAGGTGTTTTTAGGACACATGGAGGATAATAACATAATATATAAAACCTGGAAAACGCAGTGCAATCTAGTTTAATAGAGAGGCGAGGTCCCTCCCCTTCCAGTGGACCTTATTTCAGAAAAAACATGAATAGTGAACAGGGAGAGACACAATCTTTTTTGATCCCATCTAAAATTGTACCATGAATTACACGTTTGATAATTGTTAATTGAAAAGATCATTTTGGATGCCAAGAAAGTCACACTATGTCGTGGTTTTGTTGTAGTTCCACTGAGTTTTGTGTGAAATCGCTGAGTGAACTATTGTCTTGCACAATGTCATCTTTGCTTGTTAAATAGCTAGCTAGCTAACTAAGCTATGTTCCATAACATGTTACATTATCTTACCCGCTATACTGTATATTGTCCAACGACTCTTTTTATCAACAGAGAATCGAAAGAACAAGCAAAACACGTCATTTATGTGAGTAACGTTACATCCCTTGTGCGACTTTGAGGTGGGTTGTCTTTCTAATAAGGTCTTTTTAGCAGCCTTATACTAAAACGAAACAAACTGTGGCTTTCTTTAATGGCAAAACCATCTTTTAAACTGACATACATCATATGTGTAATTCATGGTAGAATTTAAACAGGATCAAAGAAATATTTTTCGCTCAGCTCAGCTCTACATCACATAATGTGTTGAGTTATAAGCTGTTAAATACAGAGCCAAGGACAAAATAGTCTGGCTTAACAAATGAAGAGTGTGTGAGAGAAGTGCTGGTTGTCAGGGCATAGTCGCTGTTCCCTGGGCTAAACACCAGCCGAGACGATTGTGATTGGTTTAAAGAAATACAAACAAGCCATAGCGTTTTCCCCCTATACCAGAACATTAACTCCTGCAGCCAGACTACTGATGATGATACCCCAGCGCCGACACAGTGCTGTGGAGATACATCCAGCAATGAGAGACGCAGTACTATATAATTCACTCCAAACACCCTTGAGGCTGAAGGCTACGTCTGCTAATTCAGATGTACCTTGTTTATTATGACTGTGCCCCGACATTTTAAAACCACCTCTAATGAGTGAGCTAACTCTGCATCACACACAATAAATCTTCACAAAATGATTGTGTGGAGATATTGCCGTACAAGATTCCAGTTTAAGTCATTTAAAAGGCTCGGATGCACATGCAGGTAAGTGCTGACACCTTTCTTTTAAAGCTGACTAGCTGCTGCTAATTTGCATTCAATCTAACACGACCTGACTTTGCAGCGGCGTTTGTAATTGTTAGTGTTAAGAGGAGAGCAGTTTACATTGTTCAGCATCTGTAGGTTTTAATTACCAACCTGATGTTGTGTACACTCTTGTGTACGTTTTTCAGTGATCTAATAAAACAGCATTAGATTCAGTACACAAACTCAGTAGCCATGATTCAGACTCCATAACATAATGCACAGATGAAATTAATATTAATGATGACTGAGTGCCGCTGAGTGCATGCACAATACCAAGCTATTGTTTTTCTGCTGTCTATAGTATATTTAGGCGGTCATATAACCGCAATATCACTGTGTTCAACTGTTGGACAATTTGCCCTATAGAGCTAGACTGATATATCGGTCCTGACCTATCACAGACATATCGTTATCAGCGTATAGGTGGTCCAATATGTGCCGATATGAAAATTCATTTTTATAAAACATATAATGCAGAAAACAATGCCTGGGGTGATTTAGAAATGGTGTCATTACAGTTTGTCCAGCAGAGCAACTGACTGAAACTGAACATACAGTACTGATCTTTATTTAGTCATATATTTTATTTGTATTTTATTCATTTCTGGTTGACAATGCATATATAATGTATAATGATGTTAAATATTCTTTAATATAGTAATTTCTTCATGAAAGCAGCCGAGTATCTTTGCAGTCATATTTGCACAATCCACATCCAAAAGGTCGGCCACCATATCGGTGAAAGTTTCCCTCTTAAACCGGAACCTGTCTCAAAAATCCTGTATCAGTCGGGCCTTAATGTTTACAACTCCTAATTTTTTAACTCTCCTTTTTTATCCTCCACATATTGTCATCCTTATTTATCCATTCCCTCTCTTACGTCAACTCTCCTCATCCTGCAGATATGCTTCCTGAGACACCTCCTTTCTCCTCCTCTCAGTTCCCACTTTCTCATCTCTAGCCTGTAGAAGTGGGTCACAGACTACAGCTGTGCTAAAAGCCTAGTCTGGGAAGAGGATCTTGTCTAAATAAAACACCATACGATCAGCGCCCTCGGGGGTGCCTCATCATACATACATAAACCTAACAAAGATGGAGGGAAGAGGGCAAGGAGTTCAAGAGGCATATATATGCAGCTTGATTAGTTAAGTGAGTTTCTGGCCTCGTTGTCTCTGGAAAGATGCCATTTGCGCTCGCATGTATTATACATATCATACATCAAAGCTTTTAATCACAAATGTTTCGGCGGAAGTACTCTCAACAGTTTGTCACATTAGTCACAGTGAAGTTTTTCATGCGATCTGACCATTTGGCTGCGTTTTGATCCATATGAAACTGAATTTGCCTAGACTCAGAAATAATACAAACAGATGAGTTAATTTATTAAAGGTTTCGTGTTATTCACCGAAATTAGTGGGGGGTTCAGTTAGCCGCAGTAGCAACTTAAATTCTGGCGGGGTCGGATGCCGGACTGCCCCGACTAGCTAATTAGCAAGCAGCTAAATGAAAAATCCACACACTATTGTCACAGCGTATTCACCAGATGAGTGACAACTTTGTTTGGCTCCAGTGTAGCATGAAAGCACGGTCGAACAAGCAAGCTAACTAGCAAACGTCTCCGGACCTGCTACCAGCAGTTGGTTTCAGTTTAACATTCTGTTGCTATTAGCGACACCTAGCAGCATAATTCCAACCGTTAACAGCGGTTTCACAGTTACATCCACCAATCCCGATGCGTTCTGCCACTTTTGCTCTCCACATGGACTGTGTGCCTGCATGCAACCAAATCTCGCTCAAAGGTAATTGGTCAATAGCACACGCGGAATCCAGACTGCTTCCACTAACCCAAATCTTGTCCCTTTGCCTACAGATTCAGCATAAATAGATTACTGTCGGACTAGCAAAACATTTTATTACTATTCCTTTTATTCATGTGCTTATAAATTTACTATGTGGATCACTGTGTTGTACTTCCGATGAGGACTTCCTTCACTGGTGATGCTTCGTTTCTCTCTGGCATGAGGAATAATCTAATTAATTCAACAATCGGTCCAAACCTTTGCAAATCCACCAGATCATTGACATTTGAAGAATAATAATTATTCTTTTAATGCCCGGGGAAAATTCTGAGTGAAATGTCTCGACAGCTGTTCGATGGATTACTGTTCAATTTGGTACACGCAGTTATGGTATTTCACGAACTTTGGTTGATCCCCTGATTCATTTATTTAGTGACATCATCAGGTCAATTTTTATTTGGAGTGGTTTAACATGGCTGCCGACTCTTACTCGTTACAATACCTTTGCTATGTATGACTCACTATCAGTTAATTGGATGACCAATACTGTTTTCACAGTTACACAGTTGCTTCCAGTAAAATGTGTTGCAAACACAACAGAAAAGTGTGTTTAGCTTGCAGCACAGGTGTGCAAATATACAAAGAGAGGGCAGAAGGCTGAAAGTACAACACATCAGTGTAATTTCCTCCACGTCCACCAAATTAAGACACAATGCTCTGTATGTGTAGTTTTAGTTCTATCATATATATAGTGGGAGGAATTGCACTGCTATGATAAAAGGTTTGTCCCATTAGGGGAAACACATTACTTTTTAAGTAAATGCCTTTTGCTGGCAATGATCTGGATCTGTGAACTTTTGCCTAAATCAAAGAAGGAATATGTTATCCAATAAAGCATACAGGATGCATTACTGTATACTAAAATGAATACAGAGGAAATACAAGCATAAACAGGCAGCATCACAGGAAATACAGTGAATCAGAGTGACACCTGCATAGCTGCAGTTCAGTTTCCATATGAGGTACCAGCACCTGTTATATGTTCTTTATTTGGCTAGTTGAATTTTTATGGTCTTAAAAGAGAGAAAACAGTAATTGCATTTAAACTGAATAACTGTTTTAAAAAAGTTAATACTGGCCTGTTATTGTGCAATCCAAGTATTCCACTCTTGTATTGAATTTTTGATATTGCTATAGAAAAAACATACAGCAGTTTTCATTTTGAGGCAACAGGGACACCATGTGGAAACGATCTGCTATTCCAAAATGAGCCACCATGTTTTGAACGGGCCAAGAGAAAAATGCCAGGGCACTGGAGAGAGTTACAGAGATAATTGAACCTGACGGCTAGGCACAACAGAGTCCATAGAGACCAAGCAAACACTGCTGATCTACAGATAAGTAGCTCTAGATCAGACAGCTCCATCTGGACCAGAAGCCATGGGAAAATACAAATAACATACAAACACATTATGTTGAAGAATTATTGATGGTTCAAGCAAGAAAATGAAGTGGAAATTTCTGCGGTTTAATGTAGAAACCCTCAAAGGTCACTTAAACAGATGACTGCTTTTACTAAATGCATTTTCCCATCTGATACGTTTAATAAGACGGTGCACATTGTCTATGATTTTCTACTGAAAGGAACATCATCAGCAACATTCCTGATTGATAGCTTGCTGACTCTGATGTCAGTGTAAACGCTGATATATTTGGGCCCTACAGTCTGCTTAATGAGTCAAATAAGGGAGCAAGGCCAGTGTGGATTTGTACAAACGAGTTAGAGAGTACAGAAATGACTCAAAGGAAACATATAATATCATAACACATAATTCAGATATGCCACTAATATTTATCCTGGTACTTTTCTCTGACTTGTGGTTGAAGCCTCTCGTACTACCACGACTGTATCACTGCCACACGTTCATTCATGAAAGCTTTCCGTGTCAGTGAAGTAATGGAAAATAACCGGAGCAAACCAATTGGCACAGTTAAAGAGACGCCATGAAAAGAAACTGGGACTGAGTGTAACGACCTCAGGGATTAGAGACCGGCTGACCCTACGTGACCTGGGTCACAGGAGAGGAGCTGTCCTTGGTGCTGAAACGTGTGTCCAAGCCACAGCTGACAGGACAACGTGAAGTTATTATTTTTTAGTGGATAGATGGAAATTTCACTAAATTCTTGTGTCATTAAATGTTTTACACAGTATTTTTTTTTAATAAGGACAAACAAAATGATTTGCTGGGTTCAAAGCATTTAACACATCATGCCATAAATAGGGCATGCACATTTTTTCATTATCGATTAATCTCTAAATAATAATAATTCTTATTTTCTACATTAATCGTTTAATCTTTTGGTCTATAAAATGTCAGAAAGTTATTCTTTTATTGTTTGTTTCTCAAAGTCAAAGGTGAGGTCTTTCAATGTCTTGTTTTGACAAAAAAATATTCAATTTAATAATAAATAAAACAGAAAAGTAGGAAATCTCCATATTTGAGGGGCTAAAAAACTGCATTTCCTGCCATTGATGAAAAATGACTACGATATAGATAAAATAGTTGGCGATTATTTTTCTGTTAAAGGACTGATGGATTAGTCAACTAATTGCAGCTCTATCTTAGAGAATAAAACTTTAGATAAAATATAGGGCTGCAGATTAAATATTTTTGATGGTTTGTGATACAGGTGATTTTTTTTATAATTTCAATAATTCTGGTGAAATTACTTCCAAAAACCAAAGGGTATTTCAAACACAGGGATGTATTGCATAATGGAGATGAGGAGCAAATTGCACACCCACATTCAATAAGCTTGAATCAGAGGTTTTGTATTTCTGCGCAATAAATGACTTAAAATTGATCAGTTATCTAAATTAGTGATTGATTTCCTGAAACTGTACTCATCGTTCAGCTCTAGTCTGTTAATGAGGATGATAAATGATGAATATGTGTATGACAGGAGGGGACAGTCTTAGGTAGTTTCCTCATTTTGGATACTAGTGGCCTGAAAGTAGAAGCTCTTCCTGAGCCTCTCTGCTCGCCTGATGTATCCAGTACCTTCTGCCTGACCTCAACCTGAAGAAAAGGCTGTTAGCCTGTTGGATTGAATCTTTATTGATTTTCTTTGCAGAACCCTGTGGTGCTGTTTCCATCCAAAACACCCTGTTGATGTTGAAGGGGGCGTAGTTCCTTCTTTGCAACTTCCCAAAGAGATTCACACTTCATAAACCCCTTGACTTGCAGAGGCAGGTAAAGCACAGGTGAAATTAATACCAATAATGACCCTGAGTGCCACTGTGTGCATGCACAAAACTAAGGCCCTGAAATCACAGCTGTACTTTCCTTACGATGAGATGTCAAAATGTGTATCTGTAATGGAAATCTGCCTCCTTATTTAGGCAATCATTTATAAAGGGGAAATGATCCTCATGACTGTTGCCTACCTCTCGCCTGTCGTATCATTGTTCATGCCCTTTCCTAATGATACGTTTATGTAGCTGTTGACTGTTTGCAAACTCCATTCATTCACCATGGAGGAATGGCAGGGTGATCTAATAGAATTAAAGTAGACAGTCTTAGGCTGAAATAGATCGTCACCTTGATCCTCTGCACATTAACTATTTTTAATCCCATTGACGTAGAAGTAGACTAGGCTACTTAAAGGACTTAGATAGGAAGCGTGGGGAGGTTATAAATGGATGTAAAGGAACAGAACAGAGGATTCTGAACACAACAGATCAAGCTGTGCGACGTGTCCTGCGGAGGGTGAACCAGACAACATCTATCCTGTCGAGACCAGCTCGTGGACTTTACCTTCAGCCTCCATACGTCCAAGCAACAGCTATAACCATGGAGCCTGTGGTCCAGACAGTGATCACCACAGCAGCCATCGACAGAGAGACTTTCCGCAGGAAGGTACTGAGGACAAATTTCAGAGGAGCTTCTTCTCATTTTGTTGGGAGTTCGATTATGATCCTGTCCTCGTTTGCAGTCTCCACTTTAGCTATGAACTGTGGCAAGAGGATCCAAGAGTCTAGACACAAGTTTAACAAGTTCTAGCGACAGTAGATAAAAAAAAGACATGCCTTTATATTTTTTGTTAACCCTTTTTAAGTTGGTCAAGTCAACTAAACATTTATAATTCGGATGATATGGACACCCCTTCTTAACCAGCTGCCCTTTGTTCTCCCGTAGCAAAATGCGATGTGTTTTATGTCATGCGTGAAGCTTTCTGTGACTTCAAGAGCTGGAGAAATGAAGAGAACGAAGCTCTCCGAAGATGTGAGACAGATCAACAACAGGAGATTTCTGAGAAGACAGGCATTTGGCAACCATCTCAAGATCAATCTATGCAACAGTGAATGTTATTTGTTGGGTTAATACATATTACACTGTGATGTTTAAAGAGGGGAACAGTATGCAGCTATACCATCAAATACGTAGTGGGTAGTCTCAACATGTAAGATGTAAAACTGAACATCAGAAAAACCAAAAGAGATTTTAGTTCAAAATGTCGGCTGCCGATGGTTCAGGGACAGTTATTCACGTGATTTTTATCTAGTGAGTTATATATCAACTTTATAAAGACAAAGCTAAATTAGAGTAGAGTAAAAACAAACAGTATTTATACATTTTTAGAAAAGCAAGACATCCCAGTTCTCCTACAAGTGCTGGGTGAACCATATTAATGTGTTGAAAACTGTTGAATGCTGAAAACTGGTGTTGAAAGCTTACTCAGAATATGGCTCTTGAATCATACTTTGGTTAACTGTGTTACGGCAAAATTTAAGCTCCGATTCTGCGCATTATGTTAATTTTGTACTGAATTTCTTAATAAAATTAGAAAATACTCAGTACTTTTTATAAAGTATTTAATTCCCACTATATGTGAGGATATGATAAGAGGGAAGGTTGATCTGAGGAATAACGCATCATTTTCTGATTGTTTCACAGCAGTAACATTCAAACACACTTCTAGTTGGCCACAGGTGGTGTACAGTGTGATTACTTTTGTATTGGTTTATAGAATATGTTTTGGGATAACACTACATATGAAACCTTTCAATTTTGTATGGTTTTTTGTTTATAGACAAATCTTAACATTTGACAACTTTTATTTCTTAAATGATAAAAAGGTTTATTTGTAACACGTTTGTATTTGTCGTTTTTGTTAATGTACTAAAATCCATATTAGACAACACCCAGGACAGCACATAAATAATAAGCTTTGATCTTTACGCAGCGCTGCAGCCTTAACTATACAATATATACGACAAGAGACTATGATTTCAGTTTATGTGGAAAATCTGTGCTCTGTGGTTTTCATGCTGCAGTTGTCGTATAGTGGGGGATATTTTGCATTAGTCCATGTCAGCCATTCTGAACATGCTTGTGTTCGGCCCCACAATGGTTCATGTTAAACATGCTTATCAAACCTGGTGCCTTTAGTCATGTTGCCTCCAGAGGGCAGTATAAGCATTTAAGATTGCAACACTTTCCAAACTGCCTTTTGGATTCTTTTGCAAGTATGATGAAACATTTAAAAACAAAAGGCTTACAAAACAAAACAAAAAACATGTTTTTAAACTCAAACCTTTATGCATTAAAAAAACAGGTACAAATATCTTACTTCACATCTATATTGGTGACAAACATTAAATGTCTGCAATGTTTCATTTCGTTCACATCTGTGCAAAAGAGAATCAGTCTGGGCTGCATATCGAAATCTCACAGTGATTGTGATTATGATTTCCTGTATGTGTGTGCGTGTCCTCAATCTTGTCTTCAGAGTGTGTCGAGGCTCTTCAGCCTTCTCTCAGTGAAGAAGCGGTGTGTCTGATGGGTCGGGTTTTGGTCATTACCTCCAGCTGATGCATTGAAGTAGGCCAACATGGACCTGTTGCTCTGCCGCTGGGCCGCTTTCTCCCCCTCCTCGTCATCATCATCCCTGAGGAGAGATTTTTACACTGTGGTTATCTCTCATCTCCTGAAGTCAAAGGATTTGCACAGACATTAAGTGTGACCTAGAAATCAAAGGGGTTGTGGTATTCTCTCACACACAAGCAATTTTCAAGAGCATTTCTTGTTTTTGGCTTCTTTGAACTTGGATATAAGCCGGAAACTATTTTCATGCTTTGAGAAAATTCTTTTCATCTGCCAAATACGTGTTACTTAACAGCAGGCAGTAAGTTTCTCAGAGTAGAATCACAGAGGGTGCATGGATTTTAATGGTATTTATTTAACTAGCTAAACTAGCTCTGCTTCTTTACTAGAGCTGGAGTCAAATATTAACGTTTTTAATTTTGGGATTCAGATATAGTTTTTATTTTATTTTAAAAACTGTAGAAAAAACAGAATCCTTAAAAGACAATGCATTCAATCAAACCAAAAGAAACGTGTTGCATTCGTTTACATTTGCATTTCTCTCCTCACACTTGACTCATTTCCTCTTACCAAAAAGGTGCATTGATGTGACGTTGTGTAGAGGGAGAAACGTCCGTCTGGCTGACGTATACACCCGAGGTGACGTGAGGGCGAGCGGCTAGCTGTCACTCAAGAGGTTGCACCCCTAATTATTCATAAACTTTAACCTCCAATAAAATGAAAACTAGCCTGTTACAAAAAAAGTCAACCCCCTCGGTGTTGTCATAGAGATATGACCTAAACATTCAGACTACAATGTTTTTTAATAATGCTGTGAAAACGGCGAATTTAACATGGGGGCCAATGAGAAATTGCTCTATTATGCAAACTGCACCTAGTGGACACTCAAGGAACTGCAGTTTTTGGCATTTCCTTATTGGATCAACTAGGAAGTTGCGGTGGTTGGGGCTTGAACAGTACCGAACCACCAAAATTTATATTCGGGACATCCCTATTTTATATCTAAGAACTTTGGTTAAACTTCCAGTTTAAAGGCTCTTTACCAGTGGACAGTCACACCCTTGCTGTCCATTAGGGTTTGGGCAGTGCTCCAGCTAAATCGAACAAACTGAGGGTAACCAAACACTGGGTCCAGGTACTTCAGCATCCATGCTTTAGTCTTGGGATCTGATAACACAGGAAAAAAAAAACAGTTTCTCTTCATGCACCGATAACCGTCTTAGTGTTGTTTAGGCAACAGTAGCAGTGACACAGAATTCCAAGACAAAATGCCTGTTAATAGGATAAATGCACTCAAATGCTGATTTTATTAAATACATTTAAAAAGTATTTCTCAAACATGGAAGTCATTATGGAAGGATTATAATAGTGGATTGTTTCCATTACCATTAGGGTATCCTGAGCCGTAGTCCGTATCCACCTGTCCCAGGTCCTCAGCAAAGTTCCAGCCCTTCACAACACGATCTCTGGCCACCTGAGAATCAGCAAGGATTAAAATGTGAATACGGAGCCTTTCAGCAGCCGCAATTGTGAGCTTGAGTTTGCTTGTGGTCACTAACCTTCGCACAGATACTTGCTGCACTGACGACAGGGAAGAGGGAATCAGCCTTTGGCCTCACAGTCACCTTGATACCTGGGAAGCGCTTTGAGAGTTTCTCCTCATACTTCTCTGCTGGGCCAACTGTGTCCACAAATACCTTCACAAAATCAGGGAGGTGGAGGAGGGCAGGCCAAGTGGGACAGGGAAGGGAGTACATGGACATATGGGCATATGTTGATGTATTCATGACTTTCAGACACAGAACTGTACAGTACAAGAAGTGGTAATTAGGTGTGTGCCTTTATATTCACAAAAATGACTTGTTTTCATACCTCTGTGAGCTGTACTCCACTGTCCAAGGCATACTGTACTAGATCAATTGCTGTATCATGTGAAAGAGCGTTCAGGTTGTATTTTGTCCTAACAAAAGAAGACATTTTGTCAGGGCGTGAATATAAAACCAACAAGTCCCTGTATGTGTGTATGTGTGTGTGTATGTATGTACGTACGTATGTATGTATGTGTGTATGTGTGTGTGTATGCGTGTATGTGTGTGTGTGTGTGTGTGTCTGATACCTTTGTAACATGCTGGTAGAGATGGTGTTTGGTGAAAGAATCTGCAGAGCCCAGCCTATATAGCTTTTGGCTTCATCCAGTTTTTGGAAAAGATTCTCTCTTTCTGCCTCTGTTAGAGTCTTTGAATCTGATGAGGAAGTGGCAAAATGCAACCAAAATTGATGTATTACTCATTATGACCATTTATTTTCTCCTGGCATTCTTGCCTACTTTAACAAAAGTGCAACATCAGTCTGAAAAGATTTACCTGCCACTTTGGATTCCTTCAGCTCCTGCTTTTTGGAAACTGGACAGAAACATATTCCATACACCATGGGCCCTAGATCACAGAACATAAACACTGTAAGTGTGGAAATCTTGCCATAATGCAGTGAGTGTAATGAGCAATGCATCAAACCACGGCAGACAATAAATCAAATAATTTTTATTCATGATTCTTGCAAATTTTGGGTGGTATCTTATTGCTTAAATGCATGTACTGTAAGTTGTTTTGGATAAAATAATCGTTACCAATGTGTGTTTATGATTGCTGGATAAATACTATATATAGATATTATTATCATTATTATTATTATTATTATTATTATTATAATTATTATTATTATTATTGCTAGTGCGACTTGTAAATCATAAATAAGCCATAGAGGGTGGTCTAAACCTACTCTATATGTAAAGTGACTTGAAATAACTTTTGTTATGGTTTGGCACTGTAAATAAAATGTAACTGAATTTAAAAGAGTCAGCTAAATGAATGAAATGCTATGTTATGTACTGATCAATTATTGATGCATGCAACAGAAGATCTAAGGATGCAGTCATATTAAAACAGTATGGAAAGACTAACTAACAGCATACCCAGCACAGGCCCCCTGCCTGCCTCGTCAATGCCCAGACAGCAGTCCTCAGTCCGGCAGACATCAGGGATCTGAGAGGCCAGTCGGCAGCTGACAGAGTTGTCTGTTTCAAAGGGGCTGAGGTCCATGACAGCTGGCTGAGAGATGATACAAATAACATAGTTGTCTCATATGGCAAACTGTTTTAACATTCAACTGATAGACTGGATTTGTATTGCAGATATCTGTAATTAAATTCTTCTAAGTCTAAAAGAACATTTCAGATTTCCCCAACGGCATTCTTACTTGTACAAATTACGTCACTTTTGCCATCCATGTGTATTGGGCTTTCAATTCTAGATATCCACAATTACATTTTAGATATCTGGAATGAACATTCTGGATATCTGTAATGTAACTCTTGCTAAAAATAACTCCCATTTCAGATATCTACAATCCAATTGTTACTTGTCATAATGTTAATGTCAGATATCCCAAATGAAAAACCATTCCAGATATCCATAATGTAATTTTGACTACCCAAAATACTGGTAAAACTGTCAGCAATTACTAGTAGTAAGAATTTAATTACAGATATCCATAATGTTCATTCAAGATACCTAAAATATATTTGAGGGTATCTAGAACTGCAAGCCCAATACACACGACAAGATATCTTAAATTGCCATTCTTACTTGTAATAATTAACCTTTGACTAGGAGAAATGGTATTATGGAAATCAAAGATGTAATTACAGACAGGAGTGTGATATTACACGTTAAACGATCTCAAACGTTAATTAACAGCTAACGACTCAAACTGACATTTTTATTTCGTTTTTATCACAACAGTGTTTTCTGTTTAAAGGAGTAGTTTACACTCTTGCGAGAAAACATCAAATCAGCATATATCATAATAACTCTGAACAAAGTTTACTCTTACCTTCTTTTTCTTCTTCTTCTTCTTCTTCTTGTGTTTCTGTGCTGCAGGTTTGGCGCCTCTGGAATGACGTCACGTGCTTCTTCTTCGTGTTTTTTAAGGCGGTTGGCAAACATTTTTTAAGTGTGCATTACCGCCACCTACTGTAATGAGTGTGGACCAGCACGACCTTTAGTCCATTCTTTTAGGGGTCAACGTTTAATAAATCGCAACAGAAGCAAACTCTACTGACTGTATCCTCAGTATGTCCTGGGTAAGGGGGGGAAAAGCCCAGAAGAATCCCAAAAGGGTAAAATTTTGAAAAAGACCCAAATATACCATATGCATTTTCCAATTCATTATTTTATTCACATGTAAAGGGGAAAAATAACCTTCAGATATCACCATGAAAATGACTGAAAGGATGACTTACATCAAGACAAACAAAAAATATATTACAAGTTTTTTTAACTGTTTGTTCACATGGGCAAATGTGGCATAATCTCATAACGTGTGTGCTAATTTCCATAAATACTGCAACGGATCTAAACATTGGGTAAAGCAAGTGAAAATGTCTTGAGTGTGTGAAAAGTCATAGAGTGTGGTCTATACCTGCTTTGTAAAGTGTCCTGAGATAACTTTTGTTATGATTTAGCACTATAAATAAAATTGAATTGAATGGTTTTTGTGTAGTTTTAGTGTACAGGATACAGTTATAGTTCTCAGTCATCAACAGGAGTGAAATCCATTCATCAGTGACCAAAGTCCCTGCTTTAAAGTCCTTCTTTATGTCTCCATTTATTAATAGTCATAGACTAAATGGGGCCCATTCAGACCTTAACATTAAGTCTTTTACTGTTATACGTCAACAAGATTCAACAAGACATTTTCACCTGCTTTAGCTAATGTTTAGATCTGTTGTGGTATTTATAAAAATTAGAACACACGTTATTAGATTATGACCTGTTTGCCTATGTGAACAAACAGTTTCAAAAATCTTGTAATACATTTTTTTATTTGTCTTGATGTAAGTAATCAACTCGGTAATTTTCATGGTGATATCTGAAGGTTATTTTATGAATAGGTCTTGTTCTGAACTTTCCCCTGCTGGGATGCTTCAGGGCTTTTTCCCCATTGGTCAGGACATATTGAAGATACAAAATCAGTTGAGTTTGCTTCTGTTGCAATTTGTTCAACCTTTTTTCATAAAAAAAACTGTATTTCTTATATTGAATTTGATTTGTTCTCTTCCCAGTTGATCTTGTAGACTCTTCCTTTCCTGCTGATACTCTGGACAATAAATGATTACATACTGTTACTCTACTGCTTCTAGATTATTACAGAACTCTCACGTACCAGTTTCATGTTCAATTATCATTAGTTCAGTTATTTTAAGTGTATTATGTAATCCAGTATGCCCAAATCTCATTCTCAACAAGACCACCCCTTCCTTTTTATTTCTACTCAGTTCTCTCACTACTCCTCTTGGATATCACAGTAGCATCTTCCTTTAGTTTCCCCGTTCCATTGTTCCTGCCACTCCTTTTTTATTTCTGCATTGATAATGTTTTTAACTTCAGCCTTACTATAATTTACTGCCAAATTTACTTCTGCTTTGTTGTTGCTTCCTCTTCTTCTTTGTCCTCTTCTTCTTCTGCTCATTCTTAAGCTGCTTTATCCCCACCGCCTGTTCTGGAGTGCCACTACTCACAAATAAAAATCATTCAAAATACTGTAGTATAAGTGCATATCCTCGCGGTAAGTGTTATCAGCAAAAGAAGCCTACTCAAATTATCAAAAGGAAAAATATTATATGTTGTTCGGTTGCTTGGTCATTTATTGTGACCATGTCTGGCATGGGTTGTTGGGAGAGATGGCGAGATTCATGTTGGAGTTTTTGTCTCTGTTCTTTTTCACATTTTAAGGCAGACACACTGTACGGCTGTCATGCTTTTTCTTGTGTGCTTTGGTATAAAAAAAAAGGCAAAGTATTGATTATACAGAATTCCCCCTTCAGAGTGTTATATTCTATATTTTATTTTATTTATTAGCTGTTAGTAGTTAATGCATGAACATGTAAACAGCTTGTTGCAGCTGGTCAACAAGGAGCTCATTTTAACTGTTATAGGCTATTGTTGATTAGGTAAATCAGTGTATCATAATCTTAATCATCTGTTTTTTTTAAACTCTCAATCTGCAAAGTACAACTACAGCGGTCAAATAGGCCTAATGGAGTAAAACATAGGCTATTCCAATCTTTAGAAGAAATAATAGTTCTTAAAGATAAAAGGTCATTGTACTTCAGTATCGAGATAAATCTAACCTTTCCAACACTATAATCCAAACAGCCAGAGGGATGTCAAAGAAACTGTAATCATTCTCTGTGATTTAACCTACTTGTTTCACCTCATCTTTACTTTACTTTGTGTTGTATTTATTTATCAGGGAAGGATCATATTAGTCAACCCCCGGAGGGAGTGTTTTGGCACAAATGTCCACTTGGACTCAAAGATGAACTGATTCGATTTTGGAGGTCAAAGATCAAGATCAAGGTGAGCTCACAAAATGCATTTTTGTCCATAACTCAAGAATTCCTACATTAATTATGACAACATTTCAATTATGACAACATTTCACACAAATGTGTAGTAGAATCCAATGATGAAATGTTACACTTTTACAGCTATAAGGTCAAATGTCAACTTCACTGTGATACAATGTTTCTGCTCATTATTTAACGGCATAACTCTGGAGCAGAGGGGGAGACATTTGGTCAGATACTGAATTGGAGACACTTATCTCAAAACTGCAGTGACTGTATAGATCTTCTGTGCTGTCGGGTTGAAGATGTGTGTGAAGCATCAACGTTTCGCCAAAAAAGACACTTTATTTGATCAAATTCATTTAAAGTTTTCACAACAAATGTGATGTAAAACTGGACAGTTTGGATGTAAACTTCATCTGGACTGGTTGGCGGAGGCATACAACTGCATTTTTCTTCTGGGGGGTACAGAGAGAGGGAGAGAGGGAGAGAGAGGGGGAGAGAGGGAGAGAGGGAGTGGGGTATGATGTACAACAAAGGTCCAAAGGCTGAAATCAAACCCGGGACATTGTGAATATGCACATGCACATGCACATGCACAAGCGCTCCCTTATTAATCTGCATTGACTAAAATGTAATGAGCTAAAACTGGACAAAAGTGACATAAAATGGACATGGGTGGATTAACACGCTTGGGGGTCTCAGGACAAAAATATGCCATGTATCCCCATTAACCATCCCCAACCATTGTTCATTTGGTTGAACACAAATTTATTTAGGAATATGCTCTATTGACAACACAGGTAATAATGCAGGCTTCACCCCAAGGCGCTTTACATCTGAGTTGATATTTTGCTTGATCGTGTGTGTTCGCAAGCGTATTTTGAAGTATTCAATTACCATAAATCAAGTAAACGACAGTGAATGAGGATCTAGGATTAGGCAGCTGGCAATCCCGCCCTGAAAACAGATAAAAACTGAAATTTACAAAGTTGCTGTGGTACTTCCGAGGCTTTTTTCATCCTCTTTAACTTCAACGTTTGAAAACTCCGAAGTTTCAAAATCTTTAGACCCGTCATAAATTCCCACGTCAGTAGGGATTATTTTCAGTGTATAATCAAGCATACATTTTGCATTCTCTAATTCTCTTTCCTCTCTTACCGTTTTATTTAATTCAAGGTTTATTTCAGTTTGGTTTTCTTGCAATGGCCAAAGAGGTAAGCCTCTTGAACCAAAGCTGTTGAAGTAATTGTCCTCTTTCAAATTTTAATCCAATTTTGTCCCCATTATCCTTTTTCTTTCTGTGCTCACAGAATGATTATATCAGTGTTTGTCAATCACCTGATTGCTTGAATTAATCAAAGTCTGAGTACGACCATTTTCTTAAATTAATAAACCTATCAATCTATCTTGTGTAATTTATGGAAAAAGATAAAGCCGATTTCCCCTGGTATAGACTGCTCTGTGAATTACATCCCCTTTTCTACTCAAATTAATTTCAGCTCTCACGTAATTTGGGGTATTTTTTGCAGAGGACCACCTCGTCTGTCATCATCTTTGTTTTACAGCTCCCTCACACACAATGAACTTGACATTTTGATTTTGGATGGCCGCTGAATGGGTTTAAACAGCAGCAAAGTGTGGAGGCAGGGAGGAAGCCTCAGGTGGAGAGGAGAGGGCATGAGTGAAAGGAAAGACATGTACAAAAGTCCAAGTGTACGCCAGTTACTGAGCTGAAATTGGCCTTGCCTCTGGCGCTTTACACCCACCCCTTCTCTCTCTTTCTGTCCCTCTCTCGCTGAATGGTTCTCTTTGTCTTTCCCAGTAACACGCAGTCCCCAGCCGATTAAACGTGGGGAATTAGTAGTCAATTTTAGCCTACCACACACACAAACACACTAAACAGCTTAGGTTGGTGGGGCACTGATTGTGTTGTTATTACAGTTCACACGTCAGCAGCATGTTTTTAATTTATTTTTTTTCACCCTTCACTTGCTAACTGCCCCATGTGTTATTTTTGAACCATTGCTGCTCCATAAAATAACATTCGTACACAGGATTTTTTTTTTTTTTTTATAAATAAATTGATTTAATAGATGACAACAATAAAATTTCAACATTGCTTTTCTTGTATGGAAGCAAAATACTCAAGTGAATGTATAGCAAACACTTTAAAAACTATTCAGAATTATACAAAATGGAAGAAACAAAGGTATGACACACAATGCGTTATTACTTACGTGAAGATAATAACTACATGGTAAGAGGGTCAGTATAAAATGATAAAGTATGCATCACATTATAAAGGTGAAGCACGTGGTAATGACCATTATTCACATTGCTGAAGAGGAAGAGGGCTATTTGGGAACAATATAGGAAAAAAAACTGTAAAGACAGAACATGCTTTAGGCCCTCATGCAGTGCAGAGCGGTCGTACATGTGATTCTAATCCTTAAGTAGGACCCAAAGCTGGCCAATTACCTGAAGAGATTTAGCTGAGACTTTGTACTTATAGATTTTAACTAATTTATTGAAAAAATCAGATGCGAAATGACAAAATGTTAAGCACTTAAAAGCAAAAAAGAAGACTGAAGCGAAGGTTTACTGCTCTGAAATTCTGAATACCTTCAGGTATCCAGGGTCGCATTTCTCCTATGCTATTGGCACAAAATGAGGTAAGTGCCCAAGACTGAGCGTTAGGCTGAAATAAATCTTTAAGAGCTCTCTTTCCCTCTCTTTTTCCTATTTTTCCCCTTGGATGCTTCATTCTTCAGTTTAATGAAGTCAATGTAATGAAAGGACAGAAATACAGAGTGTGCTGTCTTCAAAGAAAAAAAGGTTGCAACTATCCTTCTCTGGCCACGGAAAAAAGAAAGACCTCCGGGGAACATCTTATTGAAACAATACATGCTTTTCCCAAAGCAGTGGTGCAGATGTATTAGTGTAATATCAAATCAGTCACAATAAAGTTACACCCTAGGATATTAACAACAACAATAAACTTACTACTCATATAAAATAACACAATAACATCAAAAACATCTGCTTTAGTTTGGTTAATAATATCTGATGTCAGTCTAAACCGTCTCTGGGTCAAATCAGAGTCACTCATCAACGCAACTGTTCACTCTCAGTGTCTCACTCATCGAGCTCTTGTATACAAATTCGCTGTACATCCCAACTTGTAAAAACTTATGATGGCACACATTTGTTAAGGTTTATTTAATTTTTGATTGGCAGTTGACCCATGATTCACACTAATATTGTGTGAGTTTGTGGCTGTTGTTTTTTTTCTAACTGTGTGGATGCATCTTGCATTATATTGGCTAAAAAAGTAAAAACCTCTAATATAACATCAATATGGCACGGGCGCACGCACACACACACACACACACACACACACACACTCATGCTCAAATATTTGCACACCCACAGACACACAGATCCACTCACACACTTCCCATATTTCCCTCTGCTCAGCTGGTCTCCCTCAAGGTCTTGTGAGTGTGGTGTAAACAGGCTGCTCCCAGTGCGTGGGGCTGTGAGAGGGGGCCACGCTGGAGGGGTCTCCGATGGTAGTGTACAGAGGCCTCTGTGTAGGGCCCATGTAGGAGAAGGCTGAGTACAGCCCCGGGGCCTGGCTGGAGTGGGCATAGTACGCCCCAGGGGCCTGGTGCTCTCCGTACTCAAACTGAGCCCTGGAGGCCAGCGAGGGGAAAGCAGAGCCATAATGAGGGAGGCTGAGTGGGGTGTATGTGACATGGGTGCCTGAGGAGGGAGACGAAGAGGCATCGGCGTAGTGGCTCCCGGCTGCAGATTCGCTCTTGATCTGGGCCTTGGAGGGGTCGGAGGACGACGGAGAGGCTTGAGGCTGCTGCTGTTTGGAAAGCCACGCGGAGTGCCCGCTGGCAGCAGCCAATGCGTAGGCATAAGAGGCCGAGGATCCAGCCACAGAGGCCCCGGTTCCACTCTGCGGGTGGCCGTTTGGAGGAAGGTACTGGTCAAACTCGTTTACGTCAAATGGTTCAATGTTGGACATCACCTCGTGGCTGATCTCGCCAATGTCCATGGTGCCAAAGTCGATGTGGGGTTTAGCAGCTGATGATGATGGACCTCCGGATGTCCCTTCAGCTCCCACCCCGAGGGCACCCCTAGAACCCCCTGATCCTCCGGCCACTCCTGCTGCCCCTTCCCTCTTGGCGTCTGACAGTTTCCCAGACTGGAGATCTGTCTTTGGCGTGGTGGGGGGCGTGGGTGGGCTGTGACCCTGACCTAGAGGAAAGAAAAGGGAAATATGGTCAGGCAAATTTTGATGTCAGTTTTTTTATGCGAGACTCTTCTTTCAGTGTTACTTTGATTAAGATCACATCAGTTTTTTGTATGTTCCACTTTTTCTTGACTAAATATCTCTTTAAATATAAATGATGATTATTGCGTCTAGACTCCTACCAGCAGGATGGTGGTGGTGATGGTGGTGGTGGTGCAGGTCACCCAGGGGAGACCCAGACCCTCCATTGTGCTCCAGATGCAGGGTCTTGTAGTGTGACTGGGAGTGGCTGGCCTCCCCTTCCCCCTGACTGTCGGACTCACTAGCAGCAGCCAGTTTGCCATTTTTACGTCTCCGGGGCTGGTACTTGTACTCCGGGTAGTCCTTCTTGTGCTGTTTCCTCAGTCTCTCCGCCTCCTCGATGAATGGCCTCTTGTCGCTCTCATTCAGTAGCCTGGGGAAAAAAAACAAGGACCGATTTTAGTTACAGGCCTTCTAAATTAATGTGAAAATGTTTTTTTTTATAGAATATGTTTAAAAATGATCAACATTGTCGCATTCAGCCTCGTGCGTAAAAGATAAGAAGTGCACATAAATCTTAATTTAGGATGGTATTGATATACAATAGGCCTTTATTAAAAGAACCCAAAACAACAAGCCATCTATGTCTTTTACCAGGTGTTGTCTTTGTTTACAAATACCAGTTTGAGCATATAATTTGCCCAATTTCTACATTTGAGTTCAACAACTACGCCCCCACTTTACGCACAGGCGACACAGGAAACGTGCGACTGTATGGCCACACTGTTCTGGAACAACCACACCATACAAACCTCCACAGTTTGCCCAGGGTCTTGCTGAGCTCCGCGTTGTGCAGGTGGGGGTACTGGTCGGCCAGTTTCCTCCTCGCCGCTTGCGCCCACACCATGAAGGCGTTCATTGGCCTCTTTACGTGGGGCTTAGCTTTGTTTCCGTTGTTTACGCGCACCGGCATTGGCACAAGTGTCCAGTCGTATCCGTCCAGCACCTGACTAACCGCCTCCCTGATGCCGATCGGGAAGCGATCGTCCTCTATCTCCGATTTGGCTGTATCGCCTCCATCCTCCTCGCTGCCATCCGCGACACAGAGCGAGGTCAGCTGCTGCGGCTGCCCGGTCAGAGGTGAGTCCTGGCGGGGTGGCGCTCCGGGTTGAGTCGGTGACAGTGAGTGACCATCGTCTGACCCTCCGGGACTCAGTTCCGCCTCGGACAGGCTGTGCTCCTCGCCGGACATTTTTTTTTTAACTTTCAACTAATGACAAGACAAACCTCGAACTGAAGATTGGTTTTAGTGAGAGTCAAAACTATTCAGTGTAATTTAACTGAATAAGATGTCTGGAGTTTACGACGATCCCAGTTATTGCTGACTCTTCTCGGACAAAGCCATACTGCTGCGTAAAAGTGTCCAAATCCTTTCAACCGTCGGCTGGAAATCCGTTTCAGCAAAAGCAGTTACACCTAAAAAAAAACATTTGCAGTATAACAGAAACAAGTCAGTGCTAAAAAGTTCACAAATGGTAAAATATCATTTTAGTTTTGCTGTAAATCAAACATGGCCCGGTTTACGTCAAGCTAAGCGGGTTAAGAGAGTTAAATGTGACCATATGACGGCATATCCAGCCAATAATTACAGCCTCATAATGATAATGCTATTTGGACGAAATAACCGCATCCAGAAAAATATATTTTCCTCGAAGGCAAATTAACGCTAAACATCTTCCTATAAATACTACTAATAATAAAAATCCATCTACAACTGACACAAACATATTGATATGAAATATTCCCTTTTGTCATATGAATTTAGGTTTTTTTTTGGTTGAAAAAATTACATAACTTACCAATTTAGATGTCCAGTGGTTCAACATGGGAGTGTGTGTGGCTGACTGTAGAGCCGATGAATGGCTGCTCTGTGTGGCAACACCGGAGCTTAAAGAGCGCCTTGTGAGGAGGACTGGGAGGAAAAAAAAGTGATTGAAAGTGGAAAACATTCCCAGAGAGGCAGCATTCCAACACACAGTCAGCCCCGCCCCCCGGCACCGCTCCGTACTCTGATTGGCCCTCTAATTATCCCGCTGCTCGCTGATTGGAAGAGAGTAACACACCGTTAATGCCCGTCTGTCCGTCACTGCAACATTTCCAACAGAGAAGAGGTGAGATTTTTACATCGGAGTGGCTTAAATGACTCTACAGTGCGCCCATTTAGAGGCAGGAGAAGGCCAGCTTTGTTGGACGTGTTGACATGTTATATCAAACAAATAAACAATCATGAGGAGAGTTATTGCCTCGTGTGGTCACGTTCCTTAAAAAAAAAAAAAAGTTCAGCTCTGATTTAACCAGATTCAGTGGGATGCAGGAAAAAACGCTTGTAATTTTGAGTTCGCATCTTTATGTAGCCTAATAATACACACACAATCCTGTAAAATGTATCAGCGAGACTTACGTTAAACTAAATTAATAGATCTTATGTTTTAATAAATATAATAAAAACATAAAGACATAATAATGAATCAGATGGAGAAGCTATATTTGGGTTATTGATATATATATATATATATAGAATATTTGATAATTAATCCAGTATTCGCACTTTTCTATCTGACCATGAGACAATTCAGTGGAAGCGTTATAATCTTTTTAAAAATTAAAAAACAAACGTAAAGTACACTTTCTCATTACCCAGTTAACACTGTCCTGCAAGCACCCACCAATTATTACTTTAATTGGAAAGGATAGAAAGGAGTTTTTCAAGTGTGTTGCTTTTTGACAAACTACGGTATTGTTGTTGTGAAATGTTACAGAATATTTACTCTGAAAAGTAAATCATGATGTAACTTTTTGGACATTGATCAGATGTCTACCAACCTCTACAGCTTTAACATATTGAGCCGCCTCACCGGTGAAGGACTGAGGTGTGATGTAAATAAAAAGTGTCTCACTTTACCTCGACAGGACTCAAATATCCAAGAAAACCAAAGATGATATTTTGTTATTTTGGAAAGGAAACGGTCAGAGACAACGTGGCTTTACTAAAACATGTTTGTAACAGCTATATTTAGCTCACTTAAAAACGTCTGGTTTTGAAGGTCTTGCCAATCAATATCTGTTTGACTTTGAACCACGCCCACAATTAAAAAGAAATAATTGAGTTACAGGTAGTGCTGTGGAAAGATTTTAGGATTTTTTCAAAAAATGTATTTGCTCCATTGAGCTTAAATGTCCCACTTTTGCTGAAGTCACGATGAGTTAACCACCAGTTTGACTTGAAGGTAAACATCTGATATACGGACAGATGTGGGATTGTTCCATTCAAATAAAACCACAATTAATTTATTAATGATTAAATCTAATAGTCTAAGACTAATAGTCTAGTATTCGTAATACAAATTGTTGAAAGCCACGAAGGAGACAAGTAGGTTTGAAATACAATAATAAAAGATGTATAGCAACAGTAAAGCGTCTCTCAAAATGACTATTCTTTAAAAAAAAAATGTAAATACAAGTCACATTTTCTTAAACTAGTTAGACTATAAATCCTGGGACATTGCCCCTGTCGTCATGTTTTGTGCGTAAAGCAAGACTGCGCCAGTGAAAATGGAGATTTGGGGCCCTAAATGTATAGGTCGGGATTGGTGCCGTTAAACCAGGACCTGATGGGAAGGAAGAGGATCGACTTCTGCAGCATCTGATGCGCACCCGGACACAAACACACACACACACACACACACACACACACACACACACACACACACACACACACACACACACACACACACACACACACACACACACACACACACACTGAAAATGAATGCAACAATAACCCCTGTGTGTCCGTTGCCTCTCATGTTGAGCCTGACTCTCTCTCTCTCTCTCTCTCTCTCTCTCCTCTCTCTTTGCTCTCTTTGTCTCCATCTCAGGTGAATTGTAGCCATGTGATCAAACGCCCAAGCCTCTATCCATTAACCCTCGTAAATGAAAAAAATGGGGAACAAAAAGCAGTTTTGTGCTGCAAACATGGAAAAAATTGATAACAGAGAGCGATGTGTGCGTCTTTTCTCCCCTTATGTCCGAGCATAGACACCAGCCCTCGCACACAGAAAATACTCTGCAGCAGAAGGAGCATGGATCTCTCTTGTTTCTCTCCGACAATCTCCTGTCTTTAAACACTCCGCAGCACCTGGATCTGCAGGGGCCTTGGAGGTGCTGATTGTAGGGGGGCTTGCGCTTGGGGATGAAGGGGGTGATGGGTTTGTGGTGGTGGTGGAGGGGGTGTGGGTGACGGGGGGTGGAGGGACCCCACCGAGCATCCAGCACCACCGGGATCCTGCGTGAGGCCTCCGAGGCTCGGCGATGTGAGTGTGTTTTTTTTGTCCGTAGATGCTGATACGAGGAGGACTGTTTTTGCAGGGACATGTGCGCGTCGTTCTGCGGCGGGAGGAAGCTGCGGTTTTACGGAGAGTGCAGCGGGATGTTCACGGGCCCCCCAGGGAGTCTTGGTGTTTTGTTTTATGTCTTCACTGTAGAAATCCATCTCAAAATTGAATAGGCTGATTAAATGTCCGCTAAATAATGCATTTAATATATAAAATACTGCTGTTAAAATAACCTTATAACAATATTAAATAACATCCGATATATTCCGACTTATTAATAACTTTTATAATCACGCGGTGTCTTAATGTTGCCATGAACTACTTTGTGACAATAGGGATATTATTGCCTGTCCTGTCGTCTCACTATGAACTAAACTATTATTCATCTTGGTGGTATTTTTTTCATTATTAGTTTCATAGTTTGAAATTGCGTTGGAAATTAAAGAAAGCTTTCGAAAAAAAGAAGTTAAGGAAGTTAGAATCCTACACACAGTTACCGACTTTATTCATTTTTTTCTACTGATTTTTTTTTTCTTCAAATGAAGACAATAGTATGCAGCCTCTGTTCATAATTTGAAGGACAATACAATTTGTTTTCTGGCCGAATTGTTATGTTTTCGTTATGAGCTGTGCGTTCCTAAAAAGCCAAATGAGATGTTTTCAGCTGAGACAAAATAATCAAACGAATATTCTTATATGCAAAAATGAAAACTGTAGCTGTGTCAGATTTTCACTAGCCTATATTGTGTATGCGCTATATACTCGTGTCTACTTACAATGTTACACTTATTGAAATCTCTAATAAACGAACAAACGGGAGAAAAGAAGGTGACTTTAAAAAAATTGTCAAAACAAGATGTTTAATGTCTTGTCCATTCGTTTTCAAACTCAATGTTATTTTAAACATTAGTCCACTTTTAACGAACGAAATCCAAAGAAAGAGGAGTGCATGCAGTCCATTTTGAACCACTTGTGATTTTGTTTCAAAAGGCCTCAGAAAGTTACTCATTTGTCTAATCTTTGAAGATGTTAATTTGGATAAATGCTGTATGTGGTTTCGTGATATTGCCACGTCCTCCTTGTTTGCCTGCAGGTCTTTTGCTCTTCAGTTGGAGTTCAGCCCAGAAAACAGGCCTGATTCTTTTCTCTAATTTATCTGCTTTGTTGTGTCTCTAATTTTCAGATACTTGTCCTTGAAATATTTTGATTTCAAGTGACTTTTTATATTTCGTTTGTACTTTTAAAGAAATACTCCATTTCTTGCCTGTTCGTATTGAAGTGGAAACATTTTTGCTCTTTGAGAAAAGTGCTTTAACTTTAAACTCCAAACTGGCTCAGAAAAAGAGAAAGTGGATGTTAAACTCAAACTCAGTTCAACCCACTGATCCTGTGATATGATCACCAAGCACTGATTTAATAGAAACTCATAATCAACCTACTGATTTATTTCATATCACTGATAACCTCAAGGCCACATCTTCTTCCTCTGGCACAGTTTACAATCCTTTGACAGCTTCGACAATCAAAGTGGCGTTTAGTGCATATTCATGCTCTTTGAATCTGCTTTAGTTGTTTAAATTAACTTTTATTTCTATGAATGAAGCCCCCTGAAGACTTTTAAATATTAGAGTAGGTATTTGGCTGGATAGATGTCCCCTCTTTGTGATCGATATCTCAGAGCAGAGGATGATAACATAGTTTTAAGCTCACAGTTTCCTCTTTTTTAAAAGATATTTAGCTAACCTGTTTTATAGGAAATAAAAAGAACTGATGGATATTCCACCTGTTGCTCTAAACAAAGAAATACCACCTGTTTGTTTAAGCTGATTCAAAACATAAAAAAACAGTGATGTTGCATCTTTGCTTAGACTCTAAACTCGCCATGCATTTGCAGACATTTTGTATGTTGTGTCTGTGTGAAACTATCATGGGCCCTCTGGCAGCTGTAACTTAGAAAATAGAGCTCACATGGTCGCATCAGTTCCTTCGCTAACCTGCCATGTGACTGCTGTAATGGGCCTCTCCATGGCTGCACAGACCACTGGGTCACAAGAAGCCCGTTTCCTGCGGCTCCTGGGGGAGAGTGGGGAGAAGATGGGAGGGCAAGGTCTCATGATCAGCAGAGGGGTCAAAGAGTCAGCCTTCAGGTGCACACTTAGTCATGGGCGGCCGTTTTTTCTCATGTGTGTGATTGGGTTGAAATTGAGTCTTCTTGAGAGATGAATGCAAGGTTCTGCAGGATAATTTTTCTATTAGAGAAGTTTTTCAGAAAGTAAATTAGCTAATGAGGTGGCAGAAGGACAAAGAACGTAGACGAGGAAAGAAAACAGAGAACGCCCTTTTTTTTTTTGATTTGGCCTTAATACTTGAACAACCCCCGGGGGAAATTCCTGAAATCTGACGATGGATGGAGAGAAAAGGCAAGAGAGGGGAAACACAGAGCGATGCAGAGAGTGTGAGAGGGATACAGATAAGAGAAGCCTGCACAGCGGTCAAATATTCACATGCTGGGTCACATTCTGCATTAAACTGATGTATAATTGGTGGAAAGCATTCATTCCCATGTCAATAGGCACATTTTGGCCTGACATGAATGGCGTCATTTGTTTTCCGAATGATGACGAACTCGACAAAGAGGATCTGAAGTTATATGTCAGAAATGACGAGGAAGGGAGCAGAAGCATGTTTTCTTCTTTCTTAGCCTCAGATTTAATCACAAAATGTCCCCGGCAGATTATAAATGTAGAGTTTATCTGTTTACAAGGGGTTTTCTCTCGCTGTGGCTTCCCTTTTGTGTCTTTCTTGGTTTGTGTAAAACACTGCACTTAAGTCATGAATGCCATTCCTCAGGGTTTGTGTGAAAAACAGACAGTGCTCTTCTGAGGGGAATTCCAGCTCTAGACTATCAATAAAACTGAACATCATGTGACTCAATTAGTTAGACTCAAACTTTCACACTGTACTGTACATCTGATTAAGAACTTCTGATCCAGCAAATATCTAAGACCCGTGCTGTGATTTCACAAGATATCCTCACAAACGGAGACGACATTTCTTCCACCTCTGAGTTTATTGTGTGTCATCACAGGATCACAAAGTAACTCGCTGTGGCTGTTTAACATCAGGGTTAGATGCCATCCGAAGCATTTGCATATGTGATAAAAAAGGGGAGAGAGACATCTAACAGATAAGTTTGGTGACCTGTTGAATGATTCAACATCTTACTGTTATTTTTTGAAAGGACGCTTGGAAGAAACTGATGGATCCCATCACACTGAGGGCTGCAGGTGTGTTCTGGGGTTCGTCACTTGATTTATGCATTATGCAGACTTAAATGTTGACGATGCAGTGGCGTGCCATCCATGGGGATGAATAAAAAATG
Organism: Echiichthys vipera; assembly: GCF_963691815.1. Lineage (NCBI taxonomy): Eukaryota > Metazoa > Chordata > Actinopteri > Perciformes > Trachinidae > Echiichthys > Echiichthys vipera. Next base: position 16,674,308 of record NC_139827.1, read on the forward strand.
ATTCTGCTATCTGACCTCTGTCACTTCTTCTTTTTTTTTTTCATTTTCACCCAGTAAATTAGTGCAGCTGCACCACACTTAAATGGGTCCCCCTCTTTTTTCTCTGGGAGTGTATGTGACTGAGCATGAATCCTCTCTTTGTGCTCCATCTGCAGAGTCCCCCCAACCCCACCCACCCACCCCCTCTATAGTTTCTTGCCTTCTTCGTCTTTTTTTATTTGGGAGAAGAGGGACTTCGGTTGCGATGGCGGCAGCACTGGTGAGGTGGTGGTAGCGATGGTGGCGGGCGGCAGGGAAGAGGGGGGAGCGGGAAACTTGTTGGACCACATTCCTGTGCAGCTGTGGAGGCTGGTGCAGGGTGGGGGGGGGGTGGAGGGCAGGGTAGGATCATCATTGCATTGCAGGGCATCATGAATGGCCTATTGTTCGTTGGTTTGCTGTGTCCGCATCTCTTTTGCCACAACTTCAGGCTGAGAGAGAAACGGTGCAAAAAAATTAAAACGTACAGAGGGATAAAGAAAGAAATTTAAAATTAATTTATTGCACTAATTAAAAAGAGAGAGATTAGAATCACATGGAGACTAAATAAAGCAAGAAAAAACAGTCAGAAATGGACATCATATTTGTGTCTCTGACTCAGATGTAGGAGGATGTGATTGTGAGTGTGATGGTGACGATGAAGATGGGGATGATGGTGACAAGGACAATGGTTGCATTCACATTGGGACTCGATGACGGTTTTGCCCCTCAGTCATACGTGCCAGCACGTTGTTTGGTCATGAATATATGTCGGCTGTTAGCTACACTTAAAATTCTTCCCTGCGGTGGTACAAAGTCGGAAAAGGTCTCCTCACTTAAGTGTGACTGATGTAGTGTTTCTGTCACATTCAGTTTATCAAAGTGACATTTGTACATATTCAACTATGTTAATATGAAATTCTGCTGTTAAACGTGTGGAAACAATATTATTTTTTGGCTGTATTGCCTAAATGTCTCTGTGTGATTCTTTTTTTAAACATTAGAATAAAGTAAAATAAAGAGGGATAGTTCGGGACCCTATGAACCCAGGTGAACTCCCAGGGCTTCAGTCCAACTAATGAGAGGCTGCAGACAGCTTCATCTGAGACCAACAAAATAACACCTTATTTATTATTTAGTCTATATTGGATTGTCAAAAAAACTTCCAGAGTCCAAGGTGAAATCTTCAAATCTATTCTGTTTTGTTCAACCAACAGCAGCCAAAACAGCATCGTCGGGTTTAGACAACAAAACTACATGGTCGGGTTTAGACAAGAAAACTACATGGTTGGGTTTAGACAACAAAACTACATGGTCGGGTTTAGACAACAAAACTACATGGTCGGGTTTAGACAACAAAACTACATGGTCGGGTTTAGACAAGAAAACTACATGGTCGGGTTTAGACAACAAAACTACATGGTCGGGTTTAGACAAGAAAACTACATGGTCGGGTTTAGACAAGAAAACTACATGGTCGGGTTTAGACAAGAAAACTACATGGTCGGGTTTAGACAACAAAACTACATGGTCGGGTTTAGACAAGAAAACTACATGGTCGGGTTTAGACAACAAAACTACATGGTCGGGTTTAGACAACAAAACTACATGGTTGTGTTTAGACAACAAAACTACATGGTCGGGTTTAGACAACAAAACTATATGGTTGGGTTTAGTCAAAATAAAACTACTTGGTTAGGTTTAGACAACAAAACTACTAAAAAAAGAGGTGAAAATAGCTTGTTGGCCACCGACACCCAGGTACAAATAGCATACATTGGTGTTTGTACGAGGGTGTAAATAGCCTTTGCCTTAGCATTATTCTACCAGGATGTAAATAGCACACATTGCTATACACACCAGGGTACAAATAGCATCCACTTCTAATTATACACTGGTGCAAATAGCATACATAATTACTGTACTTAGATACAACTTTGAGGTACTTGTACTTTAAGTATTTATGGTACTTCTGCTGCACAACATCTGAGAAGTAAATATTGTGCTTTGTAATCCACTTTTTAAGCTAAATAGAGTTTTTAAAAAGCTTATTGCTTGAGCTGGAAAATGCATCTTCAAAAAACTGAAAACAGGGCTGTTTTTCTGACATAATGAAAGATTGACCTTTTAATGATCCGTGGTTCTCACAAGACAGCCATGCTGTTCACATATGATAATCTTATAGATCACAATGCAGCGCTGCAGAGTGAACTACCCGACCATATATAAAGCAGTTAACATGCAGACAACTTTAAACATTTACCGCAGTAAAATACACATTAATGTAGCAGTAATATTGACTCAGAAACATTATATACAATAGTAAAACACTGACAGAGAAGGTTTAACTGCACACACTTTGCATACTTTAAGTACATTTTGCTGATAATGCTAACATACTTTTACTTATGAATGAATGCAAGATTAATATTATAGTGGAGTATTTTTACTGTGCGTTATTAACTTAATTAAAGGACCTGAACACTTGTCCCACAACCACAATACAGTGTGTGTTGAATAATATTTGCATGAACTATTGTTTGTGAATATTTGTGATTTACTTTGTGTCACTCTCTCTTTACAAAGCATGTTACAACAAATAAATTTGCTTTCTGTGTCTGTCTTTTGGTTTCCCTTTTCTTTTCTTCCTCCCGTAAAGCACTTTGTAACTTTTGTTTTGTGAAGCCAAGAAAAATAATCAAATGATATTCAAGAATTTACATTTCACCTGTCAACTGTACGCTCTCCTCAAAGTTTAGGACAATTGATGTAACTCTGATGTAACATATATTATCTGCTATATCAGCCCGATCTAAAACAACAAATAAAGTGAAATGAGTGAAATCTTATGAAAACAAACTTCTCTGTGTCTTGTTTTTAAAAACAACTTTGATTTTTAATCAGGCGCAATAGCAATAAGTTTTTTACGAGATTTTTTTTAATGAGAAGAGAGACAGAAAAAGGAGAAAGCTGCAGAGTCGCACAGACTTTCCAATCATGAGTTCTTCTTGGAACATTTAATTAGTCTGTGTGAAGGGGAGAGAAAGAAGGACAGAGCCTGAGGGGTCTGAGGAAAAGATGTCTACATGAAAGACTGTGTTGTTGTCGGAGCAGAGGGACAGACGAAAGGCAGCTAGACAGAAAGACGGATGTGAAATTTGGGAGTGAGAAATATGCTGATTTATGACTTTACTGATGTCTGTCATTTTTACTTTTTAATTATTGTTTTAATTATTGAGGACATGAATGAATATGAGCAAAAGTGTCCCATGTGTGACACAATAGCAGAGTGTTTATCACACAGGCTGTAAAGGGAGAGATTTCCGTTGGTCAGATTCACAGAGAAATGTCCTGTACATAAACATACAGACATATTAACAGACAGACCGACAGGCAGAGAGGAACACAGACAGGTGTTCAGGCTCTCAGAGCAGACAGACAGGCTGCTGTGCAGATAGACAGATGGACAAGTGGAAAGTGTGATAATCAGAATCACAGTCAGTGTAATGCATTTGACTTGGTGGGCTTCTCGCGTTGGTTGTGTAACAAATTTCAAAATTTAGAAATCTCCATAAAATGCGGCGTTAATTGTGAATTATACATATTTCTACATAAGGTAGTAAAATTTGTGTTGTGATAAGATCTGATTTGTATTATAAAATATTTAAAGCTGAAAATTCCAGTTAAGGATCATTACAGCATTGCAGGGCATCATGAAAGGCCTATTATTCTGTGGTTTGCTGAATCTCTTCAGCCTGCCTGAGAGAGAAATGGAGTAAAAGAACAACAGAGAGATTGTGGACATTTTAAAATTATTTGTATGCTGAAAATGTTGAGCACTGGATTAAAAATGGAGGAACAATTGCATTGCAAATTGCACCAGTGAAACTCAAAATAACAACAGCAACCTAATACTATAGGCTGTCAAAAATTAGATGTGCCTCTTCTTAATTTGCAACAACCCTAACCCAGAATCATGTAAATGATATCGCTTGATTATTATTATTAGCCTATTATTGATGCATTCATGTGTTCATCACTTTAATATTGCAGTTGGTAAAGCTGGAACAAATTTTAATTACTACATATACTGCTAGCTTGCTTAACCTACGGAGAGTCTCTCTACACCTGGGTGAAAATAGTCTTTGCTGCACGATCTGGCTATTTACACCTGACACCTCATCCACCACTTCAACAAGCGAGTAATGTGGTACTGAGTCACTAACTGTGGGTGAGTGGGTAAAGCATTGGACTCTCACCAAGGACACCTGGGTTTGACTACAGCCTGGAACTTAGTTCAAAATTGAGTTTGCTTATTATTTTTGCAGTTTGGTTAGGTTAAGTCAACAAAACTGCTTGGTTAGGTTTAGTCAACGAAACTACTTGGTTAGGTTTAGTCAACGAAAATACGTGGTTAGGTTTAGTCAACGAAAACTACTTGGTTAGGTTTAGTCAACGAAACTACTTGGTTAGGTTTAGTCAACGAAACTACTTGGTTAGGTTTAGTCAACGAAAATACGTGGTTAGGTTTAGTCAACGAAAATACGTGGTTAGGTTTAGTCAACGAAAATACTTGGTTAGGTTTAGTCAACGAAAATACGTGGTTAGGTTTAGTCAACGAAAATACGTGGTTAGGTTTAGTCAACGAAAATACTTGGTTAGGTTAAGTAAACGAAAATACTTGGTTAGGTTTAGTCAACGAAAATACTTGGTTAGGTTTAGTCAACGAAAATACGTGGTTAGGTTTAGTCAACGAAAATACTTGCTTTGGTTTAGTCAACAGAACTAAATTGTTGGGTTTAGTCAAAATAAATCTACTCGGTTAGGTTTAGACAACAAAACTACTAAAAGACATGGGTGAAAACCGACACCCGGGTACTAATAGCATACATTGATGTTTGTACCATGGGGTAAATAGCCTTTGCACACATTGCTATACACACCAGGGTACAAATAGCATCCACTTCTAATTATACACTGGTGCAAATAGAATACATTGATTTTCGTACCCAGATGCAAATAGCCTTTGCCATCAAATCAGCATAAAGTTGGATTATATTTTTTTGCCAACTAATCTGAATCTAAAAAGTAACTAAACTTATCAAATGAATGGAGTAAAAAGTACAATATTTGCCTACAAAATTGTATGGTCAGAATCAAAATCAGAAATACTTTACTAATCCCAGGGGGAAAATTATTTTTGTTACAATACTCCAGATATACAAACAACAAATATTATACAGACAACATACTGTATATTAAAAAAACTCAATTTTTAATTTACAGAAATGAATATTTACAGTAGTGAAATATGTACGAGATCAAAAATACCAGACTAATGCAGAAAAGAACAGATTGTCTGTGGTTAAGTCTGAATTACAGAGAGAAGAGTGTACAATTAGAAGAAAAGAAAGTAGCATAATATGGAAATAATCAAGTAAAGTATAAATATATAAAAAGGACTTAAGTATAATACTTGAGTAAATGTGCTCAGTTACTTTCCACCACCGGAGAAATTACAGGAAATAAGGAAAGACCGAGGAGGGTTGACTGAGATCCCCATCCAGACTCAAACCAGGGATGTTGCATTTACAAAGCCAGAAGACATTCATATTTTAAATAAATAAAAGCCACAGTTTAGTTGTTGAAACGTCACTGACTGCGCTGATGTCAGCCTTTAATAGAGATACAAATTAGACCAAAATACAAGATAGATGAGAGCAAAAATACAGACAGACAGACAGACAGACAGACAGACAGAAGATGTTTGCCCTGTGGTGCTTCCCAGCCTGGATCAGTCAGGCCTCCTCTGCTGAGCTGAGCTGTGTTGAACAGCACACAATGCTCCTCTGTCCCCCCAGCGAGCTGCTTCACAGCTCCACAGCACACAACAGCTCATTATGGAACCAGAGATCCCCCGGCCACAGCTCCCAGTGCCTAAATACTGTCCCCTGCTGAGCACACACACACTGTCACCGGCTCTGGTCGCACAGCCCGAGGCCACAAACAGCCAGTGAGGCCAAGAGAGGGCATGCAGATATACAGGGTGTCACACACATGAAAGCCACACTCACACACACTTAACCTACATGAGGATGAACACACACCACCTTATTAGGCAAGATCCAAGTCAGCCATTAGAAGTCTTAACAGAGGTTACAGAGGTCACCCAGCTGGTCCGCCTCGCGGACGCTGATGACAGGGGGTGTGACGGTCCGGTTAATTAACCAGCATTAGAAAAGAGAAGGATGAGGATGGGATGACAGCAGGGAGAGAGGCAGATAGACGAGAAGGGAAATTGAAGATATTTAAACAAATCAAAAAAATAAGTTTTTCCTCCGACATCAGATTTGAACCACAAAGTTCTCACCTGGTTTGGGCTTGTGACAGATTGTTAAGATGTATGTCAGCAAAGAAAGAGGGAACGATGGCTCAGAGGTCAGTACTGTCACCTCAGAGAGTCTAAGCACAGGTACTTCCTGTGTGGAGGTGTGTCTTTCCTCCAGTTGTTCTACATGAACAAGTAGGGCTGGGTTCTCTATACTTGATAACGCGGGTCTAAGTAATATTTAAACTCCTCCAGTCATAGATACCTGCCTGCGATCCTTCATGGATTGGCTCACAGTCATAACCAAAAGCGTTCTTTGATTTTAATGCAACGTTTGATTGATCTATTACTGCAGCAGCTACATCCATACAGTCTGGGGTGTTGTAGAGTTGAACAAGTAGTATGTCAAAGGGTGGGCAAACGCTCAAAAGAATTTGTGTACCATCATTTAGATGGAGAAAAGTGGTGGCCGCGTTTTACGCCGCAGAATGCTTCTATGCACACAGTTAGTACTGAATGAAGTAGAAAAAACAGGATGGCACCTGACCCTTTAAAAACAAAACAGTGTCTGCTTGTGAACCTTTGTCACTTGTTGCATATGTGATTTTACCCTCTAAACCTACAAAATGATTTATTAAAGACCAAAGAGGTAAAACTATAGAATAATTAACAATATATGGAAATATTAGGGATTTTAATAGGGCAAATGTATAGTTTTCACTCACCCTGAGATAGGCATTGTGCTAAAAATATTGTTTCAGTGATCAATAGCCCACAACAGCAGCTGACTTCTGTGACTCTGTTGCTTAGTGTGTGTCACGACCTGGCGCCGAAGCCATGACAAAAGAAAGGGAGACACAGGCTGAAGGCAAATAATGAGAAATTTATTTTCATAAAGATTATAACAGTGGGCACAAGATAAGTTAACGTCAGTAGTGATGCTGCATGTATGCATTTGTGTGGCATGGATGGTGATGGTATTGAATGGAAGGTAAAACAAGAACTTCATGGATGAGGTGGAGAGAGGGCCTCCTAGCCATAAGGTGGAGATTTATAGCAGAGGAGTGCCTGGCCTGGGTTCCTCCAACTAAGTGATCAACAATCTTCTCCGCCCTTCGGCACCTGCAGCATTACAGAGACGCACAGTATAAGTAAACAAGCCAGGGGGCCGTCACACTGTGGAGTCACTGTTCAACCACATGGGGGAGCTTGTACAACAGCCAGAAACACTCTGTCCTCCACAGTACAGTCAGGTGGACTTCAGTGGCTCTCTGAGGAGGTTGTTGTGTGTGTCTTTGTTTCTTTGGCCGGATTCACATGTTTAGGCGCCTCAGTGCATATTAGCTGTTTGGCCCCTGTTGTATCCAACTTCTTTTCAAGTACAGACACAGTACAGAGGGGGCAGCTCCACCACAGTATAGTGTGTTGCCATGGTTGCTTAGCAACAGAGTCCATGGGGATTCACTTACCCATAGCAACAACAGGAAGTCAGAAAAATATCCATAACTGTTAACGCGAAGGGAGCTTTAGGTTCTTGGTAGTCTCACATTGAACGAGTTAACATTGGAAAAGCAAGTAGAAAAAATGCTGCAGACGAGAAAACAGGACGAGATTCTAGGAGACATTTCACATGTCATCCAAAGGGCTTCTTCAAAAAGCCGGAAAACATTTATCTAAGAATTATTCATGAGTAAAATAAACAATCAAAGTAAAAAAAAATGCAATTGAAGGTACTATTTAAAAAGTCACCTGTGTGTGTGTGATTGTGGTTTGATTGATGCAATATATGTGACAAAGCATTGCCAGATAGGGAATGTTAAACTATCGCTCAAGAGGATAAAAATTATTGTATTTTGAGTAAAATTATTGTTCACAAGTCCTAACCACGAAAACAAATAGGCGTAAATGTGTAATTTTACAAAACAAGCTCTCAAACAACTCTTTGACACGTCTACATCGACCACATGGTTTTTTTTCTAAGTAAGCTTCTATTCATAAAACCATTAATTTGACCATTTTTGTATTAGCCTACTATAGCAAAATAAAATTACAAGGCAGCAAAACTAGAGCCTGTTCATATAAAAACATTAAATGCTAGCTAATTCAATGAATAAATAACTGTGCTTGACTGGGTGCATTCAAAGCAACTTTAGTGAGAAAGTTCAAGCTCCTCTTACACATCCTCTTTATACATTTATAAATTGAATCAGTGTTCACCGTAGTTGTTGCCGCTCCGTTGCTCTGTTGTTCCGCCATTTTCCAGTTTGATTTGAGTGTTCATCGATCCACACTCAACGGTTTCAAGTGTGCAACCGGATGAATGCAGTACACTGCATTTTACCGACTTCTGGTATAAACGCAGTCCCACCCTCAAAAAAGCCAGATTGAAGGTGGATGTGCAGGATTTGGGACACGTGTTCAGCTCAACCTCTGACTGAACTCTGGTTCTTTCTGTTATTTCGCTCTGGTCTCCTTTGTCCTCTCGTCTCACTACTTTTATGAAGCAGATTCGTAAAACAGCGGAATATGTGTATAATTCCCAAAATGTTGTAAGCAATTACACTTCCCCTCGCTTTGCGTTCTGTTTGAAAACACAGTTAAAACTAGATTTTGGACAATGAATCACAAGATTAGTCCTACATGATAATGGGAACCCTAGCTGGTATTGTACATGAGTGGTGCAGGTTCCCTGACTAGTTACCAAGACCAATACCAATACCAGCCAGGCCAGCTACTCTGTAAGGCTTTTAGCTAAATGCTAATACTCAGCATGCTAACATGCTAGCATAGTGACAATGTTAACATGCTAATGTTTAAAAGTTATAATGTTTACTCTGGTCATCTTACTACAGTGTAGCATTTGCTAATTAGCGCAGATAAAATACAGCTAAGGCTGATGATATTTTTTGTCGAAAGTAAGACAAATCAAAAATTTGACTTAATGATGGCAGTAGATGAAAATATAAATAGTGATGAAAGTTATTACAGATTATTCTGAGGATTATTGTCTGTATAAAATCTCATGACAATCCATCCTGTTGAGATATTTCAGTCTGGACCAAAGTGTTGGACCGATCAACAAACCGACACACCGGTTGACTGACTGACTGCCGACTCGTTGGCAGCTAGCATGACAAAAAAACCTATTGACACCAAGTGTCCCCATGGGGGCTTTTAGGACCCCTGGAGGTGGAGTGGTTGTCTGCTTTACCCCATTAGTAATCTAGCCATGCTTGTGAGAGAGAAAGAGCAACCACCCATGTTTTGATCCACAGTCAAGACAAATAAGATCTGTGTGATCTCGTCTAATCAGACACAGGTGGTAATGAACATGGCTAGGCTGTTGAACCAGTGAGAACATGTGCAAAGAGACTCAACACAAGTGTTAACAGCATAAACTGTTGTTTATTAGGAGCTTTGTTAATACGAAACAACACACTGCTGCAAAATGTTTGATAAAAGTGAGAATAAAGTGCTTGTTCTTCAACTGTACATGACTAACCACTGACTAATTCTGTTTCATGGCTCATTCAATTTATTTGAATTTGCTGTCTATCATGGAATAAAGAGCTTATTTATCAAATGTTAGAAGTAACTCAGGCAGGAAGACAGAAGTTCAAAATACATAAATAATTTATTTTTACAGAGAGAATAAAAGTGTGTGACCATTTATGTCATACTTCCTTTAAAATAAATGGATTTTGTCTCTCATAACATGTATATCTGTATATGATGCATAATCATTTCAACATTCAAACAAAAGCATATCATATTTACAAAAACTGAATGGAAATCAAGAACAAAAAGCTTGACTTAACTGCGTACACCACCATATTGAATAAAACAAAAGAGAAATAACATTTTCAAGATACCTCATGATTTGAGAGAAATACCCAGCCACCATGTTGAAGAGAAGATGAGCTGTGCATTGTTTAGATGCTGATGTTATAACTGAAAGTGAACAATACCTGGAACCAGAGAAAGGATTTTGTGACAGCTGCAAAAAATGACCATCACCTTCTCCAGATGTACCGTTTAAATTGTGTACTCCATCTTTTATTTTTCTTCCAGTTCAATACTTTGGTTGGATGCACACAGACAAAGAGGAAATAAATGGAAGAGCAGCCATTACCATTGATTAAACCCCTGACTCTCTGCTGATGTATAAAGGTAGAGTGGGCTGTAGTCTGTCAAGGCTGATCTGATTCTCTGTGTCCAGAACACACAGCATCTCCACCGTCTGCTCCTCTACAAATGTCTCTTTGAAACCCAAGTGAATGTCATCTCTCATCTTTACGTCTCTGTCACTTCTTACGTTCAGGCTCCCCGCCTCCTCTTTCAGATCCTCCTCATCCTCGTCGTCCCCGCAGCACAAAGCTACCTCATTCTCGTAACAGAACGCGCTGGGTGAGTGAGAGCCCAGGAGTTGCCGGGCCGCCCTTGGGGCAAATGGTGATGGAGACCGGGAGTAGCTCGAGCTGGAAGATGAGGACTGCCCGCCACGACCCGTCATCTGACTCAGTTCCCTGGCACTGCAGTGAGGCGTAGATGGCACTTCGTAGGACTTATGAAAGCGGGAGTAGTCCACATGGTAGCGGTCGCCCTTCTCAAAGACCACAGGCTCAAAGCGGTGACCCCAGAGGATCTCCTTGGCCAAGTAGGAGCTACGGGCCTGAGTGGTCATAGCTGTAGCCTCCACCATCCCCTCTAGGATGACCACAATCTCAAAGTCTTCCTTGAGCAGGTCAGCGTGGCTCAGGTTATACAAAGGACTGTTCTTGTTGATCTCATGGACCACCACCAGCGGTGACACCAGAAACAGCCGATCCAGCCCGTCGTCATAGCCAACATCAATGTCTGTTTGTTCCAAAGGGAGGTACTCACCCTCCGCCGTCACATGTGGCTTAATGAGTTGAGCACGCACATGTGCTTCGACAATGTGGCTCTTGCGCATGTTCCCCAGGCGCCACATGAGGCACAGCTTACCATCTCGCAAAGCGATGACGGCATGATGCGAGAACAGCAAGGTCTGCGCCCGCTTCTTGGGCCGTACCATCTTTGCCATGATGGTGCCAATCATGAAAGAGTCAATGATGCAGCCTACGATGGACTGAACTACCACAGTAACCACAGCTGCCGGGCACTCTTCAGTGACACACCGAAAACCATATCCAATAGTGGTCTGGGTCTCTATGGAGAAGAGGAACGCCCCAATGAAACCCTGGATGTGGAGAATACATGGCCGCCATTCATCTTTTCCATCCTCTGGGTTGTCTTGAGGATCCCCTTCCTTGACAGGATTGCGAAGGTTAAAGTCTCCATGAGCCAGCGCCACTCCCCAGAAGATCAGGCCAAACACCAGCCAAGACAGAAGGAAAGTGGTGGTGAAAATTAGCAGCAGGTAGCGCCAGCGTATGTCCACACAGGTGGTGAAAATATCAGCCAGGTATCTTCGTGGCTTATCCTCCATGTTGTTGAACACCACATTGCACTGGCCGTTCTTCTTCACAAAGCGACTACGCAGGTGGCCAGTGCCCAGATCCAGGCCCAGACGACATGATGGTGAAGCACGGCAGCTGTTGTGGATGATGGGCTCATTTGTCACTCTCAAAGACAAAGCCCCTCTTCCCTCATCACTTCCTGGAAATTCTCCTCCTCCTTCTTCTCCCCGCATACAGGCCCCCGACAGCGTCTGCTGAGTCAGAGGACTGTGGCCATTGTGGAGGCCCGCACTGGAGATCTTCAGGGCATCTTCATCTGTGGAAACGATGCTGTATCTGGGGGAACAGAGGGGAGATAATGAGTTCAGGGGAATTGACAGTTTATAAAGCCTTTCAACATTGCCACCACTGTCAAAGTCTCTGTTCTGTACTAACACTAAACACTTTATGTGAGAAAAAGGTAATACAGTAACAGAATATTGATTCATATTTTCCTAGTTTCACAGTTATCAGAGTTCATGAGCAGTCATTGAACACTGCGTCAGAGACTTCTCAGCTCTGAGTGGTTGTTTTTCAACAGAAATAACTTTTTCACAGATTGTCTGTGTCTGTGTGTCTCATTGTGCTGTCAGTATATAGTGACAGTTTCATCAAATATAAAAAGAAATTCATAAAGTAACCAACTTCAGCTTAAAGTATAATTCTGCGCAAAATCATATCCCATGGCCTTTGTCTGCACTAATATACATCAAATAAGCCATCGAGACAGTTTTCCGCATAACGATTGCTAAAGGAGAAATCCGGTGGAGTCATTAACAGCCAGACGTGGCTCACACTGATTAGCTCTGGGGAAGTACGGTGAAGGCATTAAAACATCTTTTTAACCAGTAATACTGCTCAAAATAACACCAAACCTCTGCAGTAGCATGAGAAGAGTCCCTGCACATAAAAAGAAGCAACAATGGGCTCCATCCTTATGGATTGCATTTGGTAATCGGCTTGAATGGACTTTACTATGAGAGGAGCTGGTACCAGGGCCAGTCTCTCAAAACACTCTTTTAATAAACTCCGGGTTTGCTAACTACGTTGTTGGTGCTTCGTTTTATGTGTAGGGACTCTTCTCATGCTACACTGGAATCACGCCGGAATTACACGTTAAAGCAGTTGTGGCATTGACTTATTTTTATTCCACATCTTCTCTCACCTATTGACTCGCACCGCTCCCATGGCACCAGTGATCATCAGGCTGTGTCTGCGAGGGCAGTAATGTAGGTTGGGGCGGGCAGTTCCAACCATTAAAGTACTGTTGCTGTACAGGAAGGCAGTATGAGCTCAGGTCTGTCTTGCATTAGTTATCATCGCTGCCTGCTCATGGTACATTTTCTGTGAACAACAAAGACAAAAAGGACATTTGTTTAATCTTCATCAGAATGGCGAGTTTGAGTACATGTAAAATGTGACGGTAAACGAAACACAACTGTTTAAAAAAAGATGGTTAACTCCACTAATGTGTTCTCAGAGGTCAATGTACAATGTATGTTTCCTGGGTCAACGTGTTCACCCACCTAAAGCTTAAAGCCTCCTGAGGTTATACTTCTTGAAACGTACGTCCTTAGATTTGTGGGCAAGACAGCTTTCTTGACTTTAGACGTTGATATCTCCACAGTGGCTGAACATCACCCTTATCTCTTACAAAGTTTATACTCACACACAGTGGTGGTTTGAGCTAAATGCTAAGGTCAACATGCTAACATGCTATGTTTACTGTGGCAGGTAGTGATTATATTTGCCATGTTTGCTTAGCATGTTAACATTTGCAAATGAACAGCAGTGCAGCTGAAGCTAATTAACATTTGTTTCACAAGAACTAAAGTACTGGACAAATTAAACATTTGACCTGGATGTCTGGACCAAAGTTCATGGCAGATCATCCAGATGTTATTGAGATATTTCAGTATAATCAACCATGGGGCCACTCCACTAGCGTGGCTAAACATCAGAAAAACAAATCAAATATCTCTCCCTGCAAATTTTAGCCTTATTGCCCTAATGCACAAAGCAGACCAGACAGTTTTGCGTAATGAAAGCTTATTGATTAGGTCCTTGCTAGTGGTTAGCCTTAGGGACCTTCAGGCCAACCAGGGGTGGAAAACCAGACAGGCAGTGGAAGGGACAATGGTCTAAAAAAGAGATGAATCCGTGGTAATCTACTGTTAGAGGAACAATTGATCTGCTGTTTGGCCTGATGACAAGGTTGGAGGGTGTTTTGCTCTGCTTATTATGTCAGCAAGCTGGGGCCCAGGAGAACCAAAAAGCAGCGGGTTGCATAAGCAATACAAGGCCAATCGCGTGCAATTCAAAAGGGCAACAGAGGTTTATGTTTTATTGTACGTGAACCACTTTAGCTTTAAATTAGTTGACAATGAAAGGTAGCAATAGATTGTCTTTGGAAAATCTGTGACGACGGCAGTTTATAAGCCTTAGTTCAATATCGGCGTCAGTGACAAGCACAAACAAATAGAAACACACATGAACACACACACACGTACAGATTTTGATGGGATTTAACGTCATGTAATGCGGGCCGTGTGCAACTCTTGTGTGTGATGCCTGCAGACTCTTTCTCCTGTTACACCAAGGACAGATGTTACGAACTGGCTGCTTATTGGCTGGATGAAGAGTGATTTTAGACTGGATAATCCCAAAAGGGCAGATGATTACATCAAATTGAAAACTCTCCCAACTGGAGCAGAGTCTCCTCTATGTGAAATCACAACCTTTTCCTACAGGGTCCCTAAAGACACCGGATATTATGTCTGGTCACACAAGTCAGTCCCCTGTCAGTGGCAGCAGCATCATGTGTGGGGTCAGGACAGAACAGCACAGTGCACTGTTTGGATTTAGAGACATGAATGAAAGACTTTATTATTTTGCTGAATTATTAAAGATCACCTCATGGTTTTCATATCAGTATCAGTTGTTTGTTGTTTTACATGTTGGTGTTGTATATAATGTTTTATAATGTAAGTTTCTTTTTTATTCTGTGTCAGTCCAGACTTTTGGTCCATCCCACTTGGAATTACAAGACGCAGCTAATTATCAAACATTAAAAATATAAAACGTACACAAAAACACAGGTAAAAAAAAATCAGTTAACAAATTTAATGTACTTTCAAATGACATATCTATGAGAATATTTTAAGATAAATTGTGCATAGAATAGCAGAAGACAGAAAGTAAATGCAACAAGCTCAAAGTTCAACCTGATGTTTTTTTTCTTCATAATCACAAAATCTATTTCTGTTTTTATCTTACTGTACAAAGCAATGCAGAGATCCCAGAGAAAGGACAACAGAATAGAAAAGGGAACAGTTTTTTATATATATATAATTGAGATGTCACATTGGACAAAGGTGTGATCAATAAAGTTGTATCGTACTTTGTTATTTTAGACATTTTTTCAAGAATAAGTCATTGGCTAAAGAAAATGCTGTGGCGTTAAACAGTTAGACATAATTAAGTTATCAGAGAGGGAGTGCTGTTGTACTGTGACTCGGTCGTAGGGATGAGGCCACAGGCCTTTCATAATTTAACTCAAATGTTATTTTAGAAAATATGTTCATGTATATGTACATTTGCAGTGCAATATTTTGTTATAGTCATTAATGGATATCGAAATGTCTATGTTATCAATGGTTATTAGAATGAACATTACATTACACTGAATGTTTCTTAGAAAACACCCTCACACACATCCTCCAATTACATTAATTTGTCGAAAAAAACCCGGGTATAAGTTTGTAACAAAGGCTACACTTGCTGACTGTAATGTTGAGTTGTTGATTGGACTGTTTGTTTTGATATAATGCAGTAAAACAGAACCGTTTTGTTACCTTAACAAGTACCAAGACAAATCCATCCACACCCACTGTCTACTTACAGTACTCGCTTGCCTATTGGACCCACATGGACAAGCAGTCCTAAAAGTGTTATGTTTTACAACCATGTTGGGAGTAATCTCCATGACAACTGAGCAAACACCATCTTATGAACATCTCCAGAAAAAAAGCACTGGACCTTGTGTTGAGAACTAGGACTTTAAAATGACATCAACCCTTCTCAAGAAAACAAATTATATTATAAATTTCACAAATGCAGCATGGGTTGCAGGACCATTACACCGGTCCACTTTACTGGTTTCACGTTGTTGTTTTGGTATCTGTTATCTCAATAAACAGATTCTGCAGAGGAAAGTAGATCCGGTAGGCAACGGGACACTTTTTGGTGCAGCTGGTTTCTGTTTGTAGTCTGAGTAGTATTGACCAATCACGTCTGAGTGGTCGTCAGACAGATTATACTCGTGTTCACATGGTCGCCACTAGTCTTGTTTACAGTGTAATTTCTGAGATTGAAAATCAAAGAATTGCCAGTATGTAGAAGCTAAAGTCAGATTTGTAGCTTTAAATGCTTGTTTTATAAATGCTGATTATTGTAAATATTGTGTGAATCTGCCAAAAGTGTAAAAAGATAAATAACTGTATGCCCCTATTAACATTACTGTAAACGCTATCATTATCTCAAATATTGCCACTAACGCAGCCGAGTGTCGTCAGTATAAGTCTGGCTGGTGTCTTTATTTCTCCACTGACAGGATCCCCAGGGAGAGTGGCAGCAATAATGTCTGCTCATAGTTACTGTATTAGCCGTCTCCATAGGAACCTCTCTTCTTTCTCTGTGGGGCTGATTTGCTGTGTGCGTTGTGTGCGGTGATGGTTTAATTTAGTTTAGTTTAGCTTATGCACAAGAATCAGATGCACTACAACCCAACACAATGTACTACACCTGTCCACAGGAGGCTTTAAGTGGAGACGAGAGGAAACCACCTATATTCCTAAAGAAGCACCAAAACATGCAGTACTCTCCAAACAAATGTGGATTATTATTATTATATTTACGCAGTTTGCTGAAGACTGTCATAGCTATTATTCAGGTACGTCAGAGGAACTAAACAGACATGTATTAGAGCATAATCCCATGCAAAAGAAAAGAATGGAGGAAGCCTTCGTCAAATACCAGATTACTATGTACCTTAATCTCTCAATTCCAAACAACAATATGAAAGTTGGAAGGCAGTTGCTGTTTAAGCCCTTTTGTGTAATCTGAGATCAGATAATATTAGAAGGGGAGGGATGGAGAGATGGATAAGGAAAGAAAGAAAGGTTATGAGGTCTTCCACATTGAAGAAAAAAAATACAGATTAAGATGAAGGGATTATGACGTCAGATGATGTAACTACAACGTGCAATGCCAGAGAGGATTGACAAGACAAACAACTATGTGAAAGTGAGTGAGTTTCATTAGACACGCCGTTATTTTTTGGAGGTGAAAGTGATTTAACAGCAGGTCAACACTGTGTCGTAGTCCTACAGAGAAACAAAAATAGGGACCTCTGCGAGTAACAGGCGTGTTCCTTATTCTCAAGAGAAGAACTTCATCCTACATGCACACTACAAATAACACCAAACAACGGAGAACAGACCCAGTTTTTCACAGGGCAAAAACTATCACAATGGAGTGGTGAAATGTAACTAAATACATTTACTCAAGTGCTCGACTTGAATACAATTTTGAGATACTTGATGCAGCTTACATGTTAATGCAAAGGTAATAATATTCCTGTCAAGCTTATAGGCCTATGATATGAAGAGAGACGTCTGCATAATGAGTACTCTAACTTTTTTTTTTATTTTAATTATGTTAACATGTATATAGTCTCTGAGCATCGTCTATATTTACACAATCTATTTCTGTTGTTATCCTTCTAAACAAAGTATTGTGTAGTTCCTAGTGAAGAGGAAGATAGAAAAAAAATCCTGTCAGACAACTCTGATTAATACTTACATACTTTTATGCTAATAAAACTTTACTTTACTACTTTACTTGTAATTGAGTACATGTATAGTGTGGTACTGCTACTTTTAGTGAAGTAAGCAATTTTTAATACTTATAGTGGCAACACCGCAAAAATTAATTACATTTTCAAAGACGCATCAGTTCAAATTAAGTTGAAATGATATTCTGAGCCACACTATGAATTCGGGTCATAAGTAGTTGCCTCAGTCCCAAAATGTGTGTTAATTGTGTTATATAATAATACAAATACAAGTGAATTTTCCATCTTTGCACATGCATCACTGTTGGGAAAGTTAAAAAAAAATAGATTAATAAGTAAAATAAATGTCAATCGATGGTTCACACAGTCCAACCAAAAGTCATGACAGGGCAGTTTGCAAACTAAGCAGCAGCTGTGACGTATGTTGGTTTCATTGAGGCCACAGGAGCTGTCCAGTGCTGAAAATCAATCCAAAGCCTGCAGGAATAATCGACAGCTGGGAGCGGAGAGGTGGAGGGGGGGTGTTAGAGGAGATGAGTACTGCCCTAACCTTGAAAATGATTTTGGCCTTTGCAGTCTTTTCCTCTATCTGTGTACAGATTTTTTTTTTTTTACAGTCGACTTACTCAGCCGCATCAACGTTTTGCGAAGTATTGATTGTGTTTTCTGAGTATTTGGACTAAACAGGGTCAGAAAAACTTCTGCAGGATTTACCACAGTGGAAGTTTCCTTTTATGCAGTTTTAAAATTTTGAGATTTAAAGTTGAGTCAGAAAAGTAAACAAGTTATAAGTCTTGATCATAACAAAATAAGTCTTGGGATATAAGTCTTTTCTCGTCATTGCAGTCGAGCCAACAGACGTTACCACAGATAAATATAATATATTAAGTTATAAACTCTTACCTTGGTATTACTGTCGACTGAATCACTCAAAGACTAACATTGGTTTCATCCTCGTAAAAAGATGTTTCAGTTGTTGTAACCATCCTCTCTTCTTTTCTTCCTCCTTCAATAGACAAACACCTTTTTCATAAATCTGCTCCCAGTTTCCTGCTGCACAAACTTGTACATGTCTCCAGTCTGAGCTTTGTCTGGTTGCTCCATAGTAGCTGAACGGAGTTGCTCCTGCCTGGTGGTGGTGCATCTGCTCCGATCCCTGCCAGTGTGGTGTGTGTGTGTGTGTGTGTGTGTGTGTGTGTGTGTGTGTGTGTGTGTGTGTGTGTGTGTGTGTGTGTGTGTGTGTGTGTGTGTGTGTGTGTGTGTGTGTGTGTGTGTGTGTGTGTGTGTGTGTGTGTGTGTGGGAGAGAGAGAGAGACAGAGAGAGCGAGCGCTTTGATTGTGTTACTATTTATATATATGTTATTGTTTTCCCCAGAGTATGGAGATGTGGATTGTATAATTTAGACTTAAGCCCACTCAAACTTGCACTGACATTCAAGATAACACACCATGATGACTATTGTAATCCCACAAAATTTCTGTAGAGAGTCTGTAGGAGTGTTCCTGAGACATTTTACAATGTATTTATTCTGACTCTGTGGTACAAAATGGGATTTCTTTTGGTGTCATATTGCATTATGACAATTATTCACTAAATCTAGTGTATAAATGTGGCAATCCAAAGTAAGTTTATAGGGACCTTATGTATGTATTTCCCATCCGTTTTGCATAATATAAAAAGATTTGTAGTATGTATTGGTTTCCACATTTTTAGATACAAAAAGAGGCAAGAAATCTATACATCTATATGTTTACATATATATACATACATACACACAAAAAAGTAAGAATAAAAAAAATCGGTATTTCTCTATCAGAAAGTACAGAGTTATCGGGGCTACTACTAAAAATATGGAAAGACCCTCTCCAGTAGTTTGTCCGTTCTACTGTAGAAACATGGCGATGCAACACCAGGCCTGACCAGTTTTCAATGAAAACAGCTATGAATATCATATTCCACTCCAGCCAATATATCCCCCTGAATCCTACACACTGCTCCTTTAAAAGCACATAATGACTTCATTGGTCCTAAAAGTACAAAGTTCAGGACTTGTTGGTCTTAACTTGACTGAGGATGTCCCACCTCTGCCCAATTTTATATCTATAATCACACTATTCTCACTAAATTGTACTTGCCTGTTAAAAAGTCACAAAACTGACTTGACAGCATTTTATACAGCATCAAGTGGAGGGTTTTACAATTTAGAATTTTTTGGAGGACACAAATTATTTGCACTGTCAACCATGATGAGAGAATCGCCGCCGTCTTAAAGATAATCAGAGAGGCGAAAGAGAGTAATTACTGCAACTTCCATCAGTTCACTGCTTTCTCCACCTCTGTCCTGTATCTTCACCCAGAGCAACATCACCCAACCAACAACCACACTGCATATTACTTTTTTCCACTCAAAGCTTGCATCACCTACTTGCCATTACACAATTAGTTTTACAGCAATGTTGCTTTTCACTGAGAGGTTGAATGGTAGTGAACTTTAGTTGCCTCTCTCAGCTCATTGTCATCCCTCTCAGGCATCAATTACATGCAGTCTCATGCCAAGGGAGGTGATTAAGTCATTACTGTGTAATGTCTTAAACACAGGTTACATAACAGTGATTAGTTTTGGCCTCCTTTTGCAATTACTGGAACCTTAATTTGTCAAGTTCCTCTGAAAATAAGGAATTAAAAACATTTATAGTTGACCTGAAAGTCGCAGAGAATCTACGGCTGCAGCCATAAGTCGATGAATCAATTAATCCAGGTGAACATTAGTCAATAAAATTAATCAACGACTATTTTGACACCTATTTGAAGTGTAACTCCGGCGAAGAAATTCAAACCCATTTTTTGGCATGAATATACATCAAACAAGCTATCGAGACAAGTTCTTTGGGTGATCACCTATTAACAGAGAATTCCCGGGCAGTCGCCATCAACCAGACGTGGCTAACTGAGTAGCTCGGGGGAGAACGCTGAACCATCCAAAACCACTAATCCTGCTCAAAATAGCACCAAACCTCTGCAGTAGCATGATTAGAGTCCCTACACATAAAACAAAGCACCAACATTGTAGTTAGTGAAGCGGGAGTTTATTAAAAAAGACTGTCTTTACAAAGCTACAAGTCTCAGCAGGTCTGTTCATATTGACAGGCAGCCCAAACAAGTTGATTACCAAATGCACTGGAGTTCAGGTTTGTTGAATTTCAATAATAGGTCATCACCGAAAAAACTTGTCCCAATGGCTTATTTGATGTACAGTATATTCATGCAAAAAAAAAAGTGGGTTTCGATTTTCAAACACAAGATCTAGGAAGTTGAGATTGACAGTTTTTTTTTTCACAACTTTACAGATGGAACGATCAGCCGGCAATGAAAATAATCATTGGTTGCAGCTCTAAAAGAATCAGACGGGTGGTTATATATTCTGGTATTTCTGAGATGATGTAAATATCTGCAGCTCTTATGTCCCACCGGTCTTGATAGCTCTCATGGAAAGAGGTATTTTCTTTTGGCAGCGTTGTTGATTTGTTTGCGTGTGTGTGTGTGTGTGTGTGTGTGTGTGTGTGTGTGGAGGGGGGGGGGGGGGGGGGGTGCTACCTGTGTGCCAAAATAATCTCTCCTGCTTTAGTTTCTGATAACCATCCATTTCAGAAATAAACACAGAGAAACGGCAGCTGCTGCGGCCCAAACCATTTTGTACTTATTGCAACGGACAGATTAAACATCATCGGCCTCTCTAAATGAATCAAAAAGGCCATTAATAAACAAAAAAGTAATTGCAGATTGAGCACAGCAGCAAGCGAGACCAACTTAATGGTCTCTTATTTCAAACCTCTTAAGGTGTTATTGCCAATTAGACACAACTCTTTTAGTTTCCATGGAAACATTATTTTTTCTGATCTTTCTGTTCTTTCTCCTGCATATAAATACACTCCCTCTCTCTCCACATGGTTTATTTTTAGACCTGTTTTCTTTTTAGATTCATGAGACAACAGGTGGGTGGTGCATTGCGTAGGGGGGAAGGTGGGGGTACAGTAATATAGGACTGAGCAGTGTGGGACGGGTCAGAGGTTAGGGGATTAACTAAATGGGTGCACAGTGGGAATGAGTGGGCTGACAATAACTCAAGGAACACAGTGTCCTCTGTGTAACAAGTCTGAATGAGAGAGTTGTTTAATGATTCATGCACACACAGTTTTACAATCAAATACGAGGTGGCACTTACACTTGAGAAATGAATGTAAGTTGTAGACATAATATTAAAAACATTAAAATAATATATTAAGACTGCAGAATCATGAAGATAGCTGTGTTTCAGAGGAAGAAACCACCAGAAGAAAACCAGTGTTAAACGAATAGTTTGGATTTTTTAAAGTGGGGTTATCTGAGGTACTTATCCATAGTCAGTGTATTATCTTCAGTAAATGGCGATCCACACGCCTCCAGTTTGGAGAAGCAGGCAGGAGTCCCGGCACGAAAGCTAAAAATTGTAGCCTCCTGCTGTGGGCGAGGGCAGCAGCCAAAGGTATTTTAGTCACCTAAAAAAAATCAAAATCAGTTTAAGTGTACACTACATAAAATTTAGAATATTTTCACCACTGCCATCAGACAGCCTTGGTTAAGGTCCCACTCCGGTCATGTGAAAAAGCATTTAAAAACTACTCTGATATGACTAATATTTTGTTTCACATGGATTTCCCACATAGAAAGTAAAAAAAAAAAAAAAAACTCAAAAGGGATGGAGCTGGAAGCACATCGACACTTTCTCCCATGAGAAATGTTGCATTTGACCCAAGCCCCCACCACAGCGACTTCCTTGTTGATCCAAAACTGAAGTGCCAAAAATGTCAGTTCACTGAAAGGCCACTAGGGGAGGTTTCATAATAGAGCAGTTTCTCAATGACCCCCGTGTTAAACAGGCCGGTTTCTCGGCATAGTTAAACCTGTTTAAGGCCTGGTACAAAAAAACATTCTAGTCTGTATGTTTATTGGAGGTTAAAGTTTATGAATAATTAGGGGCACAGCTTATTGAGTGACAGCTAGCCGCTGGCCCTCACTTCCTTTTGGAAATATACATCAGCCAGACGGATGTATCTTCCTCCCCCCAACGTCACATCAATGCCCCTTTTTGGTAAGAGGAAATGAGGCAGAGTCAAGGGCTAACAAAATGGCGACTCTCATAGGCGAGTACGATTGGGTCAAGTTGAGAGAACAGACCTCAATGCAGAGGCGACATCCATTATTTATAAAGTCTGACCTTGCCCCGCCTTCAACTTTGGCTTTCTGAGCGGAGGATTGCAAAATCATCTCTCTAGTGACAACGTTTGCACAGATACAAGCCACGATAGTCAATGTCAGACATTTCAGAGGACAGAAACAGAAGAAAAACACTTCTTTAAGTGGAGGGGGACTTTAAGTTTAAACCGGGGAACTGAAGCTTTTCTGGACTCTCATCGAAGCCACAAGAGTCCATGGACAAAAACAGTAATTTTACCTCACAAAATATGAGAGTTGCTGGCCTGACGCTAAAATAAAGTGGTGAAAATATTCTCAATACAGTGCATGCTTGAGCAGATATAGTACTAAAGTATATTTAGCTGCTGCTTCCGTCCACAAGAGTACATTTCTTATCTTCTGTGCCTGTTCTCATGCCTGCTTCTCCAGGCTGTAGATAATACAACACTCACTGGGATAGTCAAAAAAAATCCAAACTATCCCTTTAAGTTGTGCATCAGGATATGAAGCTGAGGTGAAGGAAAGACCGTCCTTACTGTCGACACGGCCATCTGAGTATAGAAATAGCTCTGCTCTAGGTGGCAGTGAGATATCTTAGACACATGTAGCTTTTTCCTGGAGTAATTGACTCATTAAGGAGGTCAATAGTAGAAGCGCCCTCAACATTATTATCATAACTCTGCCCTTGAGTCCTTTTTAAACATGATAAGCAGATGATGGGAGCTATTTTCTGTAGTGCGGACCGTCTCTGTGGCCCTGCTTGATGCCTCCCCCTCGAATGTCATGAGAGCCAATTTACTCAGCAGCAGGCGGACGCCTCATTTACTGTGAGAACTGATCCAGGTCAAAATGTTTTTAGAAAAGCAGGCCTAGGGGGGCGGGAGCAGGGGCTGAATAATACATTTATTCATGGTCATACATTAAAAGAAGAACTGTATACACTGTTGCTCTGCACATTAGAAACACCAATATGCAATGTGCACTTTATTGCTTTGTGTATTTTGTTTTCAATCTGCTGAAGAAGACCATGAAATGCAGCCGAAAGCTCAGCGAATTTTTTGCGAAACTACAATTTCTAAAAATAAATAAAAAGAAGCCCAACATTCTTTTATGGTTTTTGAAAACATCTAACGGTTTGAACAGTTAATACTTACTGTAAGGATTTGTTAGTGTGTAATACCATTAAAGCTCTGTTATACCACAAAGGTCATTACTTTGTTAAGTGTTTATATTCAAGGACTTCAAACATATTTATAAAGCATAAAATAAGACAGAAATTAGATAAGAGATAATAACTATCAGTGAATATCAGCATACAAAGAACGAGTATGCAAAACATCAGCAGCCGCGGCAAAACTCCAATAAACTTGACAGATATAGATTGATGTGTATCTGGCTGTTGAATGACATGTGGGGTTGTTGTTCTGCACATAGGAAGTGGCTTGGAGTGCCATATCAGTAAATACTGCACGTTCATACACCAGGTGTGGACGTCTCATAGGAAAACTGTTGACGAACACATGAAACTGTCCTTACATGTGTTTACAACTCCATTATAGTGTGCTATAAACAGTTTATTACTCATGTATACCACTTATAAATGCTTAAGTGGGATCAAAGTGATATTGCAATTAAATGTGATTTGACAACCAGCTTCTGTGCTTTAAATAAAAACATTTCTAAACATTTATACAGTGAGTGGGCTGGTTGATCTGACAGTGAACAAGAGTTCAGAAGGTCGTTCTGAGCAGGAATACTAGTCACGATCAATAACTGTCTTGGGTGAGGGGCAGGATCAAGGTTAGGATGCTGGATGAAAAATATAAAAAGTCACATTAAATGTGTTTCATTCAGACTCAGAGGATGGGACTTTAAAGGAAGCGAGAAAGATAGTATATGCTCTCATTCGAGATTTGTGTGTGGAAGAAATGACGATTATTGTTTTTGTAAGACAGAACTGGAATAAGGGCATGTGAAATTGTTCCTGTCTTGTGTCTTGGGAAGTGGATCAGTTATGTGTTGTAGGGGCGTTATTCTTATTATTATCTAATTTAATTACCTGATTACTACACTATTTGTGTAGTTTTTGATTGGTTTTATTATGAGAGACTCTGTTACTTGGTTTGTATTACAGTCACGCAACACTAAACTAATCAGTGTTGATGCAACAATGACGATGAGTGATAAGTGTTAGTGCTTACTGTTAAAGTAAACTATTGCGTGCCTAAACTATACAGGGAGTAGTGAAAGAGTGAATTCCAAGACAATAAACGCCTAAATTAAAGGTACACCTGATGACGTTGATGTATAGTGACTTTATTTCATTATTAGTTATATATTAAAGCAATATTTGATCAATTAAGGATAGAAGTTGAGCTCTGACAAAACTTCAATGAAAAAAATCCATTCCAAGTCACGAACATGAAGTAGCTTCATTAAAATGTTAATTGTTTTAGGTTGTGTAACTTTTCCGACCGCATTTCTGTGGATGGTGGCTCTATACTCTCATTATAACAACGGCTGCCAGAGAAGCTGAATATAGCAACAGTGGGCATAAGACACACATCTAGACATAAATATGTCTCCTTGATTTTCTGTTAAAAATGTATAATTATACTACTGTGTCTTGAAGGTCATTTCATGTTATGTGACAAAATGTAGGCTTATAAAACTGTAATTTATCATCACAAATGTAGGACAAGTTACAGGCGACAGAGTAAGGTATACCTATAAATACACACCATCTCTGTGGATGTTTAATGAGCACAGTGGGATCAAGAAGCAGCTGGTGCACGGCCATTTTTATTAAAGGGATAGCTCAAATGTTTTGAAGAGGGGTATGAGGAACTTATTGATAGTCAGTGTTGCAGTAGATTACAGTTAGCATAACGACAGTTTGGAGAAGCCGGCAGGAGTAGACACGGATATATATTTTCGACACCTTAAAAAAGACAGTCCGTCTCAGTTTAAATGTACTTTATATTTAGAATATTTCCACAGCTTTACTTTGCTGTCAGACAGCTCATCCTCCACTTCCCACAGAAATGTCATCTCTCTCTCTTTAGGCTGTTCAGTCTTCCTCTGCAAATGTTCATAAAGCGATCTTCTTGTCTCTGCAGTGATTTCGTTGTTGCTGTTATTATCACTAATTTCTATTTTCCTGTATTTGTTTATAACATAAACTGTGGAAAGTCGGACTCAAACAGCGTGTTTGCACAGTTGTGTTTATGCGTAGGAATGGGCTGTCTGACAGTAAGGTAAAGAAGGGAAAATCTTCCAACTATAGCTACACTTAAACTGATATAGATTTTTTTAGGTTTGCCTTTTTTAAGGTGACTAAAGTACATTTTCCCCCGTCTACAGCAGCTTCTCTGTTGGCACTCCCATCTGCTTCACTAACTCATCATTTCTAACTGTCATTTACTGTAGGAACACACACACACACACACACACACACACACACACACACACACACACACACACACACACACACACACACACACACACACACACCCGCCCCTCTTGTGGCTCGTTCAAACACTGAAAAACAGGCTCAGCACTTTGTTCCCCGCTGGGAATTAACTCAACTAATGATGCCAAAAGTTTTCAGAGACATGCTCTACTTGCCCAGTTTGGTATAGAAAATAAAGTAGAACTACTGAATTTAGGTAGCACTTTACATGACGGCAACATAAAACAAATATAACCTTATTATTGTCACCAAATTACCCTCTGTTTAGTCAATAAAGAACCCCTTCATATACAGTTACATACAGGCTGACAGTAACATATCGGTTTGTTTAGGCTCCTCATTGATGTGAGATGAGAGATGAGTGATACCAGAATTGCATGTCCGTCAAATTAAAATGAGATTCTAGATAGTCTTCTGCATAATATCACACTCCATATTAATCTGTCTGATTTGCGTCTAGAGTTCAAAATAAAGTGACAAGCTTGCCTGTTCTCCAACTTCCTTCCATGGTGCGTTGATATGCAGGTGTCAAGTTAATCTCTGACTCTAAATTGCACGTAGGTGTGACTATGAGCATGCATGAGTCTGATGACCTGAGTGCACCCTGCTGCACTGCATGAGGTTATACTGTCTGGCTCAACAACAGGCCACTACTTGTTCAGGGGTTTAACTTGACCCCGACTGCTACTCCCCATTTTATTACCAAGAAACACTCAGGTATTACTTTAAATGAAAATATCAATACCACTCTCATGTCTATTCTGTAGCTCAGCTTAGCATAAAGACTGGAAACAGGTGAAACACCTAGCCTTACTCCAAAGTTAAAGCAGTTCTTACCTTTCTTGCATATCTTACAGCGCTTCCCTTGAAAGTCTCAACTTCTTCCCCCTGCCAGACCTCTGGTGCTCCCACCTCCCCCGACAGGTACGGTGAGAGAGAGTCGAATCGTTGCGTTCCAGTGCCATGGGAAGTCCGAAGTTTCCGACCTCCAACTAGACAAAGTGCACTTGAATGCCTCTCAGTGGACCAAATAAAATGATTGGTCAGACTTTTATCAAAAATATATGGGAATTGAATATTGATGGATTTCTCTTACAGTTTAGTGTGCCATCTGCAAAGTGTAAAAGTGCCAGAAAGGTAAGAATTTATTTAACCATATAAGTTATTGGGGTGATGTGCAGAACTTTTTACTGTGTGTACCAGGTAGCTAGCTAGCTGTGTCCAGTTTCCAGTCCAGACAAAATAAGTTTCAATCTAAATATGCAATGAAGATAATCAGCTAGTGTTTGTTTTATTATTCTGTATTGTATCAAAGCATTCAAAGGACGATTTCAGTTCACTTTTGGAGTATCATTTCCAGATGATGTAACCCTTACCCATCTGTGCAGCAAACCCACCGCCGTCCATAAGACATCTGTCAGGAAGAGTGAGTGTACATTTCACTTTCTAAAGATGATGATATTTGATAGGACACAGTCACCATATTGGGCCAAAGTGAGAACCAATGAATGTTTGCTTTGTGATAAAGTACAGCCTCTTTAGCCTCTATGATCACAGTAGACCATTTCCATCCTGGTGCGAAGAAACTGAGCTTTCAAAGAAGGATCTTCTCTTGGAAATAAAACATTTTTCTCTGTGCCAATTAAGACTTTGGACCCCATTCATAAGGTAGAGTGTCTTGCATATACTCTTATATATTTCTATGTGCACCTTGTCATAGACACCTTATGCTGGAGGATTCCCTCTATGTAATGGTTACATTATACATTGTGTGCAGGTGTAAAGGTATCCCATCAATAGTGGTGTGTGTTTCAGCCAACAGTGTTTGCAAACTATCTTAAGAGATATTACATTATTTATTATTTATAGTAAAAACATCTCAAATGTTAAAAAAAATAAAATAAAATAAATATATATATATATTAGTATAATTCTACTCATATGCAATTCAAATATAGCTAACTAAAGAATTAACCTTTAATCTCTTTGAGCATTCCTAATCATAACTAATAGACTGTTGATGATGTTTGTTATTCATATTATGCTGATGACTAAGAGCCTCCTGGGAAATAACCGCACCAGATCTATTGAAAACTAAGGCTATTTTAGTGCGTAAGGTGCCAGCGAATACCCAGTAAAACACCTTAGATGACAGATTCAGCAGGATCGGCATGGCGCCCCCTGCTGAGGACCTCTACTGCCGTCAGTTCCAGCCCAACACCTTTGACCCCTCCCGCTGCAGCTCCTGCCTGAGGCCAGATCATATGCACCACAGCAGCAACACTGCTGCTGCTGCTGCTGCTGCAAAACAGGACGGCTCACAAGAGTGGGTATGTACATGAATCATTCAAAAGTATTGTTAAGGCCAAACTTGATTTACCAGACTTACACATGCTCTAGAAACAATTTAGGAGAAAAAAAAGTTAAGAATTATGTTTATAAAGTGGCTCCCAATACGGCAAATGTAGGTAACTGTTGGAGCAACTCTGTCGAGTGATCACACTTTTGACAAAACACAAGATCATCTTATAAAATATAATACCATATGTGTGATAATTAAAGTTATTTATTAATTCATCAATAACAATGATGGATGTTTTAGCACCTGTCTCTTTAAGCCACCCACCCTTACTGAAAAAGCCCAATCTACTCTGATCTGATCTACTCTGAGCAGTATTTTCAGGTCTTCTACATCTGTACTCTCGGTGTCTCTGCAGTGTCATTGCAACTGGGGAATGACTGTAACGACACTGTAGCTGAACTTTCTATCTATCTACCTATTAACTCTTACAACATGAGATATTTAAGTGTAGGGGGATGGAATATTTTTGGTCTGTGGTATTGCTAGTTTTTTGGTAAATGATTTCAAAACTTCTTCCACTACTGTTGCTTACATACATCACATCAAGCTAAAAGACTGAGGCTAAAGCAAACAGGTCTCAGATTAAATGTCAGTATCCTCACCAGCTGGTGATAAACGTAGAAGACAGAAACAAGGACACAGCATTATTTTTGTTTTGCAGGCTGCATCTTTATGCTTTTTTAATCTGAAATTTACTAGTAAAAGGGAAAGAGTTTGCATCAGATGTCCGTTAGGATTATCATTGTCCAAAATGTCGCTTGAAGTTTGATGAGTGTGTCTGAAACATTTATAAATATTTATAAATACATTATAAATAAAATGTTCAAGTGCTTTTTAATGACATACTACCGGTCTAAACGGTCCCACAAGTTGCACACTGAGGTGATGTCAACCTATAAGACAATCAAGCGAAACAACTGTGGAGGTGGGACAAGGATAACACAACAAGGTGGCATTTGATTCTGTATCATTAATTAATGAGAGCTCATTACAATCCTCGGGGAGTGGGTTGTAAGCCGATACGCCCATATGACACATGCAAACATCTCCCCTCACACAATGCTGGCCCACTTCAGTTAAACTATACAGCTCAAAAATGTAAAGGAAGTTCTTTTTTTATCAAAGTTATTACTGAAGTGTAGACTTTATTTTGATCTGAAAACAAAACACAACACATTACACTCTTTAAACCTGCATCCTGGGTAAAGAATAGGACAACTAAAACAAGCAAAACTTTCATGAGAGGTAAAACTGAAGGAGGGATCAAGATAAAGATGAAAAAGAAGCTGAGTGGGCGGTTCTGGTAATGCAAAAGCACTAGAGCAATGAAATAATGATGAGCATGACCAGAGACTAGCTTGAGTTACGTCCTGTGCAGTCTAAATGTATTGGCTTAGCTAGAACGAAGGGACAGAAGGAAGGAGGGAAGGAGGAGAGCCGCTGAAAGAATTGATAGCAGATTTAGCTGAAGGACAGCGAGCAGTCACAGTAAGTGAAGTGTGTCTTAATGTTTAGACTTGGGATGTTAGTTGGCTATATATTAGTGTCTACAGCAAGAGGAGTTTATGTCTGTTTGTGTTGTTTATTCTTTAAAATGTATGGGATAAAAGACACAAGACTGCACTTATGTCAGGCTCATCATTTAATATCCATGATTTTCTTGCTGCATGATATAAAATGTGATCAAATGTAACAGCATCAAAACATTCTCCTTTGAAAACAGGTGATACAAAATCTAAATAAATATCTAATTTACAGATTAAAAAAAGGCCTCTATGAACAACTTCACAATTCTGACTCCTGTGATCTAATTTCCCTGAAATACTCAGACCAGTTTTACTTTTACTGCATTATCCAAATGCTTTAAAATGTGTTTCTGTGCTTCACCAACTAGGATGGAGATGATGACACTTGTGCCCTGTCTGAGGTGACCACAAGTGGCAGTAGTGATGACGTCAGTGAAGGTTGGACCTACGAGTGGAGTCTGGTCCACAGTTTGAGTCCTGAGTGGGAACTCAATATCTGTGACACTGACATACAATCCAGGTGACTATATCCTGTATCCTGATTTTAGAAACCACTTTTTTTGTTTCACCAGGAACAATGTGCTTGAGCAGGGAGCACACGCACATAACCGCCACATTTTGTTGTCTAAATGAAACCGTCACGTTCATGCACCAGTCAATGTTTCAAAGCATTAAATAGACGTTTTTGTAAGATATCATAGAAACATGTTAATGAGAAAACATTGATCGTATAGCTGCCTCACCCACAATGACTACTGTCCAGTTTGTCGCACATCCTTTGTTTTGCGCTCACTATCTACCATCAGCTATTCCAAGCCATTCTGCAATCACTGACTCCAATCTCCGTCTTTCCTCTGTGCTGAGAGACGAAGTGAATCAGTTTATCAGATGCCATTCTGGATAAGAGGTTTACAGGTACGGTGGCTCACAGTGGTCAAAAATGTCTCTAAAGGATTTTGACAGATGGGAAAATCGAACCTGTTCTGAAAGTTTTATTAACAGACAAAAGTTTAGGAGTCGTGCATTAAAGATTGAATATGGAGAATGAGCAGAACTCCGCCATCTAGTGTCTTAAAATCGTAGTCGCAACAACAAAAAATAATTCCAGCAGTCAGGTTGCCAGGTTCGTTGCAGGGAGTGTCAAACGATCAGCCTGCTCCATGTCAAGTGATGAATCATACAGGGTAATGACTAATTTTGATTAATCAATTAATTTTACAACAGTATTTAACGTTAGCCAGTCTTCAACTGGAAGTCTTTCTTTGAGTGGTGTGTAGTCAATTATCTAGCTCTCAACTCAAAATGATTTCTTGTTTCTGTAGCAACAACAGACAACCCTGGCAACCTGCAACGCCCAACGCTATTGGCTGGTACAATGTAAACAGAATGTGACAGAAAGTCATTGTCAAACCTGTCAAAAAAAATGTAAATATTAATTCCGACTAAATTGATTTTTTTATGGAAAAACAATAATTTTATTCTGTACCCCTCAAAACGCCCCGTGGGTGTATTATTATTTTTTTAAATATAGCTTTAATAAAGATTCTCCATATTCAACATTTAACATGATTGACACAACGTGAGGTCGCATTTATTTTTAAATGTGCAACAATTTGGGATGAAAAATACGGACTTGGTATGCAAAGGTTTTAAGTAGTTTACATAATAATTTTTTTAAAACTCCTTATAACATTTGTAAGCCTTCTGCCTGATCACCAAGCCAAGTGACTCCAGGAATCACATTCCATGTTTGCACCAGCTTTTTCCTCTATATATCTGTGATGGCCTTGCACTGCCCTCCTCCAGCTCTCCAAATCAGTGGGACAGTCCAGGGAGCATCAGATTGCTCAGCTCAGAGAGGCACTGTGTGGCCCAAAGAGATATGACCCGGTTGGACCCGTCCAAAGCTGAAAGCTCCTGGATGGATGAGAGGAGGAGCAGGGACAGGTCCCGCCGAACATCAGGTACAGTCACAGATATACGCTGCACCATTTCAAAATGAGTCGTACCTTTAAATGTACAGAAGACAATCTTGACCTTGACTTGTGCTCATGCTCTCTTACGGGCTTAATGTTAAGGAAATTACCTCAGGCTTGTATGATTTTCAGAGTCCAGAGGAGACAGGGAACAAGAGAGTGGCTACTACTCTCCAGACAGAAGAGGGGACAGTGAGCAGCAGATGGAGGAAGTCAAACGGTCATATCGTTACTATGAGAGGGGGCATCCTCTTCCTAGCAACTATGTTGCTGAGCCCAAAGCCTGCGTACCCTACAGGAATGTTAACCTTGGCACGCCCTCCCATAGGAGGAACCCAGAGACGTATATGCAGGAAATTTGGAGAAGTGAATCCCCAGAGAGGTACACGTACCACTCCAACTTTAGACGGGGAGCTGATTCAAAGAATAATTCACCAACACGTCACAGCTCTGTGAGCCCAGAACGCTACAAGTTAGCTGAATCTTCTGTGGGAACCCAGCGAAAAAGCTCCGTCTCCAGGAGTCAGGCTCGGTCTCACGCCTCGTCTCATGGCTCCTCTCCACTTCCATCATATGGTCTTTCTCGGCATACATCCGGCAGATCCAGTCCATCCCGCAGGAGGGGGTCCTCTGCCTCTCGGACCGCCTCGCCCTTCAGAGCCACCCCTTCTCACAGGCACACAGACTCTTTCCATTTACAGAACAGTCAATATGATGCTCAACAGAAATACAGCAAAGACTTGAGGAGTTCATCACAAGCTTCAAACAAACACAGTTTGGACTCTGAGAAGCTCTACAGGAATCTGGAGTCTATCTCCCGCCGTGGATCCTCAGTCATCCAGCAAAACTCATATGAGGGATCGCAATCATCTCCTCGAACCAGGACAGCTGTCAACAGCTCAGCTGACACTCGCACATGCAACAGTCGTGAAGTATCACCATCCAGGAACGGCTACAGTACACACAGTCACACCCCGCACAGGGAGCCCCACTCCAGAGACAGCAGACCGAGTCCTTCTCAAGGCTCTTGGCAGGGGTCCTCACACTCTTTACTCAGCCTCCCACCCTCTCGTGGTTCCTCCACATCAAGACGAGGTGTGGACGCTCACATGCTTGGTGGTTCACTGTCACATGTTGCAATCACAGAAACAGACAAAGGCCATGAGAGGAATAATAAGGTGAGTGGTGACAGAAGCAGGAGCAACATGAGGCGAGGAATGGAGGCATTACTGATCTCTGAACCCAAGAAGGCTGCAGTGGAAGTAGAGGAGGTACGTATATCAGTTAGTCTAGTACTTGTTTTTAGCCGATCGGTGAACTGCTTTGGTCTAGACTGAAATATTAAAACAACTATTAGATGGATCGTCATGTACAGGCATTCATGGTCCCCAGGGGGATGATACATACAGTGGAGATTCCCATCAGTTCTCATCCCAACTGTTCAATACTGCAGTTTTGTCAGGACCCGTTGGCTTTACTTCGTCAATGCCCTGGGTAGTCCTATGCATCAAAAGTATGATGCTCCCAATTGATGGTTTGGAAACATGTTGTTTACATTTTGAACTCACATAAAACTATGTGGTTAGATTAAACAACAAAAAAGATTGTGGGTGGGGTTAAAACAAGTGTGGGACACACAGAACATGGTGGAAAGGTGAAAAGTCCAATGTTTCTTGAACCCATTCACCACCACACCCCAACCTGCCTCATTGCATGGAGTTTGGCGCTTTGACTCTGAGCGTCTAATATCACCGCAGAGGGGTTTACAGTTGAAAGCCCAATGCGCTTGTGGGTGCCAAACGCAGAGGGCCGTGACAAAACTGAAGTATTTGACGCCCTGGGAAGGAGAACAGGCTGATCAGTCTCAGCTGTACTTTGAGTATAGTGCTAAAATTAGCACATTTTAGCATGCTCATTTGCTAAAATAAGTTGGTGAACATAGTAAACATATCTTCTAAACAGCAGCATGTTAGCATTATCAGTGAACCATATAGTCTATGTTGTGAACATTTCAGGGGGTCATCCCTATGTTCCCTGGTCGCATAAGCGAATTTAATTCGTGAATTTAATTCAGCATTTTGTTAGGGCTAGAGGTTACGGTTAGGGTCAGGGTGAGGGTCATGGTTAGGGGGTAGTGTTAGGGTCTACATAGGCCTATTTGCTGGGGAATTCAGCACTGATTATGGAAAAAATAACAGCCCGGGGAACATAGGACCCTTTCTGTGAAAAGCGGGGAAAATCTGACCTTTTTGGGAAAAGCGGGGAACATCGGACCTTTTTTAAAGCATTCTCTAAAAGGGTCTTTCATCCCCAGTCACATACAAAGCGGGGAACACAGGTACGCTCCCCATTTTAGCATGCTAATGTTGGCATTTAGCTAGGTACATCCTCAAATAGCCGATAGCATAAGTGTAGTGTAGACTCTTAAATCTTGTTATGTTTTGTATCAGTCAACTCTTCGTACCGCATATCATGTAAAATGCTAATAAATCTTTATGAATTTGAGGTGGCGATGACCATGGATGACTACATTATCTTAGCTGGTATTCCAACGATCCAGCTGGAGTCAGAGGAAGAGCTTCCAGGGATGAGGAGGAGGAACCAGAGTCCAAGCCCCTGCAGGAACGAGAGGCTGAGGACTTACAGGTTGGTGGTACCATATGGTCTAGGCTATACAGTAGCATCTATAGCATCTATAACAGAAGTCTCATGATAATACATCTATTCTGATTCCCAGTGTTTTGATTTCTTTTAACTGGTCTTTGTAGCAAGTACAGTAATACGTTGGTGAAATCTTTTGTTCTCAACCTGACTAATTGCCTTAGTTATGGCCAAATGAAAGAGGAGTGCTCTAGACCAGTGATTATCAAAGTGGGGTCCATGGCACTTTTCAAAAAAAGGCTTCAGAGTTGAATCAATAATATTTAAATGTTTGAATCTATAGTGGTTCAACTTATTCTCAACAGAATCAACAGGTTCGTTTGATATCTTACGAAATATGATATGCACTAAATTTAAAACAGCGACCGGAACAGTTACGTTTAAGTATCAAAAGGTGATGGTTAGGGTTAGGCATTAAAGTGACTTGGCCTGGGTTAGAAAAAAAATTGTGGTTTGCCTTCAGACTTCTGGGACATGAACACCACTTGATGGTCCTGTGTTGTTTGGGACCAATCCACCACCCCAACCTCCCTCCCTACACAGAATGTTGCGGCCTTATACTACTTCAAGTCGTATTTTCTATAAGAATAAATATGTGGATTACATATTACTTACAGTACTTTACTTTTCATAGTTTTATGTACAGACAGTGGGTGAGGTTATGTTGAAAGGATCCCTGCTGGTATATTCTCAGAGGAAAGTGAGTGTTCAGTGAGAACAAAAATTACGTAAATAGTGCCTATAGTGTGTTTATGTGTTTTTCAAATAGTTCTCAGCACTTTTATTTTGGCTCTGAAGGTACCAAGATGAAATAGACATCTGCAGTTCGAGGCTCGAGTCAGATGAGAGGGGGAGAGGCAGAGAGAGAGGCAGAGACAGACGAGAGAAATGCCGGGACTCTGAGAACGGACGACCATCTCAAAGACAGTCAGCCGCATCTCCTCATTCACAGGTACGATGTGATAACTGGGAAACGAAATATTGAAACATTAAAGCTTTAACCCTGTTTTCTATTCTATCAGAGTTCAGATTCTAAGGTAAAGGAGAGAGCTCCTCCTGAACACCCGCAGACACAGGTGAGCATGGTCCCATGACTTTTCTGCAAGTGTTTGGAGGAAAATGGGCCATTCATACATTCATTCTGAAGTAGATCCCTGATATTCATTTCAGCTCTTTTACCTCAGGCGCACTTCTCACAGAAGCACCTTGCAGGGGGAAAAAAGCCATTAGTTAGCACTCGACTGTATGTTTTAGGGCAGCATGTTCATAGGATTTATCGTTTGTATATTAATAGATTCTAGGATGGATCAAGCCAGTGTATCCTGCAATGTTATGCTCAAAACTGCTGAGTCAACAAAAAACAGCGGGTTGGATGACCACAAAATGAAACATTCAAAATGTTATTTCAATGCTTTGACACAAGCAACTATGCAAATGTTAGTAGGAGGAACCCTGACATTTCACCTCACATCATGCATTCTCTTTATTTCTCTCCTCCTCACAATATACACATGTTCAATATGATGCATGCATGGTAAGTATGTTATTTTGTGCTTACATGCTTTAACAACACCTGCTTGCTTTCAAGTCAGTCGAGCAATTTTGCATCTGTTCCTTTTTTCTCTTTCTACCACTTCCTTTTTTTACGTTCCCATTCTGCAGTATGTTTCCCTTTTTTTGCGCTTTAAAGTTTTGTCTGCCTCACGATGCATGCTTAAGAGTGATGTGGTTATCTCACAAACACAGTTTCTATTTCCTCTAGTTTCACAGTCTAGAGGAAGTGTGAGACAGAAACCACTTGCAGAATGCTTTCAAAGAGCTTGATCATAATGCTCTAATTACAGGCGTTGTTACTAGAAGGGGTGGATGTCCAAACTGGATGAACATGGCAAGGTAAATGCAAGTTTTTTAAATAATTGTTCTATTACATATTAGTTTTTTTCTATTCTACTTCCTGTTGTAACCACAGTCTCATGCACCAGACATTACACAACATTAAGAATGAGATTAGACCCTGACACCATGTGCTGTAGTAATGAAAATGTCATGTATTGAACGTTGTCAATGTTTGCTGTGTTTTGCTACAGTGGAGGAAACATTGGTTTGTCCTGGGTGATGCTTCATTGAGGTACTACAAAGACTCGGAGGCTGAGGAGGTAGGAGCTGATATGTGTTAATCTAATTAATTTTTGATCTACATGCAGTCATTTGAAAGACTGTTTAGCAGACTGTGTCACCAAAACATCACAATTATCATCAGTTTTCCTAAATGATTCTGTGGTACCAATTCATTCATCAAGGGTGTTTGTTGCTTGGGTTTTGTTGCAGTCAGATGATCTGGACGGAGAGATCAACCTCACATCCTGCGTGAATGTGTCAGACTGTGATGCAGAGAAGAACTACGGACTCCAAATACAAGTATGTATTTACCATACTTGTAGTTATTTGTTGTACAGTACACCATCAGACGGTCGGACTCCCCCACACCTCCCCCCATTTCCACATCGATTACATGTTTGGTTGCTTCCTGTTTAACCGTGTGTGTGTGTGTGTGTGTGTGTGTGTGTGTGTGTGTGTGTGTGTGTGTGTGTGTGTGTGTCTTTGCTCTATCTTTTGATCTCCTCCAGACAAAGAGAGCAGTGTTCACTCTCTCTGTTATGACCTCCAGAATACGGCGGAACTGGGTGAAGTTACTAAAGCAGGCGATCCAGAACAACACGCAGTGAGACTGACTTTATTCTGGGAGACAGTTGTGGAGGAAGTATTCAGATAATTTACCTAAGTAGTAAAATCACACTGTAAAAACACAAGTAAAAGTCCTACATTCAAAATGTTACTTAAATAAAAGTACATAAGTGTTATTAGCAAAATGTAACTTAAGTCTAAAACTAAAAGTACTCAATGCAGATCAAATACATATTATTATATATTCAAATATTAGATTATTAGTGCTGGTTGCCTTAATATTAAAGCAGCATTTTATTTTTGCAGGTGGTCGAGCTGGTTTTAAGATTTTGTACATACTGTTGGTTAGTTCAAAAGAGTGGAGTGAAATGACCTTTTCCCCACAATATTTCTCTGTATTATAGTAGAAGTAGTAAATACTCAAGTAAAGTGCCTAAAATGTGACCACTCCCTGTTAAGCCCAAAAGCCCAAAAAGTGACTTAACATAACAAACAATAGTGTGCAACTTCATATAAACTTTACAAGTAACTGTACAATGCAACGCATGTAAACTTGCGATTTACTTTGCCTGTTTACTCTAATGGTCAAATTAAGATTGTTCAGGTACAAAGTTGATTATTGATCTTGGAAACAGCAGCTGATTGAATACTCTCACTTCTCCTTTCAGTAGTTATTCTGTAGCTTTTCATCACGAGTAAAATACTTAATAAAACTTCTATTTTGGCAATGCTTACAGAATCTGTCATCATTTGATCCCTCATAACTAATTAATCATAATTAATAATGTACAAATTACATAACAGGACGCCCTTCATGGTGAATATGTGATGTTTATCGTGTTATTTCAGAAAAATGTGCTAAAATCCTTAATCTAACTCCATTGACCTGAACATTCCTGAACACCGAGGAAATGCAGTCAATGTGATTGGGTGGTCCATCTGCAGTGAACCCCCTACTCACCTTTCTTCTGATGTGTAACACTACGCTTCTGTCTTTCCCTCACTCTGATCTCAGCCAATCAAACACCGGCAGCGAGAAAGAGAACCCCCTCTCCCGGAGACCGTCGTCATGCCAACCCCCTGCTCGGTTCACCTGCGAGGACTCCGGCTATGAAGCTGCCACTTCCACCTCCACCACCACAGCTGCAAACTCCCATCAGGCCGACCACCACCACCACCACCACCACCACAAAACTGTAGACGGGGACCTGGACTTATCTCCAGCCAGTGAGAGAGAAGAAGGGGAGGGCTGGGACCGCGAGCAAGCCAAGCGATTGGAGGAGAGGAACAAGTGGTTTGAGGAGGGGGTCCCCTTCAGTGAGATGGGCAGCAGGTGGGACTCCATGGAGCTGAAAAGGGGGAGTGTACCTGTGCCTGTTATTGAAGCCATGGACTCAGAGGTCAACAGGAAGTGGGTAGAATTTGAGACGTTTTCATTCAGGGACATGAGCGCACAGTCTCTCATTGGAGCCCAGGCCTATCAGTCAAGCACCAAACGGGCATCACAGTCTCTCGTTAACTCCCAGACGTATCAATCGAGCCCTGAAAAGGCAGAACAGTCTGTCACCGGTTCACAACCTGATCTATGGAGCTCAAAAGGGGCTCTTCCATCCGTAAATGGAGCCCAAACCATTCAAACAAATAAAGCAGAGGTGCTTCAGAAGGAGGTAAGAAAGAACTTACAGTCACTCCATTAAAAAGATAGAAGCATTCCTTCAAGGGAGACACTACAGGTAATAATTTTAACTTATAATATCACAATGAAACTTCCCCAGTTGATCACCTTCTCAAGACAATTTTTTTTGTGTTACGAGTTTTCTGAAATTCTGTTTAAATATGCAAATAAGACATTTTCTTGTTAAAATATGTGCGTACTACATACAATGTGAACATTAAAGCCTGTTTCAAATTTTTTATTTTGCTGACATTAGAGACAAAGGTTTCTACAGGGGGGACTTTGAATATCTCTTCTTATCACTTTGTAAATGAGGAAATACTGTCAACAGCTATTTAAAAAAAAAATCAATATTACCATGTTTTTAGGAATAAAATGTTGTATAAATCCAGGTATGAATGATATATGAACAATCCCCTCGGTAAAAATCTTCAGAAGAGTAAAACTGTAAAGTTTGTTGTATGTAAGTGCTACTGAAGTGGGGATTTCATTTTGACACAAAAGCCTTTTAAGAAATGTATCGTAAAATGTGATACATTAAGCAAACCACTACAGGTGAATAGAGTTAGAGATATCACTATGCAACTTACCCCTGTTGAGCACTCACATTAAGATAAACCTTTTTTGTATTATACGTTTTCCCAAATTTTATGTTTAAAGAAGGCATCACTTGCACAAAGTGTAGTAAAATAAACACTGACGTGTGTTTTGGATGTTTTGTTTCCACTAGAGTGAAGAAGACAAAATAGCCCAAAATCTCATAATCAGCCAATGTTGTTGCCTGTAGTGTCTCACCTTGAAGTGTTTTCAAAAAAACTTATGTTAATATCCAGAAGTGGTGTACATCTCAATCCACTCTATAAATCCATCTCCCAGGCCCTCTCTCTTCGAAAACAAGTGGAGAGCATTAAGAAGGAGCGTGCAGCCATGGGGATAGAAGTGGACAGCCCGTGTGGCCCTGGGGCCCCCTGTAGGGCCAGACTAGAAGCCATGGAAGCAGCCCATCGGAAAACACTGCAGGAGCTGCAGGAGAAACACGCCAGGGAGATTGGGGAGCTGGAGGAGCAGAGAGACAGGATGATGCAGGAGGAGAACCAGACCGCTGCTAAAGGTAAAGTCGTTAACTAAACCTTGCAACAAGGCCTCTCTGTTAGTTCATGATTTATTTTACTGAATGTTCCTTTTAAACTCTTCTTTGTTTATGCTATATTTTTGGATGTCTGTGCTCAATTAACTGTCTCGTAACAAATTAACTAATTGTTCATCAAAGCTATGGAGTCTTTGAGAGCAGCCCACAGAGAGGAGCTAGAGAGAGAGGTGGAGAAGGCCAGGAGGTTGACAGGAGGAGCTGCACATGTGGATGCTTCTTCCCGAGGCCACGTGTAAGTTTATTATAGTCACTCTGTCATCATGCTGAGAGTTCTCCATCCCACAGGCTCTCGCTGCAAGCTCAAGATGTTCTACACTCAACCGTGACCCCGTGCATGATCATGTTCTCCATAACTTGTGTGCTTGTGCGTGTCAGGCCGCAGGAGGACGTCTTGCACAGTGAGTTAGATGTGCTGTCAGAGCGCTACTCTCAGACGTGCCTGGAGCTGAGCCGCACCGAGCAGAGCAGCCGGGGCCGAGAGACTGAGCTCAGTGGAAAGGAGAGAGAGCTGGAGCAGCTCAGAAGAGAGAACCAGGTTTATGCATGACTTGATTGATTCAAAAGAGCATATACAGACTGTTAAAATGACTGACATAAATTTCAGATGCTGTTTTTTTGTTAAAGTATTAAGAAAAGGACATTCATAAGCATACAAGTTCGCATAATATCTCCATGGCATCACTTGAGATATAAATCTATTTTCAGGAGCTCAAGGCAAAACTGGCAGAAGAGATCAGCCGCATGCGTTATTTCATCACAGGGCAGAGGGCGGACACGGTATCTCTTGGCAACACTGAGCGCACTGCATCAGAACTAGAGGTATTGATAGCAATAAGTTTAACAGCTGTGACTAAATTAGATCTTATGTAATCTCAACTCATGAGAAAGTAGGTGATACTAAAACAGTCCAACTTACTGCTGCATCCCAACCCAGTTTCATTAATTGTATCTGAATGTTTTAACTCAGGCTCAAAGGGACAAAACAATGTTGACATTACCATCATCACAGGGAAGCAAAAAGCAGCTTTTGATTAATGTGTTGTGGGATTCTAAACCTACTTTAATAAAAGCAACTAAAAACCAACTGCATTTTACTGTTTTGTCCTGTGGAGACAACGTTAGCTCCCAATAGCAACATTGCCACTCTTTCTGGTGGCGTCATTTGTGCTGAGCATCTGTGGTTGGTCACATTGTAGTGCAGCAAATGCTGCCATCTACTGCCTAAATACCAGTCCAGCACATCACTCATACTGCAGTGAAAGGTTTTGTGCCTGGACTTCCAGTGATTGAAAAAGTATTCAGATAGTTTACGTAGGTAAAAATAGCAGTACACTAGGGTGAAAATACTCCATTACAAGAAACAGTCCTGCATAATAAGCATTATCTGTGTTATGCTGATGAGTCGTCCCTATGATTATCATAGATTTGATTGTTGTAACTGATGCATTAATGTGCAAGTAGAATTTTACTCTTGTAGCTAATTTTGGCGATGCATTATACTTCGTCAAGTCACGTCTTTTATGAGAAATCTTAATCAGCACAGCTGCTATACAGCAGCTGTCAAATACATGTCATAATGCAAAAGGCACCAATATAGAAGTGAAAATGTTGTATCTTTCTAAACTGGTAATAGTAAGATGTTACATTTGTTTTCAGACATTGCTAAGAGCAAAAGACAATGAGGTGCAGTATCTTAAAAAAGAAATCGGCTGTCTACAGAATGAAGTGCAGTCTCTTACCAAGGTAAGTTATTTTAACAAAGAAAACTCCGATATGTTGAACATTTATCGCTTTGATTTAAACTGTCCTCCCTGCTTGACTTTGGTGTGTCTTTCATATTTGTTCCAACCCTTTCTCTAGGAGAGAGAAGCAGCTTATGAGCGTTATAAGGAGGCCTATGTAGAGCTGAGTGACATGAGGGGTCGCAGCCAGTTGGAGATGGGCTCCATCAATGAACACTTGAGACTCGCCAATGCAGCACTTCAGGAGGGAGCGAGACAAACCTGACCAATAAGAACAACTGTTAAAAAATGTACCTTGTATAATAAAATGTGCTGTTATGACTGGGTATGACTTAAAAGAGTCAGAATAAGAATTATGGCAACTATTGTGTACTATTGTGAAACCACTGTGCAAAGATGGTTAAGATTAAATAATAACAAGTGTTTATCCATGTGTAAACAACTCCCTTTATTAAGTTGGCAGACAAACATGCAAACAAGAGTGAAGGCATAACTTGCAGTTTAAATGGCCCCACATGATATGAGATTCTGATAAAAGCAACTTAGTGAAAACAACAGACAGCAGAGGAGAGAGGAAGGAGATGGGTGGATGTGGAGGGGTTCAGATGTCAAAGTTCCCCATCTTCCCCATCGTCCTTGTGCCAGCTGGTGTGCTCTCCGTCAATATTGCAAAGCACCCTGTGGATGTGAATTAAAAAAAAAAAGCGTTTAACTTTCATCAGTTTCTACTGTTGTTGTCTGTCATTGTTGCAACATGCCAGAAACTACACCCTTTGACATGTAGCTTACACACCCTTTACACGTGGACAAGATTGTGC
Organism: Echiichthys vipera; assembly: GCF_963691815.1. Taxonomy (NCBI): domain Eukaryota; kingdom Metazoa; phylum Chordata; class Actinopteri; order Perciformes; family Trachinidae; genus Echiichthys; species Echiichthys vipera. The sequence continues at coordinate 16,717,288 of NC_139827.1, forward strand.
ACATACAAAGCGGTGTTGAAAGGTTAAATAAGGTGTGGCTAATGTACACTTTGACGTTACCATTTATTTTCTGCTTTTAGCTCAGTCATCGTCATCGTCATCTTCAGGGACAAAGATGTCGTGCTCCTCCAGCAGAGCGGCAAAGTTCTTGCTGATCAGAGTTCCCACGTACAGGAAAGGCACCACCACTACTGTCATGCGGATAAGACCAAACGGTGTCTGGAAAACGTAAGGAGGAATAGTGACACAAATTTAGAGTTTATTTAAGGATTCAGAGTACCAACAATACTAATCCCAACCTTAGTTTGTTTTAGAATATTTTAGTCAACATTTGTGATTCTGGACAATAGATTTTTCCAGAAGTCAGATACATAAGTCTAATCTCCAGAGTTACAATAGAAGGGAAAAGATGCCCTTCTCACAGGGTTGATGGATATTATCTCAGCTGCTTCTCTTGAGCTTTCTTTCTTTCTTCTTTTTCCCCATTAAAGGTTTTTTTGGGGGAGTTTTCCTGATCAGAATCAAGGGAGTAAGGAAAGAAGATGCCATATGCTGTACAGAGTGTAAAGCCCCTTGAGGAAAATGAATGCTTTGTTATAGTGGACTATATAAATACAATTGCCTTGAGACATTGGGTGTAACAAAGCCGAAATATGTTGGCAACAGGCTACACAAAAAGTTCTCCAAAGTATTATACTGCATTAACATGCATTTTCAACCAACTGACATAATTATGGGTTAATGGTCCAATTCCATTACCTGATTACTAGTCTCACATTGCCAGACCTATCAGCACTGTGGATGTAGGTCTGGATGCACCATTCATCATTCTGGGATAGGGGAAAAAACCTTCTGGCTTGTTTTTTTATTTCTTTAAAATCAATCCGATTTACCTGGCCAGTGTTAAGCCCCAGATTCAGTGACATGCCCTTGATGCTGAGCTGGCAAAAATAGTGTACGGGAGGAGAATGCTGCATCAAAAAATGCAGGCTTTATACCAACAGACTACATCCGGTAAATCAGACTACCTAAAGTTACTAACTCCAGGGGCCCGTTGTGAGGAGGGCCCATGCAGCGAAATCCTTTTGAGTGCATACTACACCAGTGTGCTTAATCAAACCACCCACAGCAAGTCTTGGACCAGGTGGTATTCTAGCAGAGAAAGATAGAGAGAATGGGGGGTGGGGGCATCATCTCAGTTTTGTCCTGGGGCCCCACAGCAGGTTTATCCAGTCACTGGGGGGAAAATTCTTGAATTGCAAACGCATTTCTTTCAATTTGATCATTGGCTTTTGGTATGGATGATGCTTAAAAAAAAGATTTTTCGTTTATTCTAGGCACAAAATAATCAACTTGACCCTCACACTACAAATTAGAGAGGCACAGCTAACTGTGTGTGTTGGCATGTTGTTTTATGTGTAAGATTATATAGTGTCTATGGTCGTTTTAATCGCATTGGACATAACGTTACATTTACCAATAAAGACGTGTTCTTGTAATATAAGATAATATAACATAACACATTTGCTTCATTGTCCTCGACCTTTCTTTTAGATTTAACCTTTATATGATCAGAAAAAACAGAAAAAAAACTCATTGAGATTAAAAATCTCTTTTTCAAGAGTACCGTGAGTAGCCGCGACAAACAAAACCGTACAACAGAGATCAATCTTCTAATTACACATTATTTCAAAAGCCAACATAAAATGTCCACTTGAAGCGATGAGGTTTTGAAAAGAAAAAATAAGGGCTAATTACTTCCTGAAAGTACCTCTACGTTCCTGTAAACATGCGTTCATTGGCTGCCTTGGCTAACCCAGCACGTCTCTGGCCTTTCTATTGGCTGCTGCCGATGCCAATTCAGAGTTAAGTCCCGCCTACGCTGTCAGTCAAATTTCCTTCTTCACTCGGTAACCATGGCAGAATTAAACTCACTTTATCCGGTTTCGGTAAGATTGCCCCCGATGGCGTTGATACTGCGGTCCTGCTTGGAGTCGTCCTGGATATGTGAGATGTTTTTAAGCCGGTGTTGCGGCTCATTTGGCCCGCATTTTTGGTAAAAAGTCGCAGCGGGAGCCGCAGTACACCAGACGCCATCTTCTCCAGTAATATGATAACAGGGTGTGGAGGCTCCGTGGGCCGGACCCGGGGTCTCTTATGGGCGTGTCTTGGCGTTTGAACATCAGTAATAAATAATTTGGAGGTATTAATTGCATTATTCAGTTATGTGCTACAAATATATAGATAAAACCACGACATTTGTGTCTCATTTGAATTTAAGTAACCATACACTACAGGTTTTTTTTCAATTTAGAAATCTTTATTTCATATTAAAAACAAGCAGACAATCAGCAAAAAATAGATCATCATAGAGATAAGAGAAATAAGTATAAAAAATATGGCCAAACAATGTTGAAAAAAGTTGAAAATGTAGAATCTTTATTAAAAGCTATATTTAAAAAAATAAATAACACACCCAGGGGGCGTTTTGAGGGGTACAGAATGAAATTATTGCCTTTCCAAAAAAAAAATGTATGTAGCCTGAATTAATATTTAAAACATTTTTTGATGGGTTTGACAAGGACTTTGTGTCATGTTCTGTTTATATTGTAACAGCCAATAGAGGCCAGCAATGCAAGTTGCCAGGGTTGTCTGTTGTTGGGTGCAGCTACTGTAGGCTGGCACTGGGTGAAGTGGAGTTTGCCAATCCTGCAGCTGCTTATTTGTCCCAGCAGCTGAGTGACCAGAGACGGGCAAAAACTAGAGTCAATATAGGCCAAGCATTCACTCCATGGACTGAGAAAAAGGAGTTCAACGGCATTAAAACACGCGCTGAAATGGCTACATTTCTCCTTGATCGGTAAGCTAACTTTTATGTTTACTTAGCTGTAACAGTAACTGTAACTGTATACTTGTTTTTATGGTGCGATTTGCTGGAGGGGATAGGTTCAAACAGGCTCAAACAGACTCCGGTCTCCTGTAGACTACTGGGCCGGGTTTGACCAACCTGGCAACCTTAGTGCTGGAATTATTTTTGTTGTTGTGACCACGATCTTGAGACACTAGATGGCGGTGTTCTGCTCATTCTCCATGTTCAACCCAGTATATATAAAAACAACACACAACTACACATTTAAACATTAATAAACATTGACAACAATAGGTCAAATAGGGGCCACAGAAAACAATCTATAAAAATATCATAATGGAACATAATGGAACTTATATGAAGGAGGCGGCAGCGCCCAAGTTAGCGTGCACCGCTCAGATTTGCCTCTCTGAACTTTGACCTAGTTGCCGCTGACCTTTTAAAAGTGCAACCAATGAGATAGAAGCTTTCAGTGTGACGTTTCCGGCCGGTTAGAAAGATGGAGTAAAAACGTATTGTTTGTGTGTCCGAGTTTCCCGGATTAAAGCCGTATCACAATCTCGGAAGAAAACGTAATGGTTCATAAGCAGTCACACCAGGTCTGTGAATCCGGCTGTTAAGTCTGACGTAACACCCTTTCAAAATACAATTTCTAGGTCCAAATGCTCCGTTGAAACAAAACAGACACAACGGCTGAACATGTGAACAATTACAATCACCTCTAACGTCAGCTAGACACCTTTTTCATCGATAAGAAAGAGGTAAAATGACAAGTACGTGACAAAACTCAGATCAGGTTAAACAACAGGGAACACGGCACTGCTGCGAAATACTAGCGTGGGCTGGCTTGGACCCGGAAAACATATTTTGCCCGAGTTTACGTAATACAAACGTTCATTTTGCAGTTTACTGGGTCTCTGCGCCCAACCTCGTGGTGGGCCCAGCGCAAAAAGCTTACCATGTGACGCCCCACCTGACTCCGCCCAAGTTTTTATAGTTCTAGTTTTATTGTTCTGCATATTCATATTTTTTAATTTCTAATGTTTGTATTCATATTTTGATGTAACTAACTTGGAAAAATAGCTTAAACTTGCACTTTTAAAATAAATTAAAAAAAGTTTACATTTAGCATTATTTTGTCGGTTTCAGATTATTTATAACATAATGGTGATGGACGCTGGTTCGAGGGGCCCCCTGTGAATGTTGCCCAGGGCCTTAGCAGACTCTAGACTCGCCTCTGAATTTGATGCGAGGTGGCGTATCAAACCGACCAGGCGCGAGGCTGACTGACTGCAGCACTTCCTCGAGGCGGACTGAGTGGCAGAGTAGGAACGAGAGCGCGCTCCGCGGCGGCGACGCGCACGGAGGGGGAAGTGTTCAAAAAGGCGGAAGAAAAAGGGACGTTGAATAAAACTTGCTAACTTCTAGCTGACCCCGGCTAGAAATACAGTTAACGTTAGATACTGTGTGACAGAAGAACTGGTTACGTATTTCTACACAGTTTCAGTTATAGCTAACCCACCGTCCCTGTCTACATCCAGTCACCCGCTCTCGACACGACACCACGGGACTCTTTTCAAACAGAAGAAACCCGTCGTTACAAAGTCACATTAGCTGCTGTTAAAGTGCTGTAGGACACACTCACGTTAAGTTACTCAAAGACAAGCTCCGGGGCTTTTTCCTCCTCCTGGTGTGGAAAAGTTGTCGGTGGTCGGTCGGTTGGTGGTGGTGGTGGTGGTGGAGGTTGAGGAGTCAACGAGGCCTGCAGGAGGAGGCTGCATGTGTGAAGACTGTTGCTGCCGAGGAGTGACTCACACAACGTTAGGATCATGTCGGCCCAGGCACAGATGCGGGCGATGCTGGACCAGCTCATGGGGACGGGGAGAGACGGTGAGCACGCTGTGGTTGAGATCCAGGAGGTGATCGGGTCAGGACACAGGACAGAGAGTTCGTGTTGTTGCTAAGCATTAGCCTGAGAGCTAACCGACGTATCAGTGACAGCGATGCATGCTTTCCACACCGAGCTAAGCTAACATGAGTGTAGCCAGCCGGCTAATAGCTACCTGTTGTGTTTGAGTGTACATGTGCAAGTTAAGTTGTGTTTCTGACATCTTCCCAAATAAAAAAACATCATATCAATAACATTTCAGGTATTGACAGCTAATGGGAATAACCCTGACAAAAACCAATGACTTTACTGTTAATTCATGTACTTATTGCAGCAGTCTTTGCATAGATTTGGTACCCATGCTGGTGTACTTAGGGGGGGAAACACGTATTTTTGTTGTAAGGTAGGATAATAAACGGCTATTATTCGGTTATAATTCATTAAATCATGTCTACCAACCACAGTCTATGCTATCAACCTAAGTTTATATCTAAGGCGTTATGTACCACAATAATATAGTCTAATGTTATTGAGTTAATATAAATTCATTTGGGGCCTTTTCAAGTAAATATTGATTGATATGACTGCGATTTAATCAGCATATACACTTCTAGCCGTGGGGTGTCACCCTGTTTCCAACCCATGAATATTTTCTCTAGATCCACCCCTGTATGAACATGTCCTGCTGGATTTTAGCTGACAAGTGAACATGTGTTTTGTTTTTGTTGTTGTTGTTTTTTAAGGCGATAGTATGCGGCAGAGAATCAAATTCTCAGATGAGCGAGTCTGCAAAAGTCACCTCCTGGATTCATGTCCTCATGATATTCTGTCCGGCACCGTAAGTATCATGTTTACACACATACACTTAGACACAGCGGGGTCATGTATCATATTTACTGCAGGCAGAAATTATTTGGACAGCTGATGTCATTGGTGTTGATTCAGCTCCAGCACATTGAACTTAAAACGGTATATATGCCGGCAAGCTTAAAGTGCTGACTTTGAACTTTCAGGACCATGCAGCAGGTTAGTGACTGTAAACATACAGAGCAGAGACTACTTTTCATCTAATACGACTCAATACTTTGTGACTGAACTGTACATAACCCTAAAGTATGTAAAAAAGTGCAGTCAGCGTAGACCATGCATCACTGTACTTCAGAGGATAGCACATGTATAGTCCCTAATGCGATGCCATTTAAAATTCAGGATGACTTTTTAACATTAGAGAATTATTGCAAACACATCCAAAACATGAGTGGAATGGTGAAGCACACAAAACACAGTACCTTGATGATTTCTGCAGAGAATGGATCTGGGAGAGTGTATGAAAGTCCATGACTTGGCCCTCAGAGCAGACTTCGAGATTGCCTCTAAGGAGCAGGAGTACTTCTTCGAACTTGATGTGAGTAATACACACACACACACACACACACGTCACTGAGTAATTCACATCTTTATATGATAAACTGCAATTTTGGTTTTATAATTAGACTTTAAATTACCACACAGTCAAAAGTGATCAACTAAATAACCCATTCATTCACATTTGCTAGCGGATTTTGTGATATATTGAGATAAAGTTCTTCGGCAATAGAAGAAGATAGATAGATAGATAGATAGATGGATAGATAAATAAAATGTCCATCATATATATGTTTCTGTATCGTTTTTTTGTTGCAGTGTCAAAAAAAACAGCATTCTAACTGCGTTGCAGTAATATTTACATCATTTGGACGAAGCGTTATGCTGTGATCTTTACATGTTGTGTTCATTTTGCAGTTCTTAATAAAATGAGAAGATACTCAGTACTTTTCATTTGGCAAGTGGTTAATGCAGGAGTATACAAAAATAAAATGTATCATGTGGTTATTTCATATATACATATACTATTTATTGAATTACCAGAAAACACGCTGGGATTTGAGTTCACAAAGAAACACAGAGGAAAGCCCCGGGCTGAAACACGTCGTTATTTGTTTTCGTTATTTGCCATTTGAATGGACACCCACGTGACTCCAAAGACTACTAATTGGAGCACACCAGTTCTTTTGTTTAACATGTTAAACATTCATATTTTACACACACAATATCCCATTTGTCTTAACATTATGTTTTCTCGCAGGCGGCTGAACACCTTCAGTCTTTCATCGCTGACTGCGACCGCAGGACAGAGCTGGCCAAGAAAAGACTAGCCGAGACACAAGATGAGATAAGCGCTGAAGTGGCTGCAAAGGTGACAAAACTCACTGTTGACTTTGCTAGTGAAATTATCAGCAGTTCTTTATAAATGCTGTTGTCTTTTTAACAGGCAATTTTTAATCTCCTTGGAATATTCACATTCATCATTTGGCCAAATTTTATTCTCCTGCTATGAAAAAGGCTGAGCGTGTCCACGAACTGAACGAAGAGATTGGGAAGATGCTGGCCCGGGCGGAGCAACTCGGGAGCGAGGGGAACGTAGACGAAGCCCAACAACTGCTGGAAATGGTGGAGAAAACTCGGGGCTTGAAGAAAGAAGCAGAGGTTTGAAAGTTATGAACTTCTTTGTTGTGTTGGAATAGACACATATTGTTACTTGCATGTCACAAACTAGACCTAAGATATTAGTTTCACACTGTGAAGACATTAGTCATACATCTCATCAGCGACTCGTCATAATTTTTGGCCTAATGTTAACCAAAGGCAATCAAAAGCAATTTCTTATTTCCCAACATAAATTAGACTCAAGTCCAGGCTCTATCTTGCAGCCATGGTGGAATAAAAATGATAATCTTTAGCTTCTTTATGGTGGGTCTTTAGTTAATTTGCTCCAGATCCCCAGTCTCATGAACTTTTATTGTTTCAGGATGTGTACAGAAATTCGATGCCAGCTTCCAGCTTTCAACAACAAAAACTACGGGTGTGCGAGGTGTGCTCTGCCTACTTGGGACTTCACGACAACGATCGTCGTCTGGCTGACCACTTCGGGGGCAAACTGCACATCGGCTTCATTGAAATCCGCGAGAAGCTTGAAAAGCTGAGGGTAAGGTGGCGGCGCTGGAACTAGCACAGTTTACGAACACACAGAACTGCTTTGATTTCCATGATTGTTGTTCAATTACAAATTTCTGTAATTTTTGCATTGTTTGTGTTGTAGCAAACACAGTGACAGAATCAGGTGGTTTTGTTTTTCACATATGGGCTTTTTTTGTCTTATCCAGAAAGCAGTTGTAGAAAAACAAGAAAGAATGCGAACAAGAAGACGAGAGGAACGTGAAAGAGATGACGAAAGAGAGCGACAGTGGGAGTTGGAGCGGGAACGAGAACGAGAAAGAGATCGTGAACGAGAGCGCGAAAGACAGCGTGAGTGGGAGAAAGAACGAGAAAGGGAGCGGGAGCGTAGAAGGTAAGAAGCACTCTGACTTTTGACCACTATCGCTGCGTACAAAGAAAAGGTTTATCTGGTAACTGATTTGTGCTTCTGTCTTAGGTCGAGATCTAGAAGTGGAGAACGATACAGGTATGTCTGCTTTGACCAGAATCACTTGATTAGTTTTGTCTAAAAATATCGATGCGTATTTTCATCTTTAAGATGTGCCTTTGCTTTGAAATTCCCACGTTATTCTTTTTCATTAAGAAAAGAATACTTTGTTTTTTCATATAAATGTCTGGAAAAGCTTTGATTGTCAATCGAATCAAAAACGTATATCGTGACAGGATTTGGGATATCAGCATATATTGTATCATTGTTCAAAGAATCAATATATCTTTGTGTTGTATGATTCATTAACTCATTATATGAAGTACTTTTAGCGTTACAAAATATTAACTCGGGGGTGTTGTGCAAAGCCAGCTGTGATAAAGCAGTGCTGACATTGGAAAATATTGGAAAAGTGTCATTTTCTCTCTGAACACTTGAATTACAAAATGATGAAACATGATGGTTATTTGCCCAGCAATGGCAACAAATAAATGCCTACCCAGGTTCAGGTAGTTTGAGTAAAAACTGTGAACATTAATTTAGAAATGTAATGGTGCTGCTGTTCGGAGCCATACGATTATTTAAAAATAATGCACCCCATCTAGTCAAGTTAAGCTGAGTATTGTCTGGCAATAGTGTTACTGGGTTTTCAGTTATGGAAATGGTCACAGTGGTGAATCTGAAATAAATAAACTTGGAAAATGGTAAATGGACATATTCTGACTCTCAAGGTGCTTTGACACTACTTGTCCCATTTACACAGACATTCATACTGCTGGCAGAGGTCATCTAATCGTTCAAACCACAGCACGAGGAATGATTTGGGTTTCAGTTTCCCTCCAGATGACGTGATTTAAGACCACCACTAACATCATCAATAAATCAAATAACATTCAGGAAAAAAGTGCAGAAGTGCTGTCAAACAGCAAATGTCCTGTCTTGAAGGACTGTAGCTGTTGTGTATGCCGTGAGCTTCCAAATAAAAGGATTTTTAAAATGAAACCCTTAAAATGTGTTTTCCTCCATAAAACTTTTTATTCTAGGGAAGGAGGCACTTCGACTTCGTCCTCCCATCATTCAAGACGTCACCGTTCCTCTCGTTCCAGAGAAGAAGGTGGAGATCGGGATCGGGAGAGAGAGAGGAAACATCGACACAAGGAAAGGCATCGCTCACGCTCCCACTCTCACAGGCGCAAAAGAGAAAAGAGGTGTGACTTTTATTCATCATGGAAATGTTTATAAAGCATCATAATTATGGGATGAGTGGTCTGAGAGTGGACCTCTAACTAACATTAAACTCAAACATAATTCACATAATGTAAACAGTGATTATGTATCTGCATATCAAGCACATGAAGTGAATGTAAACAGCTGTTTAGATCATTAATTAATCCTTAAGGTCTTTTCAACAGTCACTAGTTCATTCAAATTACAGGAATTTCTCTGTATATATTAATTATAATAATATAATTAAAAATGGAATATATTTGAGGTTTATACTGTTGTTTAGACAAAAAAGCTATTTTAATGTCATCTATCCTATGAGAAATTAGATATTTTTTCCCCCCACAATCATCTGCCATTTATTAATCTGTTGAATATTGGCATGATTAATTGATTATTTTACTCTAATAAGCAGCTCTAGATATAAGGCTTTACCCAACTCAGAAATGTGTCAGTCGAATTTGGAATCGGCTGTTGAAGACAAATATTCAACTCTCTCAACTTTCTTCATATACGCTGTCAAGCAACGCCAGATTTTTGATGGGACGTTCAGGTTGACGGCGTTATTCACGCCATGTATTAAACTAGCCAAGTAAGCTCTCCATGCTAATGTGTTTAAACGGCAGATCGGAAATGTGTCATCTTTTACATCTTTTGCCAACACTGGATCAAACAAAAGCCAGAGTCTATATCGTATTAAGTTGCTGTGAGCTGTAAATTCACAACTTCTAAGCAGAAGGAAGAAGATAGCGTTTTCTGTGACCCTGACTGGGCAACGCCTGTTTTCCTCCGGGCATTTATCACAACAGCCACCGACTACCACCCAAGGATTCAAAATATTGTTTGAATATTTTACAGTAGATTTCAATATGGAAATGTAAAGGACTATTTTTGTAATACTGGAAATATATCTGGTTTTAAATATGATATGATATATACCCCGACTACTCTGAGTTGCTCCCAGACATTGAGAACCATCTTTCTACATGTGGTCAATGCTGCAAAAATAAATGTCAAACTCAAATCAAGGACTTCAAATTCCTCAATCTTGAGCTGGAAGTGTTTTTTTTTTTGTTTTTTTTGTGATGATCAAATGGGACTTGTTGTTTTTCCTCAGGTCCTCCAGAGAAAGATCATCTCACACTCGTGACAGAGAGCCCTCGCCATCCCAGGAGAGTTGCAAAGAGGGTGCAGCAGTAGAGGGTTGGCGCGAGGACAGGGCGGAGTGCAGAGACTGGGAGGACGGGGAGAAGTTCCCCCCTGCGGACGCAGCCAGGGGCAGGGAACGAGAGAGATCCCTGTCGTATGAGCGGGACCGGCGCTCCAGCTCCGAGGAGCGGGAGTCCGGGGAGATATGAACTGGAGTGGGCGCCTCCAAAGTCTTTCATTTGGATTATATAAATTGCTAAAAGGAGCATGGAGAGATGAGTGTGTGTTGGTGCGAATGTGTGTCGGCATTGTACGTGTGTTCATGTTAAAAATGGGACATGTACATTAGCAGGGGTGGATGGTGGAAACTTAACATGGGGGAGAGGGAACGACTTCAGTGGTGGTGGTCAAGGAAACCAACTTTTATAGGACTTTTGTGACACAAGTGTGTCCTGGAAGCAGTCCAGTAATTTTTATGCCATCTTATGTACAGTTATGTTCACGGTGAAGAGACAGCAGTGCTACTTTGAGTCTGTTTTTATTTTTTCCCACATGAAGCGCTGTTTTTTTTTGTTTTTTTTAATCAATAGTTTGACCTTTAATGTTAACGATTTTCCGGTTCCATTAAGAATTGATCAGTTTCAGTCGCTGTGGATTCATTTACACAGGTTGGACTCATATATATGGCATCCCTTACAGTAATATTTGATATGAGCTGTTGAATGACTGAAGGCACTTCTGAGGTTTGTGTTTTATTTACTGCCTTCAAGCCATAACAATCTCATTTGGGAAATCACATTCATATCCCAGAGCCTGCCTTTAATTCACGATGCAGTGATGAGCTCGTTCTTTCAAAATAAACTCACTCATCTCCCTGAGAGAAGTCATCCAAATGTTCCTGTTCAGTCTCTGACTTGTGAATGCACATAGATGATGTGCATATTTACTGATGCTTAAAGGTCCCGGGACTTGTGTCCTGTTTGCTGTGGTACAACCTGGATGTAGTGGGGACTCTTCTTTGCTGTGCCACCATTAAGTGAATAAAACTTTCTGCTTCTATTCAAATACAATGTGTTTATACAAATGTCTCTTTAACTTCACCTCCTGTTTATGCCTACAGTTTGGGCAAACCACAAGTGTTGTGAACTCAGATATTTGACTGGAGAAAAAATTGTACCACATGATAGAAATACTTTAGTAAAAGTACAAACACATGAGCATTAAAATAGACATGGCATCCAAAAGTGATCATGCAGATCGGCCCATTTCAGAATAATGCATTTCAGTTCATCACTGATGCATAATTATGCAAGCATCATAACTAATGTTGCAGCTGGTAACAATGGTGCTGCTCTTAACTACTCTGTGGCTTAATCAAAAAAAAATTCATGTTTTTTTTCATCAACTTTATTATTGATTTACAAAATACACTAACAATGCATCAAACCTTATGATGAGCATCAGAATAATAACTGGATAACAAATAGATGTAACAATAAAATAAATACATGAATAGATATAAAAAAAAAAAACAATGATAAAAGGAAACAAGTAAGACACACCACGGGACACAAGCTATGAAAATTAAATTGAATTAAAGTGGGAGCACAGATTAATAGTTTTGATAGCTTTCTTGTTATTAGCAGAGGATATTGACTTGAAATACACCTCCAGTTCTTTCATAAAAACACATAAAAATGGGTTTTTCTTTGGCAAATTTACGCTTGTGGCTGTACAATTAAAAAAAATATATTGTTTTTTTCAGCTGGAGCGTCCCTCTTTACAAAGCCAAAAATGACATTTTGCAAGGAGCTCAAAAATCACAGCAGATATTATTTAAAATGAATCCACAAATATCCTGCCACAGTTAACAGGTATATTCACATTTCCAAAACAGCAACAGAATAACAGTCTCAATATGGGAGTCTCAAAAGGCACTTCAGATCTAGATCAACATATTCTTATTTGATAAAGAAGGATTTAACCCGGTAACACCGATGAATACTTTTAAATGACACTTCTTTCACCTTATTTACAACAACAAAAATTTGAGGAAAGGACCAGATGTTTTCCCAACATAAGTTATTTACACTGTTCCAGTAAAATATTACAGGAGAAATAGATAATTTTAGTTACATCAGTAAAGGGAGCATCGAGTTCAGAAACTGACAAATGAAAGAAAGAATGCCTTTATTATTCATCCTGCAAGGGAAATCACATTTTTTCCACTCAGTTATTACATTTTTTACACAGGCCCGAAATACACACACAGCACAAACAGGACCTATATACATAAAATTAATGGAGAGATGTGAGAGGGAGGGGCTGTCCACACAGGGACTCGAACTCGCGACCAGCCGAGTCATCCATGAACTGAGCTAGTGAGAACATATACTGTATAGCATCAGAAACTATTCAATTCAATTAAATTCAAAAAACTTTATTTGTCCCCGGGGGGCAATTCAGGGCACACAGAGCAGCAAATAACGACAGTGCAACTATACAAAAACATTTTAACCTAACACAAGAATAAAGTGTAAGAGAAGAATAAGTGTCAGGATGTTAGTGTGTTAGTACAGGTTAGAATAAGTGTCAGGATGTTAGTGTGTTAGTACAGGTTAGAATAAGTGTCATGCCACTATGTCACACTGCTGAGGAGTTAAAGGTATTACTGAATATTGAAGAAACTCCTTATAAGAAAACAAAACACCACTGCTGTTGAATGTGTCTTCTCCAGCAGCCTGTTTTGTTTTTTTATATTCTTTATTTGCAATTTGAACAAATATAGTACAACCAGAACAGTGTGGCATCTTACTTGACAAAGATATGTGTGTAAAGACAGTCAGTTCTCCTTTCAGAAAACAATATACATTCAAATATAATGACATTACATAAGAATACTTAATACGATACAAAGGCATAGAGAGAAAAAAGACAATAAATAAAGTAAAAATAGATACATGTAAAGAACTTAAATTAAAATGCGGGCTACACTGTTATAAATCTTTAAAAAAGTCATGTAACTTATCTGTGGTATAATTACATTTCTTATTATTGATAATCTGGATAGACTCAAAATAGTTACGAAATTCAAATTGGAAGGGATTAAAGATTATAAAGATATGCTGCTTCCCTTGAAGAACTAGTAAATTGACATTTATCCCCTGTATTGTGTTGTCTCGGTTTTCATAGCAGGTCATTCTCCAGCAGCCGGTAGGTGGCGGGAAACCACTTCCGATGATGTGGGGAAAACGTAATGACGTCAGACGCAAATTCTGAAAAAGAAGCGCGAGTGAACATGAGAGGAGCAGAGGCTGGGTTTGTTTACTAAATTTACCGGTTTACGGGGATTGTTTTGAGTGTTTTGCATCAGGATGTCGCTGCTGAAGCCGTTTAGTAAGCTGCCGGGTTTGAACACAGCGAATATTTTGGTGAGTTTGAGTTTCATTTCAGTTTTAACGTGAACTGTTGACAGTTACGGAGACAAACGGCTCTCAGAGTGGTTTACTGTTACCGTCTGCTCTGGAGAGATACTTTAAAGTTTCACTCGAGTAAAGGTAGTAAAGGTAGTAATACCATACTGTAAAAACATTCTGTTACCAAAACAATACAATTTTTAAAAGTGGTTTCTTTCAGTGTTGAATTAACGATGATGCATGAATGAATGTATTTGAGACGTTTTAATGTTGTACCTGATCTGAGAGACAGCTGACAGCCTTCTATTTATACCAGTACATTATTTTAAATGAGGGTATAAGCTGACAGAGAAAGTAAAAATTCATTTATCTCTGTAAGTTGCACACGATGTACGTAAACACTGAAGTAAAGTAGCAGCACCTACCTGAGTAAATCTAGACCACTGTGTTACTTTCCACCAAATCATGCCTTTAAAAAACATCTTTACATGGAGTCAAGAGTGCTTTTTTGTACTTGTTTTATTTTTTATGACTGTTTTATAGTGCAGAGTGTTATAATCCAGTGTTGTGCCGACTTTCAGCTGGTGGAGAGTGAGGAGCAGTTTCAGCAGGGTTTAGCAGACGCTCTGGTGGAGGAGACCGCTGTCGCTGTGAATGTGTGAGTACTGCTCCGTCCCCATAAACTGCTGAGATCTGCTGTCTGTTACAGGAAATAGTCATTAAAGCTCACAACTGGAAACACCATCTGCTTTTCTGGTACTTGAAGTAGACTTGTTGTCCCCAGTTTATGTTGTATACATGTTATACTCATGCAGCTGTACTACTTTATTAATTTAACCATTGAGGGTTCGCATCAAGACGGTTTTGATGTGTTCAAGGTTAGGCCTGTCGCAATAAGCAATAAATCGATTAATCACATGAAAACTTTTTAATGAGCTCGATAACTTTGCCAGCCGCCATAATTTCCATTTTTTTGTTTTCCTGGTGTGCCTCTCTCAAAGAGTTTACACTCCGGTGCATCTGTTTCCTCTGAACCCTCTCGCTTCCTCAGCATAATGAGGAGTTAACCCTAGTCTCTGTGTGGGGGGCGGACCCCTGGCGTTACCCAGAGTGCAGCAGGAGAGCCCTGTGAGGAGCAAGTTAGAGGACACGCTAGTAGAGATTTGGAGTAAATTTTATTTATTTTTTTTTTTCCCAAGTTGTAATTATAACTGGGAAACTGATTTATTTGAAGGCTCAGATATTAGCTTAATAAGTGTTATAGTGTTAATGCATAATATTTTTAATTCTCATACTAGTGGTCGACCGTCTTTTAATGGCTGATGCTGATAGGGTGGCCAATGGGGCCGTATCTCAATGGTAACCCTAGATTTGCGGCAAAAACTCACGAGACTCGCTTCTAGACCACGTATCTAACCTTAACCATTAGATTCCAATGCCTAACCTTAACCATCTCCTGAGAGTTTTGCAAATCTTGGGTTACCATCTATACATGACGGGCCGATGGCCAGTATGCTGTATAAAGCAGATATCATGTTTTGTTTTTTTGCATTAGATAAAATAAAACAATTCAATAAGAAGAAGAAGAATTGAGCCACAACATTACCTTCTGCCTCCTGACCAAAAGCATGAGTTGATGCCGATTATCTCAAAATATCATTTATCAGCCTTTCACTATCTCATACAACTGTCTTGAGTTGATGACGTGGACACATGCAAGTCGTAAACACGGGAACCTGAACCATCCGTCCTGTGTGATGAGATCACTGAATGACCACCTCTGTTTGCTTCGTATCCGTGACAACAAGCAGGTTTATGGTAACGATAACTGAAATTTAAACGTCAATATAATACTTGAATTAAAAAAAACAATAAACGATCTAATAAAAGTCTTTCGATTTAATGGCAAAAACAAAACAAGTCTTTGGCACAAAAAAATAGGATATTTTTTTCCTCTTTTTAAAAATAAATGATCATCCGTAAAGGAAGAAGTCACTGAACACATAAACCAGCACCGTTTATTTCCCTGTTTCATCTGTGCACCTTTAGGTTCAAAGTCTCATTGTGGTTTTGCTTCTTTCTTTTTATTTTTCTATAGCTTTGGTACTTTCAGTACTATCAAATGTGGATATCATATCATTTTAAGCCTGTACTATTAAAAATAAGTATCAAAGTATCGATACTTTTGCCAACCTTAGTTTATTGTGCCCACCAGGAGGCTAGCTCAGAATCTGCCTCTGCCCGTGGAGAACGAGGAGAGCCGTCCGAGGATAGACCTGGTGGTGTTTATCATCAACCTGACCTCAGAGCTCAGGTAATTTGTGTGTTGTCCTTAAACCACAGCTGTATTTCTTTATTTTCTTTCTCTTAAACTACATATATAAGACTAAAACTTATGCCATCTGTTATAACTTTATATATTTTAGGTTTTCTCCAATAATTACTCTGCTCTCAGTAAAAATACATTGTTAAATATGTGATATAATAGTTAATTGTGCTACATGTATTATGTTGTTTTGTCATAGTTTCCAGTCAGCAGAAGCTTCCCTGAAATATTTGGACCCTGGATATTTCCTTGGAAAAGTCTGCTTCATGGTCACTAATGGTATGGCAACAGGCTCAGTTATTTGTTTATTATTTTGTTTGTTTGCTCTCCTCTGCTCCTTAAATCACATGGAGCAAGAGGGATGAAATGGAGCATCAATTCTCTAAGATTGGTAGTTATTTATATACCTCATCCTTCCCTATACTATTGGAAAATATTTCTGACTGGCTGCTTCTTATGAATCTGTCTCTTGTAGCTCGTAACGTCTCGGTCCCCACAGAGCGCCTGGACGCTGTCAGAAAGCTGGCTGCATCGCTGCACTGCCCCTTGCTCTTTGCAGAGGATCAGGTTTGTATCAACTTTCGTCACAAACACTGAGGATGGTTTAAACATAAAACATCTTTTCAAATGTCTGTGTAGGGCAAGACAGGTTTTTGCCACTGATGGCCACAGTGAGAATGGGCTATCTGCAGGATTTGAAATGTTTTGTGACAAAAAAAGATTGCTGGAAATCCTTGAAACCACTTGAATTTTGATGTGGTGTTTTTAAGGTTTGTAAAGGGCTTTAAATTGTAATTGTATCAGTTTCATTCCTTCAGGGAGAGCCTAACTGCTTTTGCCTTTCACACAAAACGAAGAAGACTCCTCAGATGAAACCACGGGAGTTTAACAGACCGTTACAGGCCGGGAAGATACTGTTTCAATGAGCATAAAGTGACGGAAAAGCTTAAAAATGCTTGAAAAGTTTTTGAATTTGAAACATATAGGAACCCTGTAGAAGTTAATGTTAGGTATTAGGGCTGCAATTAGGGATTATTATTATATGGTTTGTGATATCTTTATTTTGAACAATTAAAAAATAGATGAAATTGAGTAAGCAAATTAAAAAGAATATGTATATATATATATACATTTTTAAAAAAGCCAATTTCAATATAAACAGTTGACTCGTTTGAAAAAGGGATAGGAAGACACCTGAGCTCTTCAAGTCCTACCCCCATTCTTCACCATGTAACAAAAACAAAATTCAATAAAATAAAAGGAACGGACAATACAAAAAAACAAACACTGCAACAGAGCTATTTAGAAACGGATCAAAACAGAAAAAGGAAAAGCGCCATTAACACGTGAGATTTCCATTCTTCTTCCTCTTTTCTGTACTTTTCTAAGATATATCTTTTGTACATTTTGTTATTGTCATTAACAATCAATCTGTAGATTATTTTATCCATCGTTTAAAAAAAAGTTTTTAATTTTGTCATATCTTGTGTTCGAGCACCAGTAAATAATCCATCTATATAATCGATATCCTATTGTACACAGCAAAAAAAAAACATCAAACCCTCACATTAGAGTAAACGGCACATTTTTTTTCTCATATCAAAATAGTTGTTAATTATTTATCATGACCTGTATTACCATTTAACCGACCACAACGTTCTAAATTGTATTCTATGTGGTATCAAAAAGGTGTCAAATTGTACTTGGTAAGCATTAATGCGAGCCGTTTCTGCAGTTAGAGGTCTCTGTGCTGTTGTTGACAATGCATTACCAAATAGTGTGTTTTTCTGTGTCTGTCTTGATGATGTTCTTCCCCTCCAGGCACCGGATGGTGTGACCAATGCTGCAGAGAGGCTGCTGACCATCCTGAAGGTGGCAGCCGGCCTTGTTCCCATGGCTACCGCTCTCTACCTGTCCACCCTGACTCGCTGCACTGTGCCCCCAGACATCGACCAGCCGAGCTTCGATTAGTTCCTGTGGTGTTCCCTGACTTATTCATGTATATATTTATTTCTGCTAGTACATTGTGACTGGACTGTCCAAGATGATAACAAATTAGCATCTTATTTCTGTATTCATTTTACATCACATGGTTGGGCTTTCGTTTTTAGCTGCTGTGAGGCTTTTTTTTCCTGAGGTCAGATGTTCAGTGTAAGTTTTCCTGGGTCATGATGTTGAAATCACACACCTACGGCTTATATAACCTACTGATCTTATACTCCTTAAATACACCCTCAAATTTGCAGGCGAGATATTTCTTTTTAAAATTTTGAACTGTATATCTCCACAGTGTCTGAACAGATTTTTACCTTTGAACTGCATCTGGCTAAACAAACTCTTACAATGTTAATTTGTATCAAGAGACACTCACTCATTTTGATTTGTAAGTTTTAACTGGACATAGCTACGTGAAATGTTAATTTGGCTGTAAAATTCATTAAAGCACCATGCTCCTGGAGGGCCACTGTCCTGCATGTTTTAGGTTTCTCCCTGCTCTAACACACCCAAGTCTAACGATGATTAAACCCCGGACATGCTTCAGCTGCTTGATAACGAGCAGAGCATTCAGGTGTGTTAGAGCAGAGAGAAACCTCAAACATGCAGGAGCAGGGTTCCCCGTCCCTGAATTAAAGGCTCTGCATGCTCATAGTTCACCCACACAGGTGATTCTAATTATTTTTGACTGATTAGATCTCTTCTCTGGACTAATGAGAGGTCTAATCAGCCAGAGTGAAACGCCTGAGTGGGTGTGCAGGGCCTTTACATTATACTGTGCTGTGGTATCTACAAATATCAGTCTGCTCCTTGGTGTATATCAGGAACAACATGACGCTGCACAGCTTCATTCAAAGCCCAAGAATAAATCTGTTTTACAGTTTTTCATATGGCTCAATATGCTTCCTATGTATATACTAAGTAGTGTGTGTTTATGGTTCACGGACATTTGAACCGTTTATTGGGTGTTTTTAACAGGAAAGTGTCAATACAAGAAAAATAAAACTGAAACTTTGAATCAAAGACAATTACATTGAATTTTAAATTTACATTTTTTTTGTTGAGTATTAATTTATTCTCATGTTATCAAACTTCAGTTAATCAGTTTAAGGTATGGATGCACAATAAATGTATATTATTAAAGGGAGCTAAATTGCTTTCATTGACTTAAGAAGTGCAGCAACTACACTGATACAGTAGGTGATGTTCGCTGTGTTTTAAAGTTGGTTTGTGACTTTTTAGACAAAAAGACTAAAGAAGTCAAAGTGTGTGTGTTTTTGTTATTTACATATTTTACTATAAAGAAAGTAACAACACTGGTATTGTTTTCATCGTGAGTCTGTGTGTCATCATGGCAAAAATGTGGTGTTGCCATAATGTCTGTTTCCAAGATAGCAACTGTGCAAGATACTGTCACATTCAGAAACTTTACAGGAGTCTAGCTGAGATCAAAAAAATCTTTATATGAGAGTATATATATATATGTATATTAGAATGTATATGAATAAATGAATGTGATCCAAGTAAGAGGGCTGGAAATAGGGAACTTTGGGGCACTTTAACTGCGACTAATTTAAAAGAAAAATAATGACCTGTTCGTTGAACACCAGTAAATGTTTGACCTCTTTTCAAGCAGCAGGTCAGACTTCAGAGGGTGGAGCAGCGGTGCAGAGTGACCAGTGGCACCGTGTCTGGAGTCACGTCTGCTTTGCACTAGTGCACGCACACAAACACTATTAATAGTTAAGTTATCATCATGGCAATTATCCATCATACAGTACAACTAAGCATGGGCATCAAGTCAGAAACTGGAACTAGGGGGTCGTGAATGTCAAAGATAAGACCAACATCTGTCACTCTTGTACACATTTAAGTCATCATAAATAATACTTGACCTGTCAAAAGAAATGGTTTAATATTGTATGTGTGTTTTTAGTTGTACCCTAAATTACTTTTACCTCACCGAACTCAAACCTGAGGGGTCAGGAGATCATCAAAGTGTTTCATGTGTCTTTGTGTTTGTTTGATTTTTGCCTTTTTGCCTTGTGAAAAACTGGATCCTTTCACTTCTTCTAATTTAAATGGAACAAATATGTGATGGAAAAATATCTCTGAACTGCACACAAACTTCACAAATAGACTTGTGCCATCTGTGACGATGGGTTGCAAGTACACGCTGCTTTGTTTTTTTAGGAGCTACAAGAATAGATTAACCTCACATTGAATGGCTTCATGTAATATCACTAAAGAGATAAGAGGTTTAATTAAGGGACACAAATGCAGCGGCAGTCACGTCCGCATTGGAGGCGGCTCAGAACTGAAAGATAAAACTGTGTGTGAGGGTCTTTGGTTGTTGTGTGTGAAGTGTTCAAACTGGGTTTCTGTGTGTATCTCCGTGTGCATTTTGAGTTTTACACTTGGCCTGATTCCTGGATTGGCTCTCAGACTACATGTTTTCATAAAGACATCCTTTCTCCCATGCTTTTATATTTATAACGAGTAGCAATTAGTGTTAACAGAACTGATTTCCAACTTTAGCATCGTGGACGCAGGACGTGACCAATAAAATAGACTCATCAAGTTTGTTTTATAATATTCAGGAGGAAGGGAATACAACTTCAGATAACATAAGAGTGGAGCAACAGAATTTTATTGGTTATATATGACAAGAATTAGCTATGTTTACAATAACAGAAGTACCTAAACGCAAACACAATAATGCTGCAACAACAGATACATGTTTCCTATGATCTTCTACTCTGCCGTCATATTTGTAGAGGCTGTAATTTTTGATGTACTGGATTTCTGCATATTTACAGAAGAGCAAGCCATTTACTTCTTACATATTGCGGCATAAGTGGCATAAATGTAGCACATTTTCTTGTCTGTCTTATTTAGCCGTCGAAGCCCAGCACTTTGTAGTCTGCCTCAATGTCAGCGATAACAACAGCCATCACCTTCCTCAGGGCTTCCTGCCCGGCGGCGTTGAGTCCCGCCTTCTCCTCCATGACCTTAGCGATGACCTCTGCAATCAGCTGAAGAGAAAATATGGGAAAAAAACAAACAAATTACTTTAAATTAGGCTGGATGACGCAAAAAAACCAAACTGGGATGCAACTTTGGGAGACTCCGATTAAACTCACCCTGAAGTTATTAATTGGGATCTTATGCTTCGTGGCGTGGGTGTTGGCCAGAGGTTTGAGGATGGCGGCGTGGTTGCCTCTGGCCTTCAGCAGCTCACCCAGTTTCTTCAGCACAGTGGCGCCGTGAGCAGAAATAGCTGCGTTACCAGCCAGGTCACTCTGGGCAATGCCGGCGAACTTGGGGAACAGCTTCAGGGTGTCTGGGTGCTCTGTGAATAAACTGAAGAAAAGGAAACGTGAGGACTCTGTCATGACCTCTGTGCTTTTAGCAGCCTGGGGGAGCTACATTTTACAATTTATGATAAATAAATAAAGAAGACCAAAATGTTATTCCTGTTAGTATGGAGATCTCTTTAAAACAACATTTAGATCTCGGTGTTGGGAAATAAAAGTTACAGAAAATATGCGTGAACAAAGTTAAAAGTTAAGAAATAAAAGTATCCTAAGCTCTGATTTCAACTGTCCTGTCTAAGTAATCTTATCTTGTCAGAGCCACTGACCGAGTCAAAACTAAGCCCCCATTGGCGGCATAGTCGGCCTCCACTGGACCCCAACACTTCAGCACCATGTCAAAGTCAGCCATGATCTGAGGAGATGGAGAAACAGGTCACAAAAACATCGATTTGAGGAATAAAAGCGGATTACATCACAGGAAATAAAAGAACAATCGGAGAAAAACAACACCCCATCTATCCAAGTTACAAGGTGACATTCAAGGGCAGGTCATAATTATAAAGAGCTGCTAAATGACCTCACCTGAGTCTGTAAAGTAACCTGAGTGTAGCGTTGCATCATTCGTATGAAAGGAAATCAGTTTGATTGTTGGTTTTAATGCTTAAAGTTGTCACATGGTAATAAAGATAATAAAAACAAAAATATGTTCTCTTTAATATACATTGTTTATAATAGGTTTAATTTGATGATCTTGGCATTTAAAACTGCTTCATTTCTTTCAACTTTATGTACAAAAACCATATCCACCAGGACATTTCTCTGCATCCTGAATAAATAACCAGAGAAGCATGAAGTATGTCCATAGATTGTATTATAATAACAATTATATACAGTCTGTGAGTATGTTTGCCAAATTTCAATGCCATATCTGCTTTAGTTAACCCATTATTTAGTTTTTTAACCTTATATATTTAATCAGTTTTATGCTCTGTCATTTTACCTTAAGTCAACACATTTTAGCGATAAATTGGAATCTTTCTAAGATTCAGTTATATATATATATATAGAAAATACAGTACCTACCTTCAATGTAGGAAAATAACCTGTGTGATTATACCAAATTCTTATTGTTCTGACTTCCCCCCTCAAAGATGACCTTTTATACTCCCTCCCTCCATGTTTCTCCATGTCACCAAATTATTCCACTCCTCCCATCCGTCAACCTCTCTCACAGCACGTCTCTTCAAATATTCACAATGAAGTCACTCTCCCTCTGTGTGTGTTGCAGTCTGAGTTTCTCTGTTTGTTTGTTTGTTTGTTTGGTTGGTTGGTTGTTTGTTTATTTGTTTGGTTGGTTGGTTGGTTGTCTTTTTGTTTGGTTGGTTGGTTGGTTGGTTGGTTGTTTGTTTATTTGTTTGGTTGGTTGGTTGGTTGGTTGTTTTTTGTTTGGTTGGTTGGTTGGTTGTTTGGTTGTTTGGTTGGTTGGTTGTTTGTTTGTTTGTTTGGTTGGTTGGTTGATTGATTGTTTGTTTGTTTGTTTGTTTGGTTGGTTGGTTGTTTCTTTGTTTGTTTGTTTGTTTGTTTGGTTGGTTGGTTGTTTGATTGGTTGGTTGTTTTTTTGGTTGGCAACGACTAATATTTTGGACTTTCCAGTGTAGCCAGCGTATATCCAGGCCAAGACTTCCTCTTCTGAGCGGCTGTCATTGTTTAAGCTAATGAAAAGCTAAATCGTACTTAGATGATAGGCTGTGATTGCATGACGGCTGATGGCACCACCTGTTCCTCTCCACCTCAACATTATTATATTCAGTTTTTGTTGAAAGTATTTTTAAGGAGCTGGGTACTTTCTGGTCAGTTTGGAGGTTGTTGTAGTTTGTGCTGTTGAATTGTTGTGTGTTCTAATATTTTTCCCGCTATGTTTATATTAATAATGGTCGGTCACATTTAGCTAGATCTACCTAATAAACTGGCAACTAAGCATAAAGAAGAAAGACATAATATATCAAATATAAATAAGATAAATCTTTATTCTTTTTATCATTAGCACATACATTAAATACTTGATGTTGTTATTATTTCACACCAGTTCCTGATTGCCTAAGTAACAGATCGCCTCCAGAATAAATCTACATATTCTCTTTAGGTCATGATGTTGATGATGATGAGGTGTGGGTGGACGTATATTACGAATGTTATCATTATGAATTAATTAGGCCTATGTTTGGCTTTGACCAATGTTTTACTAGTTAGGTATTTTATGATTACTATGGAAACCGTACCCACCCACGCCACAACATCATATCATATGAATAAACTTTTTCTATCCCTTGTTGTGTAAATGTAAATCCCTTAATGCAGTTTCTTTTGTATTGTAAGCGGCCTTGGATGAAAGTGTCAGTTGTTTAGTTTAGTTTATTGACCATTCAACATTATTGCAGGTTCATAAAGACTAGTGCCATTTAAAAACAACAACATTGTTTTATGTTTTGAATATATACAAAAAGGTGACAAAGGGCAAGATATACAGCCAATATAAGCTCCGAACTGATATAATAATGCTGATATCATGTATAATAATGGATAGAACCGATGTATTTTAATAAACACTGATAAAGTAAAATGAAACGGTCAGTTACAACCCAAATTTAAACAGAAATCTAATGCTAATCATGTATTAGAGCCAATTGGAAGATATGAAGAACAGATTTATTTAAGAATATTTTGAATGACTGAAATTACTTTTGTTTTAGAATAGCCTATGTGCTGGGTTGGGACATAAATAATATGACTATTTTATTTCACCATAGGCTATTTTAAAATAGGCTTTTACTTTTACTATTCATTCACATCATACTGTTAGTCTACACTTTTTGTACTCTATGTGAACAGTCTCATGCACTCAGTCAGTCTGTCTGTATCTTATTATCTCACAGTGTTTGTGTATGAAAATCGGTGAGAAAGTGCATATAGAAAGTCACGATAGTCACTTCTTTGTTTTATTGTTTAATGGTTTTTCTAAATGGACTCATCACTCTTCCAACACTTCTATTCTAGTTTTTTTTTTTTTTATTAGTTTTCAGAAATTTTGAAAAAATATTTTTTACTTGAATGTTGTAAGGCAAAATGTGAAAATCACGCTGGAAAAATATGTTTTTTTATATTTTGTCATT
Organism: Echiichthys vipera; assembly: GCF_963691815.1. Lineage (NCBI taxonomy): Eukaryota > Metazoa > Chordata > Actinopteri > Perciformes > Trachinidae > Echiichthys > Echiichthys vipera. Next base: position 16,742,105 of record NC_139827.1, read on the forward strand.
TCAGGCTGTAAAACCCCAAAAGTGACTATTTCAAGGGGTATCATGACTTATATAGGCCTTGTGTAAGCCCCTCCTCTCCTCGACGCTGATTGGCTCAGACAGTAGTTCCACATGTCCGTTTATCCAATGGGAGCTTCATCTCGCGTCACGTGGTTTTTCAACACCCGGAAAACCGACGTTGAGCTTCAAACAGGCAGGAAAGTACTTCAGCTCGAAGTTTATTTACATATTTTTCTCATTTTTAAATGTTTTACAAACGCAGGTTATTTATCGTTCAGCAGAGTTGATTTCCGACATGTTTCAGGCTTTGAAAGGTGTCAGACACCTGCAGTCCAGGCCGGTGAAACAAGCAGGTAACTGTCTGCCCTCATCTAATGTCATCTCTTTACACGTTATATACCTTTATACACATTATATCTAACATAGACTGTCTATGTAAGGGCCATATGAGTCAGTTTAATATAAGATGTCGTAGTTTTAAAAAAATGCTCGTGTGAGCTGTAGACTGAGGCAATTTAAAACCAACGTGTACCTTTTATTAATGCCCTTCATTGAATACAATACTGGACTTAAAGGTTGAATATGGAGAATAAGCAGAACACCGCCATCTAGTTTCTCAAGATCGTAGTCGCAACAACAAAAGTAATTCCAGCACTAAGGTTGCCAGGTTGGTCAGAACCCGCCCAGTAGCTTCAGGAGACTGGAGTCTGTTTGAGCCTGTTTGAACTCATCCCCTCCGGCAAATCACACCATAAAAACAAGTATTATAGAGGAGTTTGACTGACAGTTACAGTTACAGCTAAGTAAACATGAAAGTACGCTTACTGATCAAGGAGAAACTTAGCCATTTCAGTGTGTGTTTTAATGCCTTTGAACTCCTTTAGCAACATCAACAACACTCAACCCTTGCAATGCCGGTCGCTATTGGCTGGTACATTGTGAACAGAACGTGACAGAAAGTCATCGTCAAACCTGTCAAAAAAATGATAAAATATTAATTCAGACTAAATATATTTTTTCATGGAGAGCAATACTTTCTTTGCCTCGTAAGACCATCCTGATCTCGCGAGCTCTATTATACTTACTGGCAGATCAGTCTGGTAACCTGCAGCAGAGTAAATTTGGAGAAGTTTGCTTCTTCATGTTGTTTTTTTAAAGTGATTTTCAGCTTTGCTTGCAAAATTAGTCAGATTTGACTAAAAAGCAAGATTCTGCATATTTGTGTTAATCAAATAAGTAAAGGTTGCATAAGTTAATCCTGATGACTAAATAATAACTAAAATATCAAAATGGTTGATGACTGATGCCTTTGTTGTCAAAGTGTTTAATTAGCTAATTGTTTCAGCAGTAAATAAAAGAAACTGAAAAGCAATTGTGGTCACAAAGCTATTCCAGTGGCACCTTGGACACAGAAAGAGCGACTGTATCTTTTTCTGGTAGGATTAAAAGTAATATTGCCACTAGGGTCTAGAGAAGGTAGACTATGAGTATTACTAAACCAGAGTGTTATCTTCCCAGTTTCAGAGCTCTCTGTCCCGGTCCCATGGGGAGAGCTCAAAGGGAAAGCCTGGGGTCCTGATCACGGTCATCCTGTGCTGTGCCTGCACGGCTGGGCTGACAACTGCGGTACATTCAACACCCTCGTTCCCCTTCTACCCAAAGGTAAAACTTCTCTCTGCTCTCAACTAATCAAACTTGTTTTATACCCTAACGTTTTATATCAAAAAGTAAAAGTTTAACCCACCAAAGTCACAGTTTTGGGCTATAAACTCAATTGATATATTTCTATAGATGTGTGCACATAGTATATCACATCTGCACTTTTCAAATCAGTTCCCGGTGTCACTCATATCGGTGTTGTTTCCCTAAAGCCATAATCACTCAGCTCTTCTCTCCGTCCTTCCTCTCAGAGTGCAGGTATGTGGCGGTGGACCTGGCAGGTCACGGTCTGTCATCGCATCGTCCTCCTGGAGCTTTCTACAACTTTCCTGCGTATGTGATGGACGTACGCAGAGTCGTTGACGGTGTGTGGGTTCAATTGATTTGATCTGAAAAAGCCATGTGCAAATAAAAACACAAATGTAACCATTTGATGCATTACACCAGAGTTAGCCTCAGGCTTATTTATTTAGATCTGCAGTCCCTAATCAATGCAGGGCATGTACTGTAAATTCAGGTCATCCATTAGTGTTTGTTCAGGCAACAAGCTTGATCTGTGCGGGGACATAGTGTGTCCTGGGGCTGAGTGATGATTCATTACTATTTGTCATGGAAACGTATCCTTATTTTTTTGAGCATATTAACCAAAATTTTAAAAGCACTTTTTAACGATTAACTGAGAGTTGTATAGTTATAGAAGGCTTTTCTTTTACAGAGAAGAGGTTTGCAAGCCTGGAAACCAGACAAACCTGCCAAACTCATGTTTCATTTGTTCTGACACCTACGTCTGGCTCCTTTCCCATTCAGACAGATATACAGCCCGCATGGGAGGATATATCACAACCCTTTATCTCATGTGGGGGTTTAAGACGCTGACTGAGCGCTTCACCGTCCAGTCTGCAGTTCAGCAGAAGCACAAAACTCAGATCAAACTGTCAAACTAGGCAGCTCTGATCAGATATGAATGGAGATTTTGTTCCTGTATTGAGTATTTCCCGGGTAAAATGTTTTCAGAAATTCATTTTAATGTACCGGTTAGCTGTGATTATTCTACAAAGTCTGTGACCCGGCTACCATTGTCTTCCACCGTGCAAGCATCGCCGTGATTGGTTGTAGATCTATTGAATTTTGTCCAGAAGCATTTTGCTCTGCAGAGTCGATTAACGCGCCGTAGAAATCGCAGATGAAAGGGAAGGCCCAGACTAATAAGCATCTACGATTAGTCTGATGATGCCAGGCTGGAGTTTTGCCTGACTAATGTGAAACAGTCGAACACTCTTCACTCTTGAAAACAGTAATTTAATAATAATCAAACATGACCATGAACATTAAAACCCCCCCTTTCGAAGAAGACCACAGTTGAACATTTTTACTTTAAATTACCATTTATTTTTGTAAAATCAAAGATATTATGTGATATGCATGCACTAGTATAATTATATTTTAATATATTCACCCCCAAAAAAACCCTGATTAGTATTGTGATATGTTCTGACTCTATCGCCCAGCTCTGGTGCATTAGTATTGCAGCCAAACCACAGTAGTGATGCTGCCTTTCAACTGAAATCAGTCTCAGTTTTCTGTGAAGAGATACTGAACCTGGTTGATGATCTGTGAAATGAACTCCCACAGCGCTGCAGTGGAGCAGATTCTCCATCATAGGCCACAGTATGGGTGAGTGCAGCTTTACAGCACGATCAGTGCAATTCAAATACTTGTGGTATGTTTTATTTTGACGTACGCTTTCTGTTGTTTTTTTTCTTTCAGGTGGCAACATTGCTGGAATAGTAAGTGTCATGACTGGATACTATTTTCACAAGAAGACACATATACTGACTCTGTAGGGAGTATTTCTGCTTCACTGTGTGGAGTTTTAATCCATATTGTGTCCTCCACAGTTCAGTGCACTGTATCCTGAGATGGTGGATGCTCTCGTACTGCTGGACACTTATGGATTCTTACCTACAGATACGGTACTTTACCCGTTTTAAAATCCCACACTCCAGTTACTAAAGGGCTGTATTTAAGGGTGAAGAAAAATACAATGTACTTTAAAGTTGTGATGCAAAGTAGCATTACATGTATTCACACCACGCTTCAGAACAATTTCCTTTCACATGTTGAGAATTTATCGTTACTTTAGATTTCCCCCACAGTCTTTTACTGTAGAAGTAATCATTTACTTCAATATCGGACCACGGAAGTTGGCATTTTATTTCACATTTAACATCAAACTATCTGCATAACTACCAGTCACGAAAATCTATAGCCTGGAGCACAGACAGATTTAATATTAGTGGACGATGTGTTATTTTGTGATGGCTTTCCGTCTCATCTGCTAGGAGAAAGCTGATATTCTCCAGAAATATAATCCCAGTGTATCTGCAGGAAAAAGGCCAAGATATTAAAAAGTCTCAAGTGTTGATTTAAATTAACTTTACTGAATTAATTAAGCCATAATGTATGGCCGTCCTTCATAGAGCTGGGCCTGTTCGACGTTCCTGTCTGTTAAAGGGAAGGGTTTCGTTGCCACTGTGTTGCCACAAGATTGTAAGATTAATAATAAATATAATAATTATTAGTACTTTTATTACAGATAAAAGATGCTGCTCATGGAGGAATTGTTGGGTCCTAAATCCTAAATAAGTCATAGAATGTGGTCTTTATCTACTCTATATGTAAAGTGTCTTGAGATAACTTTTGTTATGATTTGGCACTATAAATAACATTTTATTAAATAGTGGTTAATCCATTGATCTATTTTTTTGCCGCCTAACCGGGTTCATTCATTTTATTTATTCTGTCATCGTTAATTATGCTTATAAACGGCAAACAAGTGCAGAACAAAATGTGATATAATAATAAATAATTCGAGGTCATATCGGCCTTGCTGGCTCTCCATCATACCTACTTTGCCCGATATGATAATTAAACAAGGATTCAGTTGTGTTCTATGTGGTATTAAAAAAGTCTTAAATTTAACTTTGTGAACCCTGCAGCAACCCTGGCATCACTCTACTAATCATGCAGAGCAGCACGTACAGTACGAGGGAGAGGGAAGGACACGTTGCTCAGATATAGTGTGAAAATGTATTATTGAAAAAAAACACCACACTGTCACTGGAGAACAACTTCTTCAATGGACCCCAAATAATCCTTTGTGTAATGAATTCTAGATAGTAAATAAATGGAAAAGATATACAGGTTTGACATTTAAGGAAAAGACACCAGTGTAATCGAATCTTTGAGTCTGTGGTTAGCATTCATATAATACTTTATTGTTGCCTTACTCCATAACCGTTCACAAAGAGCTGTGCTGTAGAATACACTCTTGTCAGAAGTTTTGAATTGCTTCCCTCATCATTTATGTCGGTTTTCCTGCAGAAAGAAATGTGCCAAGTGATGAGGCAGGGGATGGATCAGATGGTTGAGTTTGATAAAAAGACGAAAGAGAAGAATGGAAGAGTTTACACTTATGAGAACGCAGTAAAGAGGTGCTACGCTTTCCTATTTATGTTCTTTTAAAAAGACTTCTGAATATCCACTCATCTAGTTGTGTTTGTTTTCTTAAAAAAAATAACTTTCATTTCTTTCAGGCTGTCGGCTGCAAACCCGACTCTATCCGAACGATCTGTGCACATCCTTTTAGAGCGAGGTTTACTTCAAGTTGAAGGAGGTACGTCTTTATTTTCCTCTTTCTCCTCATCTTTTTTAAATTTACTGAGTGCTCCTCATAGAACAAAATTAGTCACCCTCTGAATATGGTTTTTTATTTTTCTTACGCTGAAAACAAAGTGTATTTTTCTATTGCAGGAGTGGAATTTACCCGAGACGTCCGTATTAATCTGGTAGGTTTTTGTTAAACTGCATCAACTGGTCACTTTGCATTTTTATCCCTCTCACAGGTGTTGTGTGCAAACCATAAAGGCATGTATTAGTGTTGTATTATTGTCTTTTGATTTTAGAAAAATACAGTGCGCATCAGTATGGAGCACAGTCTGGAATTACAGTCGTGCATTCAAGCGTCGGTTCTAGTTGTTCTGTAAGTGGTTCATATTTCCTTATTACATATACTGTGTAATACAGTGTAATGTATGTATTACAGTGTAATACTACTGAAAACACCTAAAGTACCTAACCAAATATACACCAATCTTGTCTTTCCAGAGCAGAGGACGGCATTGACAAAACATACTCTAAACCAGAGCAAAAGAAAATTGCATCAGAGCTTCTCCAGGCCTACAGGGACAGAAATGTGAGTGTTTTTATACCCTGTGTTTGTGCAAAGTAGGTATGCTTGCATCTTTTTGTTTATTTTTAGCCGTTAAGCCTCTGTGTGTGTAATTGTTCCTAGTAGACAGACAGACTGACAGACAGATGGCTGCACAAAGGTAGCTGTGTAGTACAAGCTCAATTTCTCACAGGCAGCAGAAATCTCTGAACCTCACCGCTGACCTACATACTGGGGCTTGGTCAAGTGCTGCTGATGTGAGAGAATATTCAGAAGATGTGCATAAACATAACAACTCCAGCGATGCTCTCAGGATACTAATCTTACTAATAAATGATAAGTGATTTTTGAAGCGACTATATTATATATTTCTATAAGAACAAAAATACTGTATGCGTGCATTTGAGGTACGATGGCCCCCATCCCTCTTACTCAGCTTTCACCTTAGGAATGTTGTTCTGTACTCGAGTGCACTCCCGTCACCATCTACGTGACATTTGTTTATGTACAGTGTCATAAACCGTCAACTGTTGGCAGCGATGGAGCAGCGAGAAGAGCTGCTGCTATTGAATGCATGCTAGCGAAGCAGGATCTGGGTCACTCAGCGTCAGGCTGCAGGAGAGCCCACAGTCGCATTAAATAGTAGTTACCTTTTCTCGTATTATACGGTACACAGTCTTCACACTAATCACACAAGTGTGCTCGGCCTGTGCAGAGCACGCAGGAGGCACGACATGACGTGGATTACACTTCGGTCAGGTAGATGGTTTGTAATTTGGTCGTAAACACCCGACACTTGCCATTCATTGAGTTTGTCTGAAAAATCAGTCAGAAGTTCCCAAATCTCATCGTCTCAAAACACTATTCCAACAAATTCAGAACTTAAAAGGTGATAATATGTCAATGTTGTGTTCACAGCTTGTTTCTGCTGCCCACAAGTGGCCAAAAATGCATTGCAGGGTAAAGTATTAAATCTCTGACATGCGTCTAATTGTCTTGTTGTTGCAGCACACGGCGGTGATGGTTCCGGGCGATCATCACATCCATCTGAATAATCCTGAAGTCGTCGCTCCACTTGTGTCTGACTTCCTGCGGAACAAAGTGTTGACAAAGCCAGCCAGACACACGGAGGAGCAGACCTCCAAGTTATAGCAAACACAAGTCCTTAACTTATATAACACTGCTGATTTTAACATTTTAAAATATGTTCATACTTTACTGTGCTCGTACTGTAAATTATGAGGTGTGTTGTTGTTGATTGAGTGGCACTGTGGGTAATATAAGCAATGTCTCACCAAGATGCTTCTCTTTGACTCCAGATGGTTCGATAATAGTGAAGGGGGGATGTTCGCTGAGATGAAGAGACAGACGGCAACAAAAAAAAAAATACAGCCAAATTCTGGTTTTGGCACAGTTTGGTTGACAAGAGTCAGAGCTGGTCAGATGTTGTGCTTTCCTACAGAGTTAAATGTATTTTAACAGAAATTATACTCCTTTGAAACATCACTTTAAATTATCTGTGACCATTTGAAAGTAAAAGTGAAAACTAACATTTAAAATGCAATGAACAATGCAAATCGACCCATCTTGAGTGCTAACTTTGCCAGTAGGACAGTGGGACAAATAATAGAGCTGACAATGAAGCTGGAGGGAGGTGTGACCTGTCATGAACTGAACTATAGGACAGGTACATTTTAACCTTCGGTAAGAATATAAGTCACAGGTTAATTTACACAGCCTGGACTCCTCTTCTCTAGGCTGTAGGGACTACGAATGTCTGTTATAATTCGACAGTTTCAAAGTCTTTGACATACAATTTAACTAAACACCAGGCTGAGTCCTTCTCTTACAGGTGTGTTCAGACGTGTGCTTTGTCATACCTGTAACTACACCCACAGGGTCCTGCTGCAAAGTTAGACGATAAAACACTGTAGGTCAGCAAAGACAATATTGTCAAGGGGTTAAGTTACTTAAATAATTATATTTTAGCACCTTTCATACAAGAAATAAGGAAATTGCATGGCATAAATAGAGATAGAACGCCCCAAAAATGGTGGAAATTAAAACCCACCTGATAATGTTAAAAATAAGATAATAAAAAACAATAATACATAACATAAGATGGAAATCTAAAACCCACTGAATGATAAAACTCAAGTTAAAGTGCCCACATGGTGGAAATTTGATTTTCTTTTTTTATTTATGTAAAAGTACTTTGAATAAAATACATTTGATTCCATGTTCCACTAACTAGATGTATTCATCATTCATCTATTCTGTTTTCGTTGGACTACATTTGGTCCTACAGACGACTCTGTTTACATTGTTGTAGTCATTCAGGCTGCTGAACTCTTAGCCCGTTGTGTTGCTGCTGCTGCTGCAGTTATATCACCTCACAGCTGCCTTTGAGGATTGTTTGAAATGCCGGTCAGGTGTTTCAAAGCTGCTGCCTGTTAATATTTTAGCAGTTGCATGTTCTCTGAAGTGTGCGTCCTCATGTTTAGTCACAAAAGTTAGTGAGCTTTGGGAATAAAGCTTGTGTACGCGAGTGCAGAAGAGGAATCTGGACTCACAATATCTTGTTTACAACTCGTTTTCAGTAGTACATTTTATTTATCATTCATATTATTTGTTGAAATTCTCTGAATCTAATTCCTTAACTCTCTGACAATAATGTAATAATTCTACTGTAGACCATCATCATCTATTGTATGGTTGTTTTTTGTGATATTTTAAATATTAAAAGTATTTTTAAAGGATTTTACAGGTTATCTGGTGTAAACATTTACCCAGGGAATGTTGTTCTTGTGTCAAAATGCTAACACATAGGAGAGGGACAACAATGTTGTTATTGTACATGTATATAAAATATGTATTTATAGCTTTTGTAGCAAAGTCACTTCTGCGATGAAAATAATAACTATGCAGGGCTGCTATAGTTTAGAAAAATTAGATTGATGATTCACCTGTGGAGTTTACATGAACCATTTTTCTCTTTGTCTATTGATCAGCATCAAATTATGACCTTTAAAAGAAAAATATGTCATACATTTTTCAAATAGACATCACTCCATTGACATCGTGGAGTGAAAGTCATAAAGCATCATTTGTGCAGGAAGTGCAGCCTGGAAGTGGTGACTTTCTTACTTTGTGTACAGAAAGAAACATTTTGGGATAAGGTTTCATAAGTTCTTGCTTGATGGTTTCTTCCTTTTGACTCCTGATTTATGTTTAGCCTCCTAGAGGATAGATGTCAGACACTTCAGGCAGCCTAGTGAGCACGATTACAGGTCAAAGAGCGATTCTAATGCATTGCTCCTGAGTCAAAAGACTGAGTAAGATTTTTTTTTATCAAGAACGTAAATGGTAAAGTCCTAGATTTTTTTGAGGAGATGAAGAAAAGCGGAGAAATAATAGACATTTTAAAATTATATACTAGAGGGATCACCAAATAATTGGTTATAGTAGACAGACTTTTCTTATTAATACATTGTTCAGAGTCTGCTATAAATTAATAAATTCTATCAAGGAGATGACTTAGATTTATGTATTATACATGATTTTACCAAGAAGGATTACGAGATATATCAGCAAGTTCAAGCAATTAATATTGCTTTAAAAAAAAATAATCTACAAGAGTAATTTTAATCTAGTAACCATTGAACTTTATATTCTGTCCAAAACGGAATAAAATGTGATCAAAATGTGTCGACATTTAGGTTCACTATTGCAGAATGTATATTTCTCATCCATGTCAGTGAAGAAAGACTTAATATAATAAAATAACCATCCATTTCCTGGAGTAATGCAAAGCTAATAAAAGGAGGCTGGGAAGTCCAAAGTCTTTGGGGGTATTATGACACGTGCGCAAAAAAACTGGAGCTGCGCTGTTAGAGGGTCACAAAAGAGGGCGCTAGAAATAAAGTGATGGTTTCACTCAGTCTGACAGAACTTTCAAAGGGATGGCAGACTTAAACATATATTCATTTTTCAAATACAATATTTTCCGACCCAAGGCAGACTACTACGATGCTCTGTGATAGTTTTTTTCTCTCATTTTATTGAAACGTTTCCATATATACATTACTTTTCTTACATGTTCCAGGATCATACACAATGCTGAAAGTGGATTTCTAAATGTTGAAATAATAATAACGTGTAATAATAATAATAATAATAATAATAATGTACAAAGACAGTAAAACATAATAAAAACAAAACGTTATTCTCGTTCTATGAAAGTGCGCCACCTATGGAGCTTCTCTGCAATTGCAGACCACATTTTACTGCGTTTTAATGTGTCGCAGAGGCGGATTAATGCACAGGCTGGCCTCGGCTGCAGTCCAGGGGCCCCAGGTGTGCAGGGGCCCCGGATTGGCCAGACTATTTAAAAAAAAAGGTTAATTTCCTACACTGGGAAAAGAAACTTGCCTCCTAGCATGGCCCCCCTTTTTAAAAGATGTAGGACACATTTTACCCTATCAGCTGCCATCATGTGGCCGGGTTCATGAGGTCAGTTTTGTTGTCAAATAATACATCACTCACTGTTACGACGCGGCACAGCAGCAACATGTCAGAAAGGAAATGTGTAAATGTGGTAGCAGAGCAAAAGAAAAGCACGACTGGAAGAACAGCGGGACCAAGATCTACTAAACACAATTCATAAATTAACAGGATTTTTCAGGGTCGCAGACTCTTCTTTTGTTCTAGCTTGTTTTTTCTGATAAAGCAGGATTAATAATGTGGAGGGGGCCCAAACAAACAGTAGCCTACGGGCCCATGACCACCTTAATCCGGCACTGGTGCGTTCCCGTTGTACTCTGGTTTTCCGAGCTCTGAGTCGGAACTTTCAACAGGATCGAGCCCGAGGTCGGATTTCCGACTCGGAAAGTTGGGCGATCCACAAAACCCTGAGTTGCTGTCCCAGTTTAAACAGTAAGTAGAAGCTCCTGTAAAAATCCTTTCATGCACCCTTTTGACTATTTGTTGTCACAATAAAAAGAAGAAGAAGAATTACTTTATTTATTATAAATTGAATTTTTTCACTCTTATTATTAATCATGTTACACACACAGGCCCGAAATACACACACAGGCCCAAACAGGACCTATACATGCAATTAAGGAGAGATGTTAGAGCGAGGGGGCTGCCAGTGACAGACGCCCCGAGCAGTTGGGGGTTCTGTGCCTTGCTCAACAGCACCTCGGCAGTGCCCAGGAGATGAACTGGCACCTCTCCAGCCACCAGTCCACGTTCCATACATGGTCCACACAGGGACTTGAACCAGTGACCCTACGTCACCTATGGACTGAGCTACTGCCGCCCCTAATGAGTCAGCCATGTACACAAGTATTGTTAGATGAATATATATGGAAATGCTGTAACAGTGTAATTTGCATTTTTAATGTGTATATGGAAACTACAGAGAAGGCCATGCTAACATTGTTTTACTGTAGCCGGGGTTTTTTATTTTTGTGTTTTCAGTGACATGACACCCCAGAGCTCAGTCTTTTTTGATTTTGTATACCAACCTTCTTCCATTAGCCAGACGTGTCAAAAACATTCAAATTCATTACTCAAGGAGTATTATAAATACTAGGGTTTAAAAAGACTTCTGTATAGGAAATAGAAGTATCAACTCAAGCTTTTCACTCAAGTAAAGGAAATAAAGTACTGTTTTCAAAACCACTCAAAGTATAAAAGTAAAAGTAATGTAAGGGGGGAAAATGCCATTAAGGTAAAATGCTAGTGCACTACCCCACCTCCCTAAAAAAGATTTTTCTAAAGGCCATAATGACTATCATGTTATATTAAAATGTTGAAGTTGTTGAGTTTTTAAAAGCCATTAGCTCGTGGTACTTGCAGAACATTCAAAAGGAGTTGTTTTTGCATTCAACTGCTTCAAAAAAAGTTTTGCCTGGCTACCATGTCATTAATGAACAGGCATGTTTAAAAATCCATATAAATAAATACACACAGTGGTAACAATGGCATCACATTATTAATCCTGTGTTTTTATAATGGGCTCTGACTAGCATAATATACCCCTAGCATAACTGAACATACCTGAGGTGGATTGTGAGGGCTGTTCAGCAGAAACGATAACGTCAGAGCCTGAAGATACTACCGTATTTCTAAATCTTGCCCAGGGACAAATTTAGAGCCGTGTGTAGATACCCACCCCCAGTGACGAGGCCATTTTTAAAATGTAACAGAAAGTACAGATAATTGCGTAAAAATGTAACGAGTAGAAGTAAAAAGTCGTCTGAAAAATAATTACTCCGGTAAAGTTTAGATACCCCAAATTTCTACTTCAGTAAAGTAACAAAGTATTTGACCTCTTCCTTTAGCCTTGGAGTAACGTCATCGGCGCTGCCTGAAAGTCCGCACTGAGGGCATCAAAAGCCTCTGTCGCCCTGCGCTCACGCACAGAAAACACGGAAGTGATCTCCGTTAACTGTGACGGACCGACCGGAGACGTGTCCACGGTTTGTTTTTGTTTGTGTGTTTGCAGATGCGAGCGCTTCTGCACACTTTATGAGGCGCGAGACACTGCGCAACGTCGGCTGCCATGGTTACAGAAGGTGACAGAGTCAGACTATAGAGACTTTACACAGAAGTTTAAATAGTGTTATGTTTACCGGGTATCTGCACACACACACACACACACACACACACACACACACACACACACACACACACACACACACACACACACACACACACACACACTGGAGATCAAAATTAGAAAACAAAGTATTAACTCTAATTGATTTATTCTCGGAAAACTTAATTTTTATTTAAAAATAAAAAAGTTTCCATGCTAAAATCCAACTGATGTTTCTGATTTTAGCATGGAAACAACACTTTTTACAGGCCTGTAATGGTTTTTTTCATTTCTGATTTTGCTGTCAAATATTTTTGTGCATGACCTGAAGACTTAGGTTCATGGATGTAGTTAAATTCTGTGAGAGGTTTTTTTGTCTATCAGTTAAACAGTTTCAGCTCCAGGTTACAACAGTAACTGTTGGAGCTTTGATCATTCTCAATGATTGTGTCTGAGCTGCAGACTGTTTAATGTGCATGTGTCCAGTTTCAGACCTCTGTGTCCCGGTCCCATGGGGAGAGATCAGAGGGAGAGTCTGGGGTCCTAATCACGGCCGTCCTGTGCTGTGCCTGCATGGCTGGGCTGACAACTGTGGTACATTCAACACCCTCATTCCTCTTCTACCCAAAGGTAATGCATTACCTAGAAGGTAATGAGTGTTTATGTAAACAAAACTGGGTGTGCTTTATTTTATGGGTCTGCAAAAAGGGTGACACACTCAGCAGTTAGGCTACAGTTACAGGATGATATGTTAGCAACCCATTGGCTCCACATCGACAGTACAGACTATGAGAAATAATGGATGGAGCCCCTGTGACGTCCCCACCTGGTTTGTGGCCTGCTGTTTTGAAGCGTAGATGTATAAAGAGAATGACGAGCCCCGTTTATCCCTATGAAAGTGGCTCATGGCTCTTTTATTTTCCAAACTTTATTGAAAAAAATTAACAAGTTGCACATGTCACTAAGTTACATCAGAGATTCTGACTTTAGACAGTCAATATTCATACAAACATACGAAAAATAGACACTTCCCCTCATCTCCATGGCAAACAACATTTCATCCTCACCGTTCTAATGACCTGTGTTTATTTTCTTGTAGTTGTGCATGCCATAACCCGTGGAAAGTCTTGATTCAGACAGCAGATCTGCAGAGTAATCCAGTGTGTGGCACAGTTAGCTTAAGCGTGGGAATGCGTTGAGAGGTAAAGCTGTGAAGATATCCTAAAGTTAGCGCACACTTCAACTGATATTGTTAGAAGTGACTAAAGTATGTGCTGTCCCCGTCCACAGCAGCTTCTGTGTCGGTGCCTCATACAAAAAAGCAGAAATACATCCGTTCAAACTAGCCGCTAGCCGTAGAACTGTGCGAGTGGGTGTTGCTATAGCAACAGGATGCAGGACACCTTCAGCATCGGAACATGACGAATTGTGATAATGTGAACATGCAAAAGCAAACAATCCAACATTAATGGATAAAAAATGTATTTACTCTATAATATTTACAATTGTTATCAAATACAATATTTATTTCCAGGAACTTACATGAAAATTATTAGGAAATAATTAAAGGTTGAATATGAAGAATGGGCAGAACACCGCCATCTAGTGTCTTAAGATCGTAGTCGCAACAATAAAAAATAATTCCAGCATTCGGGTTTCCATGTTCCTTAGACCCGGCCCAGTGGTCTACAGGAGGAGTCTGTTTGAGCCTGTTTGAACCCATCCTCTCCGCACCATAAAAACAAGTATTCCATATTGCTTCAAAATTGACAGTTAGCATTAGCCGTTACAGCTAAGTAAACATGAAAGTTAGCTTACCGACCAAGGAGAAACATAGCCATTTCAGCTTACGTTTTAATGCCGTTAAACTCTTTTATCTCAGTCCATCGAGTGAATGCTTGGCCTATATTGACTCTGGTTTTTGCCCGTCTCTGGTCACTCTGCTGCTTAAACAAATAAGCAGCTGCAGGATTGGCAAGCTCCATCTCACCCAGTGCCAGCCTAAAGTAGCTGCACCGAACAACAGGCAACCCTGGCAACCACCAATGCTGGCCGCTATTGGCTGGTAAAATGTAAACAAAACGTGACAGAAAGTCAAACCCATCAAAAAAAAAAAAGAATTTATTCAGACTAAATATATATTTTTATGGAAAGGCAATACTTTCATTCTGTAACCTTCAAAACGCACTGTTATTTATTTTTTAAATATAGCTTTTAATAAAGATTCTACATATTTTAGAAAATATGAACCTGGAGAATGCATTTTTTAATCCAAAATTGTAATGTATGTGTTTCACACACCTCCTCTCTGTCCTTCAGAGTGCAGGTATGTGGCGGTGGACCTGCCAGGTCACGGTGTGTCATCACATCGTCCTCCTGGAGACTTCTACACTTGTCCTGCGTACGTGGCGGACGTACTCAGAGTCGCTGAGGGTGAGAACATTTTTTAAGCCCAACACCAGTGTACTTTTTAACACAATGTGAGACCTCTACAGGACTTTGTGTTCCCAGTTATGCATGTAATTAAACCACAGAAGGACTTTTGGAAACTTAAGACTTCCTCTGTTTTCTGTCATGAGATACTGAACCAGGCTGATGATCTGTGAAATTAACTCCCACAGCGCTGCAGCTGAATAGATTCTCCATCATAGGCCACAGTATGGGTGAGTCCACCACTACAGCAGCATTTACCTTAATCTGTGGTAATCAGATCACAAACAGCTTCTTTTTATTTACAGGTGCTGACATTGCTTTTATGGTGAGTGTCATTATCTCATCTCTACTACACTAGAGACTCTTTTGCTGTTTTCATAGGTGTTGTCCTCACATGGTCCAAATCGTGTCTTCCATAGTTCAGTGCGCTGTTTCCTGAGAAGGTGGAGGCTCTGGTGCTTCTGGACTCTTATGGAAACCTGCCGACAGATTCAGTACAAATCGTTTTGACTCCTCTGATTACACTCACTGTAAAAGGGACACTGTGTAGCGTTTTAACTCATTTATTACCTCAAATCAACGCCTTCGTTCTTAATAAGTCCTCATTGGTGTACAATTATTTCTGCCAACAATCGGACCTATCCTCGTGTGCGGATCATTTCTTATCTGTATTTACATAGGATGGGTAAACTCTGTGGAGGCTTCCATGTCCTTTTGGTTTATAAAAAACATTAACATGAAGCACTACGTGGTACCGGTGAGATTAAACGCATTTTCGCTCAGAAAACACGTTTCGCACATTTGAAAAAGCGAGACACTATTCGAACACTAATGCAATATACAATTTGCCACAAGATGGGAGAGAAACCTACACAGTGCTCCTTTTAAGGTTTAGGGGCTTTGTGTGGTTGAAAGCACGGCGATAGGGAGGGGAGTCATGGAAATAGTAATAAAACATTTTATTGATAAATACCTAATTGTATATTACTAATTATGTTACATCCCATTGCTAATAAGCATTGTTATACCTTGTTTTACCAGCACAAGCCCCAAAATGTCACAGAAAGGCGAGAAGAAGAAACTAAAGGACTAATCAGAAAAGGAAAAGCAACGGGCGAATGGAAAAGTCATTAATACTCAATAAACAATTAGCCATTTATTTCCCCTTTTAAACTTTACATTTTTGAAATTTGATTAATAAATTCATTAATAAAAATATTTTTAAATTAGATACTTATTGACTGTTTATGGTGTTTTTGTAAAATTTTATCTATTTATTAACAGGGAGGGGTGAAAGTAAGCTGGTACTGATTGCAGAATGTAAAACTGCCGCCACATCGTTAAGTCTCCAGACACATACAATACAATTCATTTATAAAATGCATATAAAATATTTTTTACTGTAAATGTAGGTACTGTGCTTATTGTAGTTTATCAGCAGGTGTTTGTTTTGTTTTTTATTCAACTGGAGTCTTTCAAGAAAATAACTTTAACTGAATAATCTTCCTTCAGCTGGTGAAAATGATTCCTGCGTATCATTTATCTACATATGAAGGAGGAGCTCTGCTGTACTTTATACAGTAGCTTCTGTCTCTGTTCTTGCAGAAAGAAATGTCCAAAGTGATGAGGCAGGGGATGGACGAGATCCTTCAGTTTGAAAAAAAGACAGAAGAGAAGAAAAAACTTTACACATATGAGAAGGCGGCTGAGAGGTAACCTTTACAAAGATTTATTATTTTAGCTCCCAAGCAACATTTTCTCTTAAGTCAGCTGTTGTGTTGTATTTCTTTAAGGTTGATGGCAGCCAACCCGACCATGTCTGAACAGTCGGTGCACATCCTTTTAGAGCGAGGTCTGGTTCAAGTTGAAGGAGGTACGTCTTTGTCTCTTGTCCTCCTCTGAGAGGAATAATCTCACTTTGCTTCTGCTCACTTTTGCTTCTGCTCGCAGCTGAATCTGTTTCTCTTCTGCAGGATTTGTGTTCTCCAGAGACCTGAGAATTAATTTTGTAAGTGGCTTTTAACCGCCCAAACCTTCCTGCACATTCACCACCTCCTCTCTGTTAACTTCACACCAAAGGTTTAGCGCTCAGCTTGAACAGTTCATGTGTCTTCTTTCATGTTTTCAGAAGAATATCTCACGCATCAGTTTGGAGCAGAGTCTGGAGATGCAGTCGAGGATTCAAGCCTCTGTTCTAGTTGTTCTGTAAGATATCGATCATTACACTGACATGAATGTTTGCATTTTAATGATGGGACTGCAGAATGACAATGTGGAAGAAGACAGAGACATTTGTAACAGCTGGCATACAGTAAATTACAGCCAACAAACTGGGGTTGTTGTTGCTGTTGTTTTCTTGTTGTCCATCCGTCTCATCCTTGTGGACGCGATATCTCAGGAACCCTTGGAGAGAATGTCTTCAGATCCGCCACAAACGTCCACTTGAGCTCAAAGATGATCAACTGGTTAAGATTTTGGAGGTCAAAGGTCAAGGTCACTGTGACCCCACAAAACAAGATTTTGGCCGACAGCATTTCGCACAAAGGTCGAATAAGATAAAATGATGAAGTGATGACATTTTATAAAGGTCAGAGGTCATCGTAATATTTCTGTCCCTCTGTCCAACACCATAACTCAGGAACACTTGAAACTGTGCTGATGTGTTTGAAGCATCCAAGTTTCGCCAAAAAGTACATCTAATACCTTTTTTGTATTAAATTTAGTTTAAAGCGATCACTACAGATATTATTTAACTATTTAATGCATATATGTGGTGTATGGAGGTCTATCCACTATTTTTTTTAAAATCAAATTCTTGCTGAATTTGCAATCGATTTCAAGCGGTTTGTTACAAATGTTAGACTTGTGTACTAAGTAACTGTTATCATGAACGGTGACTATAGAGACCAAAAATGTTTTATTTATATGCTGTAAACATTTATATATCTACTGTAAAGTTGGATATTTTTAACATTGTGATCTATGAGGATTGCCTGCAGTTCAGCCCAGAAGCTGCTGCTTGAATAACGAACAGTGACAAACATCATCTTCAGCATCTTTTGATATATTAGTAATTACTGATAATACCTGACGTAAGCTTGTGTCAGCTTAATTTAGTACCTGGTCGGTCAGATAACTTTGTTAGCTTTGAAAACACCTTCCGTTTGTGATCAAATTCAACACATTTGTGACAGTAAATTATTAAAATATTACTTCTCAGCTGTCTTATTACATGTTTAGTTTTGGTATTTAGTTTGTTGGAACATCCAAAAGCAGAGTCTTTACATACAGTCTATGATCCGGAGCAAGACGGTCGCTGCCGAGAAAGCATCTCACAAGCCTTGTTGAGATGCTGCATCTACATATATGTATCTATGTTTATCTTTGCTATCCATCAGTAAGACACTTTTCATCCTACAGTGTGTGGTCTATTCTCACATTGTGTGTTCAAAATCTCTTTCTCCAGAGCAGACGAAGGCTTCCATAAAATATTTTCTGAACCGGCTCAAAGAAAATTTACCTCAACACTTCTCCAATGCTTACAGCAGAGGAACGTGAGTGTGCAACTTTGGACAGAATAAAAATACAATCAAAATGCTTGTGTTGATCATTTAAACATCTTGGTGGTTATTGATCCAGTATATCTGCGTTTAATGTCCTTCTCTGTTTCTGTTGGCTTCAGCACACGGTGGCGACGGTACACGGTGATCACCATGTTCATCTGAATAAACCTGAAGTCGTCATTCCATTAATCTCAGACTTCCTGCGAGTCAAAGTGTTGTCAAACAACCATAAGCACAAGTTATGAGCTACAAACATACTTGCATCACAATAAAGTTCTGCATGTTACATGAACAATAGTATTAAAGGTCCGTCATCTCTTCCTTTATGTGTTGTCATTCCTGTTGAAACAACTTGCTGGGACGGGACGATGCTGAGGGCCTTAAGTGTATAATAATTTACAACTTCATTGACAAATCAGATCAGGGGAACGACAAACACACTTCTGCATCTCTCTTTATGAACTCGACAAGAGAGTCAACAAGCAAGTGTGTCCTTTTCTTTGAAGCCAGTCGGGAACAGTTAAACATTTTGACGGAATATCTGGCTTTTCAGTTTCTATGTTATGCTGTTTCAAAATGCGATTTCCGGGCCCAAGCAGGTCTAAGCCTCGTATTTCTCCATTGTTTAAACAGATCTGAGTAAAAAAAAAACAACTGCACATGGAAATCATATTTTGAAAGGCTGTTAAATCGTACTTAACAGCAGCACTTTCTACCCAAGCACAGTCTAGAACATAGCTAGGCTAGCTGTTTCCAGTCTTTATGCTAAGCTAACTGGCTGCAAATCTTCTCACCTACAGTACTCCTGGCAATAAAACAAATGTGTTTTTCCCATTTTCCAATCCAGAGCTTTCATCTTTAAATTAACTTTTACATCTACTCTGACACACTTCCAAAGGGTTGATGTGCACAAAAGTAGAGAGAAGAGACCTGAACAATTACAGCCAAACCTCTTCAGTCTGATAAACACCAGTTAATTTTCAATTTACAGAAAATTTTCTGGGTTCTTTGCATGAGAGGTTTTCAATCTGGCTTCAGGTTTTATCACTAGCTGTAAATGACATACTGACAGCACTGGACTTTACGCCACGTCCCTTTGTGATCGGTTTGCAGAGACCTTTAAAACAGTAAATACCTCCTTACTTGAGTTCACATTGTCTCATATTCTAATCAAATCTTCTTTTTGATGGAACTCGTGACTTTTACAAACGTTTGTCGAAGCAGTTTATGTTAAAATCCAGGTTAGCAGTTACTGATTAAAAGTCACGTTAAAATATGTTTACCCAAAACTCAGGCCACATAGACCATAACCCAACTTTAATCTTGTGTGCGGAAGTTTACCCTTGAATTCTGCTTGTCTCTAAAACGTCTGATTGGTTGAGCCTGTTGAGGCAGCACATATCTTGATATATCATCTCATCAGAGGAATGAATGGCGGGGTTGTTCTCACGCTTTCCCAGATTCATTGTCCTTGCAGGGGACTGCCTGACAGGCTTTACTCAGGGAACAGTGACAGCTGTCACCTCACCTGTTGACAGGACCCGCCTCTACAGAGTATGATGATTGGCCACAACAGCAACTGTCATTTTGAATACCCAATGAAATCATAGGTTGAAGAAACTATTGATGTTTCCTTCAGGTTCTAAAGGGCAGAGTTTGCCCTCATGTTTCATTTGTTATACAGACATTTCAGGAATAGTTTGAGGCTTTAAGTTTTTTTAAGTGTATTGTATCACTTTGCCTTTGCTGAATATTCAGCTTTGCAGAGACAAAAGTTGAGGATCGTCAGACACTAAAATGTCATCTACAATGAAACAAGAAGGTAGTATTTCTAAGTGACCCAAGACAGACCAAGTGGAGCTTTAACATGTTACCACTTTCAGGAATCATGGACGTAGATTAATCCTTTAGTTGCTCATTTATATACTATACAGGAAATATCTGTCAGATCTTTGTTTCTTATGTGTTTTCTGAGGTGTTGCATAATGTGTCCAGTTTCAGACCTCTGTGTCCCGGTCCCATGGGGAGAGATTAGAGGGAGAGTCTGGGGTCCTGATCACGGTCATCCTGTGCTGTGCCTGCACGGCTGGGCTGACAACTGTGGTACATTCAACACCCTCATTCCTCTTCTACCCAAAGGTAAACTACGACAGAGGAGAGGAGAGTAATTCAAATATGTGACCCTCACCCTCCACCTTGTATCCACGTTTCAACAAGATCCACTTTGACATACTACTTCTTCATAACATTGTGCCTTGAACTCTGCTCATATATGTTGAGCAAAGGATTGTGGATCAGAATAACCAGAAAAGCATGCTGGCTGGCAGACTGCAATATCCAGCTGAATGTAGTAGGACATTGTGGTATTATTGGCATACCATAGACTTCTTAAACTTAGACTTTTCTTTATTGATCCCTTTGGGATGACTCCCGCAAGGATATTGAATTTCCAGCAGCTCACAAAAACACAAAGAAGGTATAAAACATGCAGTATAAGATAAACAATAAACTCTTAACTAAATAAATATAGAAAGTAAGAGAATGAACAGTGTTTTTCTTAGTGACTTCTTAGTTTGGCTCATGTCCCATCCGCTAACATGGAGGGAGCGGGACTTATGACCTTTACTGCAGCCAGCCACTAGGGGGCAATCCAGATGTCTTGGCTTCACTTTCAGGGAGCTGTTAAGCCTCCATCTTTATAAACAGTCTACAATGCTAACATGTTTAGCATCTTAGTTTACCGTGTTAGCGTGCTAACATTTGCAATAAACACAAAGTACAGCTGAGGCTGGTGATAATGTCATTGGTTTTGCAGGAATTTGGTCACAAACCAAAGTATGACATTTGGACATTTTGACCTGATGACTGCGCTGCGCCCATTCAAAACTGACGCCTGTTTAGGTTTCAGGTTGTTCCTGAGTTTTCTACTGTTACGATCATCTCATTTCTCTTTCTACTTCCTCTCAGAGTGCAGATATGTGGCGGTGGACCTGGCAGGTCACGGATTGTCCTCCCACCGTCCTCCTGGAGTACTCTATACATTTCCTGCAAATGTGGCAGACGTACGCAGAATTGTTGAAGGTGTGTGAGTTCAAGAAGTTGCAGGATCTTTTCAGGACTATAGTGCATGCATCTCTGTGACTGTGAATTACAGTACAGTACAGTCATCAGTAAAACTAGATTTGTATGTGTGTTGTCTCCCATAGGTCTCACGTGGACAAGATTCTCCATCATAGGCCACAGTATGGGTGAGTGTAGACCAATTCACATATACTGACACTGTGCATTTTCACATCTTTTACCATAAAACTGCAAATTAAACATATTGTAACAAGGTGGCCATTCAAAATCAGGTACAATTGATTAATTCTGCCATCGGGGTGTAATTACATTGTGTTGTTTATGCTGTGTTGTGTGGGATCAATCAAATAGTGCTGGAACAATATGTTATTTAATTAATTAGCTGAGAGAAAATTATTCATTTTGGTAATTGAGAAATTAAATGTGAGTAATGAAGCCTGCAGTTCATGCTCGCCACATTTGAAGGCACCCACTTCTGGCTCAAAGCCCTTAATTATGTATAACTTTAAGCCTTAATATAATTTAAACAGGTGATTTATATAAAAATGCACCCCCTGCAGTTGTTATAAAAAGTTAATTTAGCAATAGAGGCCCACACTTTCTTTTTATACCAGGCTGTAAATATGTTTATTTCTGCTGTAACGTTGGGCATTTTAACACAAGGCTCTATGGGGGCCGACTATGTTTTGGAGCCAGCCTCAAGTGGCCACTGGATGAACTGCAGTTTTTGGAATTTGGCTTCATTTTTCAATTCAATCCCAGAGGTTGCTGCTTGGACAAACCTAGCAATACAAAGATACTACCTTGGAAGATTTTTTGTGTGCGCATGTTATAGACTGATTGCTTATCTTTTAAAAGTATCAATAGATTAATCAATGCTGAACGTAAATCAGTAATAAAAAAATGACTTTGAAGAATGTCTAAAGTTTTGAGCATGATCTTTTGTTCACTCTCTTACAGGTGGCAACATTGCTGCAATGGTATTCCTCACATGCAACCGGTTACAAACAATATACAGATAATATCTTCCTGTATTTTCCTGAATGGTATCATATGAATCACATTGTGTTTTCCACAGTTCAGTGCACTGTATCCTGAGATGGTGGATGCCGTCATACTGCTGGACTGTTATGGATTCTTCCCTTCAGATCCAGTACCTCAACAGTTTTTATTATCTCTTTATTGCATATGGCAAACGGGAAGATGATCTAATAGAAACAATGTCCATGATTGTTGCAGTAGTACTGATGCATTATTCCTCAGTTATCCTCATGCTCCACTACTGTCCAAGGCTTCTGTCTCTGTTCCTGCAGAAAGAAATGTCCGAAGTGATGAGGCAGGGGATGGACGAGATCCTTCAGTTTGAAAAAAAGACAGAAGAGAAGAAAAAACTTTACACTTATAAGAAGGCGGCTGAGAGGTAACATTTACAAAGATTTATTATTTTAGCTCCCAAGCAACATTTTCTCTTAAGTCAGCTGTTGTGTTGAATTTCTTTAAGGTTGATGGCAGCCAACCCGACTATGTCTGAACAGTCAGTGCACATCCTTTTAGAGCGAGGTCTGGTTCAAGTTGAAGGAGGTACGTCTTTGTCTCTTCTCCTCCTCTGAGAGGAATAATCTCACTTTGCTTCTGCTCACTTTTGCTTCTGCTCGCAGCTGAATCTGTTTCTCTTCTGCAGGATTTGTGTTCTCCAGAGACCTGAGAATTAATTTTGTAAGTGGCTTTTAACCGCCCAAACCTTCCTGCACATTCACCACCTCCTCTCTGTTAACTTCACACCAAAGGTTTAGCGCTCAGCTTGAACAGTTCATGTGTCTTCTTTCATGTTTTCAGAAGAATATCTCACGCATCAGTTTGGAGCAGAGTCTGGAGATGCAGTCGAGGATTCATGCCTCTGTTCTAGTTGTTCTGTAAGATATCGATCATTACACTGACATGAATGTTTGCATTATAATGTTAGTCAGTCTCATATGCATCCTTATCCAATAAATGTGCCTCAATAAAATCATCAAAGCATGTCATACTGAACCTGTTCAAAATCTCTGTTTTTCCAGTGGAGACAAAGGTTTCGGTGCAACAGTTTCAGGATCAAACCAACAGAAATTGACCTCAGTACTTCTCAAAGGATATCGTGACAGAAATGTTAGTTTGAAGGAGTAACATTTGAATAATTTTTTCAGGTTTTTACTCACATGTTAATCATCATTTCTCTCTTTCTCTCTCTCTCTCAGCACACGGTGGTAATGGTATCAGGCGATCATCACGTCCATCTGAACAATCCTGAAGCCGTTTCTCCATTTGTGTCCGACTTCCTGCAGACAAAAGTGCTCTCACAGCAGCTGCAGTCATAGTAGATACACACACACACACACACATACACACACACACACACACACACACACACACACACACACACACTTACACACACACACACACACACACACACACACACACACACACACACACACACACACACACACACACACACACACACACACACACACACATACACACACACACACTTTATTGTGAAATTTAACACTTTTAAGTTTCTGGTCGTTGTTCTCATCTCTCTGAGGAGTCATTGACATAATATTGCTAGTGTGTTTTTGTCACGATACTATAAAGTCTTCAGTGACTGAATCCGTAATTGATGAAATTGCTGCTGAGTTGCTAAAAATATTAAACATTTGCAAACTATACACGTACAGATAGAAGTACTATTAATCACCTCCCTTTAAGGTTTCGGGTTTTGTGCATCTCTGTATTGGGTTTGGATCGGTTTAGATGTAATCATTTCACAATGATAATTGCATGTGTTTAGGATACCTACCTCTTCTGTTTCTTAAAAAGATACTCATTTGTTCATGTGATGTGATGATTTTTCTAGTTTTAGTTCCTCTTTTCAAATGTTTCTTAAGACAGTGCCTGTCTGCATCTTGATAAAGACTTGTGGAATGTGAAGACACCAGGGAAAACAATATATATATATAATATATTAATATTTCCCAAAAGCAAGTTACAAAGTGCTTCAGTCAAGACAACAAAATAAAATCAGCAAAACCAATTTCAGTAATATTAGATAAAAAAAAATAAAGACATCCTAGTTTTATTTAGAGTGTGATAAATATATATAATATATACATGTAAATGTAAATAAATGTATTACAATGCTGTCAATAAACCATACAAAGAACCAGATCTTTTTCAAATCAAGCGTTCAGGACAAAACATATTTGTTAAAGCTCTTATCTGAATGAAATACTAAATTGTTGAAATAATCTGTTCTTTTTCTTTATGTAAATTGCACAGCCAGGAAGTCGCATGTCACATTTCATTTGAAGCGGATCTGTTAAACTCAACTGCTATGACTCTGATGCTTGTGCAGAATGAGATAAAAATGGCAGTCATTAAAAGAGATGACATCCTTTGACAACTTTCCATTATGCAGGCCAATCCTCTCTGTATCCAGCTTTTGTCTTGGAGCCAGTAAGGCCACAAAAAAAAAATTCCCACCACTTTTGCTCAGGGGAGTGACTCCATAAAGCGCTGCAGCTGCCGCCAGACAGAGCAGATATTAGAGGTACAGCTCACACTAAAAAGCCCCCCTCTCCCTCTCAATGTCACATAAACTGTGCGATGGCCTTGCTGTTAAATGGGGTGGAATTGATTTTACGCAGCGAGCAGCAAGGCGGCAAGCATCCACAGACATCTGAGGGACCCCTACATCCCCCCCACAAAAAATGATTATAGTTATATAAGTTTCCCTCCCACTCTTGCCATCCTCTCCACCATCAGCAGGGGTGTTGTCATAGCAACCCCCACCCCTCCTTTTGAACGTCAGAGCCAGGAGCTTGGAGGATGAAGCCGCATGCAGCTTCTGTCTCTTGTGCCTCTCAGAGAGCACCTGTGATTTTTGACTGTCTCACATGTAACAGTCGTAGCTGTGAAATAATCTGATGATTGGTTTGACTCGCGGCTGCTGCACATCACACACCGTCTAAGACCAAGACCGAGACCACTTGATTCAGCAGCGTCTGCAGGTGAGCTCGATGGCTTTATTTACTCCTGAACACTATCTTCAGAGTGCAACACCTGTGTGTGTGTGTGTGTGCGTGTGTGTGTGTGTGTGTGTGCGTGTGTGTGCGTGTGCGTGTGCGTGTGCGTGTGCGTGTGCGTGTGCGTGTGTGTGTGTGTGTGTGTGTGTGTGTGTGTTTTGCAAATGGAAAATCATTGTATGTCAGTCTGATAGGAGCAGTGACACTGGGAGATGGTTGTTTTGATCCCTGTGATTGTAATAAGGAAGGCTTTCTAAGGAAATAATGAGACACTGAGATGCTGCAGTCTGTCATGCGTGACATCTCGCCCTGAAGGATTACTTTTTTAAAAACCCCAGACATCTCTGCTCTCTCCTCCTTTTCTCCCTCCCATCTCCTCTTCCATTCCCTGTCCTTCCCTCCTCCGCCCTTTTCCATCCCCTCCTCTCTATCTGACAGCAGTAATGTCGTGGCTGTTCTTGGACTGGTTCGTCCCCCTCTACCTGCTGGTATCGGTTTTGGTGTTGGCAGGCTTCGGAGCGTGCCTTTACTTCCTCGAGCCTGGGCTGCAGGATGCCCACAAGTGGAGCAATAAAACAGTCCGGCATCACCCGCTGGTGGCCAGTGTGAACTGCAGAGATGACGATTGCGATGCCCTGATATGATCCAAGACAAGAAGGGGGTGAGGCGGAGCAGGGTGGGAGGCCGTCTGGACAGGGGTGGGGTGCCGCCAGGACACCAGATGAATAGGAGCTAACACCTTAAAGACAGAGAAAGAAAATGGAAGGGTAGGGTGAGAAAGATTGCCCTGTCCTACTTTTCTCTGATCTCTAACGTACTTTATGTAGAGATCAGAGAAGAGTGAAGCAGAGGGCGGAAGCCGAATGCACAAGGAGGAGAAGACTTCACGCAGGATGAGATTGTGAGGTGGTCTGGAGGACATTTAGAAATGTGATGAAAACAGGATGTAAATTTCACGCCATCTTATACTTGTGCCAATTTCTACATACGTTTTGTAATTTGACAATCACTTTACATAAATCACAACGTTTACTTATATTGTGCATTTAATTAATGAAGTGAAGGAGGCAAGTGCAATGAATTAGTTGTCAGCGGGGAGGGTTTTTAATCCTCTCTCCCTGGTGATGTCAGCACGGCAGCTGCGGAGAAGCATGTGGATTGCCACTGTGCCAAAATGGTGTCAGTCGTGACATATAATATGTTCCAACACGATTTATTCAAGGTGCCAAGATTATCGTAGTTGGACCGAGAAAACTATTATTTGGTAATGCTCAAAGTGTATGTTTTTCTTTGTTTCAATTGTTTTTACTTGACAGCATGGTGAGAAAACTGTGGGTGTGTAATAGCCCTCTTTTAATGATCATATACTTCCTTTGTTCATACAAAATAAAACGCTTTTATGCTCAGTTCCTTTGTATTTACCCTCTGCATGTTATTATGAAGTTGGAAAGCAGCTAAGAATATTGTACTGTATTTAAGATACTCGTGCTGTTGTATTTCTGTATCATGCAACTTTATACTTCTATTCCACTACATTTATCTGACAGATGTTTTTCAAATTAAAAATTAACAATTTTTTTAAAACACATTAAAAACTATACAAAACCACTCAAAAGAAGTTGCTGGTAGTTTGACCAAAGAAGCATTTCCCCTTTAAAATTTTCACATTTTCGATTTTAAATTACTATCCAAGGCCCAAAGAATAGAAGTGTGCAATACTTGTGGGGGGGGGGGAGCAGAGAGGAAAATTCAGAAATAAAAGGACAGTAACACAATAACTTGTGTGGCAGAACTTTGTTTTGTTTTTTTGGCTTTCCTATGAATCATCTCACGAGGTAAACAAGCTTCACCTCAACCAGCTACAACTGTAAAATTCTACTTAAAAATTGATGCATCAATCAAATAATGTGATATAAAATAATATCAGGGGCCCTGAGCTTTAAATTTAGATACTTTTAAGTAAATTTTGCTAATAAAAACAAGGATCTGAGTGCTTCTTCCATCACGGATCTGCGCTGTAACCAGAAGGATCACTGTGATGAGACCACATTCAGACTTCACAGACGTCCCAAGAACCGAACAAAAAGAGACCAGAGTGGGAGTGACACAGAGCAGCTTCAGTGTTGAAGAATGGAAAGAATGGCACTTCTGTGCCCACTACTTCCTACTGCTGAGTTCCCCGTCTCGCACTCTGTGACTTATTTACTCCCTCAGTGTGTCAACAACAGAGATATTTCTTCAGACAGCAGGTTAGTGTCATTTTCCTCAATTGGGACCTTTAAAAAGTTGCATTTTAAATATTTGTTATGTTGTAATAGTGCGTTTACTGTTAGCAGTCATATGGCTTCAGATTGCAGTGTTTATTATGGACGTTTATTTACGTATAGTACTTGACAACAATTTTGAGTAACAGTTCTTGAATATTTCCATTTTATTCTATAGTACTATATACTTCTACTCCACCACTTTTACTCAAATTTTCACCCGTGCTTGCTTCTTACTTTGCAGATTTAAATTTTATATAGAAAACATGATGAATTTATAGAATATAATACAACCACCTCAACCAGCTGCAGCAGTAAAATGCAACCTGCACATTAATGCATTCGTATTAACGATCTAATAATAAAAATGGTAATATACCTGCTTAATGAGTAATCCCTGTTAGTACTTGCAGGTATTTCTATGCTTTAACTCAATAAGATTTTGGATGTAACTTACTTGTAATAGAATACTTTTACATTGTGGTTTACATCTTTGTACTTCCTCAGTTGTCAGATTGTGACAATGTGGGAAAATGTTTAGAGATAGAAATGTTGACAGTTTATAAATCAAACCTGATTTCCCTTCATTTCTCTACTCCCATAAATTGAGTTTATCTTTCTTTTCACTTCTTTCCTCAAAATTTACAGCGGAATGAGTGTTTTTGACCGTCTGGCACCTTTGATCCCTCAAGTATCTGCATCCTCCACACAAACAGATGAACATCCATCGGGCTGTTTGTCTCCTCCTCCTCCTCTGACCCTCTCTTCTCCTGTCATCAAAAAGAAAGCCATTCAAATCCCTTCATTTGATGAGATGGGACTCATCTATGAAAAACACAACAGAAAACAAAACAGGTAAAGTAAGCTCTATTATATTCTCAGGTTTATGGAATATAGTGAATAAGTAAATTGACACTTTTTCATCGCTCTTGTGGCTGCAGATCTTTTGTCCCAATTTGTACCTCCAAGACACCCAGTGAGCCCTCTTGGAGTAAATCATGTCAGCATTCACATGGAGAAAGAGCTTCAACTCTCCCAAAAACCAAGCCCAAAACATACAGCTCTCCAACCCCCGCTGCAAAGCCCAGCGTCTCCATTTGTCCTGCTCCAAAGCCAAATTCCTCTCCCACTCTGAAACAAAAGCCAAGGGATTCTCTTCCTCTCCCTGCCTCACAGTTCAGTGATGCTTCTTTAATGCACCAGCCGAAGCCGAGCGTATCACCAACTCTGACGGTCCCAACACCCAGACTGAGTCCATCTCCGACTTCCCTGTGCAAAGGGATGAGTTTGGATAGCCGAGGAGGCATTCAGCCTTCTCCGGTCGCTATAGAAAGACGTGCAAAATCGATTACCATATCGAATACTAAAACTGAGCCTGAGTCCGTCAAACAGAGATCTTCAAATGATGCAAAGCATGACATTCTTGACCAAGGAGCTCTACTGGACTTTACGCATCCTGCGCTGAGGAGAGCTTTTCCTGTGTGTCGACATCCGACTTACTCTGAGTCCCAGAAACAAGCGGCTGCGTCTCAGAGTTCCTGCTTATTGCAAGGCAAAGTTGGTTTAAGTAGGAATGAAAATGTTGTAAAAGATAAACCACAGCCTCCACCTAGGAATACAGACTTTACTCGAATCCCCAAAATAAAGTCAAACATCAAACAGCAACAGGAATTTCTGCCAACTGGAGCAGCAGGTACACAAACATCTCTCTCAGAGCCTGAGGGGATTAAGTTTTCTGATGTTCAGAGAGAGTCTCAGCCAGCATTTGATGTCCTGGCTACTCAGTCGAGCCTGAATCTTCACAGGCAGCGTATAGACCGCCTTCAGTGGAGGAATTACACCTCCAGCGAACAAATGTATTCTGAGAGAAGTGCAGCTTCACTAACGACTCCCAAAATGTCATTTTCTGCAGCGCCTGTCCGGAATCAGTCCCCCAATATTGAGACCAGGAGAAGACGATTTGAATTCAACACTGACACAAAAGTGGACACAGATCTTTCTAATCTCAGGAGACCTAAAGAAGAACACAACATACGGGCCATAACAGGAAATTCATCTAAACTCTCTCAACAAACCGGTGCGTCTTTAAACATTAAGTCTCCTCAGAAACACAGATTCTGGTTGAAGGCTCCGGTCCCAGTAACTCAGCCCGACTGCGTTTCAAAGGATTACAGCCGCCAGTCAAGAGACATCGATCGTGAAACAGAGTCTTCCCACTATGCGAACAGATTAAATCGACTTAAGACAAGTCTGGTGGCACCTCAGACACAGGAGGCCTCCCGACCTGCTTCTGTTGAGTGCACCACATCACAGACGACCCTTTCACAACCTGTTGTTATCTCACACAAACATCAGCTCGATCACAAACAAAATAAAAGCCACAAAGAGGTGAACCTCAGTGACACAGGACTGAATCAAACAGATGTTTTTGCACCGTCTGACTGTGATCGGGTGCCAACAAAACTACCAGAATGTCCCTCAGAGAAATACTGCCAATTCAACACAAACAGTTTTTGCATCAGTTCAAAGGGGGTGTTTGACCCGCCAGCACAGCCACAGCACAGAGTTCACCAGAGACCACACGAGACAACAACAGCAGCTCCAGCACACCAATTAAATTACTTTCCTGCAGACAGAGCACATATCATGGAGACGCCAGAGGACCCATATTACGTCACCATGTATTACCCGGGTTCAGTGTACATGGGTGAGTACAAACCACTTCACTTTAACTGGACAAAGTCAACAAGTCCCTCATAGAAAGCACATGTGACAGGGACTCTTTCGTTTCTTTTTAGAGTTCAGTATTTTTCTATCTTAGAAGGGTAGGAAGATCATGCCAAGTGGGGGCCAGGGAGGTCAGAGGGATTTAAGATGTCGCTCCTTATCAGTAGAGTAACAGGCGTGCTGAAGAGAGACACAGCAACGTTGGTTAGCAGACTCTATCAAAGTGACTGGTCCTGATGGAATACAGGTCTCTACAGAGACAAACAACAAAAACATGCAGAAAGGAAAGCAAAAGAAGGGCGACAGGACAGCAACTCAGAGATAAAGTGTGAGTAGTTCGGTGCAGTTGAGCTTCTCTTCCTGTAAAACTTCAAATAATAATTTTACTAAACAATGTAACAATTCTTGCAAATGTTGTGTTATTGCTGCTAGTTAAAGTTAAGTTACAGCTCTGTAAGGATAGAGATAGAGATTTTTAAAAAACCACCACAATGTAAAAAATAATTTAC
The DNA here is from genome assembly GCF_963691815.1 of Echiichthys vipera. Lineage (NCBI taxonomy): Eukaryota > Metazoa > Chordata > Actinopteri > Perciformes > Trachinidae > Echiichthys > Echiichthys vipera. Next base: position 16,773,240 of record NC_139827.1, read on the forward strand.
TTCCACTAAATAAATATTGTACATAAGTTTAATACTTGAGTAAATATACTACTTAATTTCTTAATTAGTTTCCACCACTTATGGTGTATTATTATTACTCCTATTCTTCTTCTTCTTCTTCTTCTTCTTCTTCTTATTATTATTATTATTATTATTATTGTAGAGCTGCACTGAAGCTCTAGTACTTTTTCTTAAGTATGATCTGACCCTATTTTTCCACCATATTGTTTTTTCTAATTATAATGCAGTTCAAAATGTTCCCTAAAATAACCTGCATCAATGACAGAAGACACTGTACCAAATAAATGTCCCTTTGCAAATGTTGTGTTATTACTAATATTTAAAGTTAAGTTACAGCTCTTGGGTCCGTTTCACAAAGCAGGTTCAACAAACTCTGAGTCTAACCCTGAACTCTGAGTTGATCTACTCTGAGATAGGAAACTCTGAGTTTTCGGTTACAGAACAGCTGATTTGCGTTAGTTTGATCAACTCGGAGCAGTTTGACCTGGAGTTAAGCGCAGTATAAAAAGACAGCATCAATGGAGCCCTGATTCGACGAGTCACCATGGCAACGGGGAAGAGGCGTGCTATGCTACTACTGGACCTGGAAATATTAATGCGCTCATACGGTGAGTTTGAGCAGGTTTACACCGCTGCAGCAACAAAAGAGAGGGAGACGCGTGGGAGGACATTGCTGCTCGGGTCAGTGCATAAGTTTAAATGTAGTCCTGTTGCAATCACAGTAATAGCACAGGGGGAACTGCTTGAGTGGGAGCCTATTAGTTTATTTCATGTAGGTGCATTCCCCCGGGGGAGAAGCGCACTTGGCAGCAACTTTAGATGACACATAAAAACATTGTTCAAACAGGTAAAACATCGGCACAATCTCAGGGTGATAGCTCATTTTGAGCATGGTTTACATTATAAAGTAAATATTACCGTAAGTGGCTGTTTTACTGTATATGTTGTATAAAAAACTCCCATTTGCAAAAAACGCAGCGCAACACACAATATCTGCTGGGATGTGAGAGCATGACTTTGGTTGTTAATGTTGGAAATGTAAGGATGGATGAGGTTGTGTATGTAAATGATGGACTGTGACATGTGTTGTGCCGTATTCAGCACCCCTGCTGTGAAATGCACCCCCTCGCATTATAGGTGATATTCTGGATCAGAAGGCTGTTGTTTCCACCTATAGGAGTAGTTTATATACAGGTAACCAAATTAAAAGCACACACTTTTGAACCTATTAATTGCAAGAAAAGCTGGGATTATATTTAGGAAACGCTAAGTCAAATACATTCAACTTGCTCAAAAGATCCATTGAATTCATTTTGTAATTATGGCTGCAGTATATTTCCACAGAACATACAAAAAATGTGTTGTTTTGTGTTCGCTATTATCCAAGTTTGTGACTTTAAACTCTTTAAAATAGTTTAAAGACTGTAAGTAACCAAAGTTCTTACCGTTGTGGTTGGAAACAACAGCCTTCTGATCCAGAATATCACCTATAATGCGAGGGGGTGCATTTCACGGCAGGGGTGCTGAATATTGCACAACAACTACGGTACCGCTGGAAATGCAAGGACGTCTATGCGCGGTCTGATAATTATCTCCCGACGAATATTTAATTTTCTGTGCAGTAATGATGCACCTTCATCCACGGGATCGTTATCAAAAGGACATGCCATGGTAGTGAAATAGTCACCACCTAATATAACTTCTAATGTCTGATGTTTGCAGTGATTTTCTGAAAAAACAGACGACAGAACTATACTACGCCAAAACTCGCCTGCTGACTGAATGAATGAGGAAATCAAATACTGTGTGTGGCTGAAAGAGGGCGGAGACAGAGAGAAACTCAAGGTTTTCTGAGAAAAACCTGGTCCCGACCAAGTTAGGTTTAGAGAGCATGTTACCATGGTAACTGACCAAGAGGTTAAGTTACCTCTCTTTGTGAAACAGGCTAGAGTTACCCCTCTGTCTCTGGTTTGAGTTACCTCCCTTTGTGAAACGGAAAACTCAGAGTTTCCCTCATTTCAGGGTTAACAGACTCAGAGTTTTCACTAAACCTGCTTTGTGAAACGGACCCCTGTAAGTCCTGTTGTATTGTCACAGGATAAAAATCACCACTAAACAATTATTGTAATTAGGTTCAATAATTGAGTAAATGTACTACTTAGTTACATTCCACAACTAATGATGCATTATTATTATTGTTATCATCATTATTATTATTATTATTATTATTATTATTATTATTATTATAGAGCTAGATTGAAGTACTCTGAATACTTGTTTCGCCAGCCTATTTTCACCATATTATTTATTTTATTATAAAAAATAGTCTGCACCCTGACACAAGACACTGTACCAAAACAAAATCACCACTAAACAAATGTTGTACTTAAGTTCAATAATTGAGTACATGTACTACTTAATTACCTTTTCGACACTGATGATGTATTATTATGATTATGATTATGATTATTATCATCATCATCATCATCATCATCATCATCATTATTATTATCCTCATTATTATTATTATCATTATCATCATTATTATTATCATCATCATCATCATTATTATTATTATCATTATCATGATTATTATCATCATCATCATCATCATCATTATTATTATTATTATTATTATTATTATAGAGCTAGATTGAAGTACTCTGAATACTTATTTCAGCACCCATATTATTTATTTTTTTCACCATATTATTTTGTCTCATATAATAATCTGCATCACTGACAGAAGACACTGTGCCAAAAGTCCCTCACATTGTACTGCGCATGCGCGCTGCATCTCCCCACTCCCTCTCCTCTTGTCGCCTTGGTAACGGAGAAGGGGGGCTCACGGCCGGAGGGAAGAGGAAGGAGAGGAGAGGTACCCAGACTAACCATCACATGACCGCTCCTCATCTCGTTATCTCCGTGTTCCTGGATTTACATCGTTCGTTCTCGGACCCAGAGCGACACCTGCTCAGTCATCAGTCCGATAAAAGCAGATTTGCGGGTCAACTGAACCGGAATCGGTGAGTGTGAACACAACATCCGCGCCGCCGACCGACCGTTAGCGGACCGTTAGCCAGCAGCTAACACGGAGCTGTTAACGTTATTACCTCCAGCGCGACGGGAGAGAGACAATGGGGTCGACGGGCTGTGATGGAGCTCACCTCGTGTGTTTAAAACAGATCAAATATGGGGAGCTCAAATATGGAGCCATTGTGTGTGTGTGCGTGTGCGTGTGTGTGTGTGTGGCCCGTCATTTGCGCCCAACACGAACAAAAAGTAGCGTTTTTTAGTACGTAAACAGGTCGTAGCTTTCATATCAGCAGCTATTGTGTGTCAGTCTTCAAGTGTGATTTATACCTGCAGAGTTAGCAGAGTTAACAAGTGATGCTGAAATAATGCTGTACATTTGGTGACTATGTGTGAAGCTGTGGTGGAAAGTAACGAAGTACATTTACTCAAGTACTGTACTTAAGTACGATTTTGAGGAACTTGTACTTTACTTGAGTAATTCCATCTTAATCTACTTTATACTTTTACTCCAATACATTTTTGGCCCCACCTTTACCAGCCAAAGTTTACGTTAATCTCTCAATAATTATAATCAAATATTCTAATAGTCTTAAATGGGCCATTCTGCATAATGAGTAATTTCACTTTTTGTACTTCAAGTATATCTTGATGCTGATACTTTTGTACTTTTACTGAAGTAACATTTTGAATGCAGGACTTTTACTTGTAACAGAGTATTTCTACAGTGTGGTATTACCACTTTTACTTAAGTAAAGGGTCTGAGTGCTTCTTCCACCACTGCTGTGAAGGCAGCGAGGAGCAAGAGGGGGAGGGGGGCTGCATGAATCGAAGTGACAGTCCCTTCCTCCGTGACCTGTATCATCTGTATGCACCATAGTGGACGATGCACTGACTTAAAGCATGGCAGCAGGCTGATCCACGTGTACCCCCTGCAGGCATGAGGCGATCAACTTGCTGTTACCATCTGCCAGCACCGTTTGCTTCACTGACAGTAAAGGATCAGTTCACCAAAACATGAACTTCTTTTTTTATTTACCTGTAGTGGTGTCAAGCCGTGCAGATAGAGATCTATGCTACCTACCGCCCTGGTAAAACAGCTCTTTGACTAATAGTTTGAGTTGTGATCTGTCTGCAACTAATGATCAGTTTCATTACGGATTAACTTAACTATTATTTTCTTGATTCATCATTTGGTCCATCAATTCTCAGCAAGTACTAACAAAATGAGCAAGAGGAGCAAGAGCTGGGAAATTACTGTTATGCAGCCTTTAAAACCAGGAAAAGACAACACTTAGACTATGTCATTATGATATTATGATTACCCAAAAATCTATCTTTGCATTTCTGTACTGAAATTTCTTCTTATCAGCTAACATATACCCTGGTGCCAATATGTCTGCAATAAACTAATATCGGCTCACACATCGTCCGGCCGAAACCTTATGAAGTACAAACACTTTTATACACCGGTGATTACTGTAGCTTCAGAAATGTATTTGGTGGCCCTCACTTATATCGCACATACGGATTTTATTAATGACATTGATGAAGAAACTCTATTTAATGTGGGCCTGTGAGATCTGGTAAATACCCAATTTACTTGATAACGTTCAACATCTCTTTTCACAAATAATGTCCCCACTACTTTGTCTGACGATATCTTAAAACCCAAATGTCCTTTATGGCCAGACATTGTAGTAATTCGGGTGAACTAACCCTTTAAGACTAATGTAACAACCCATTTACTTAAAGTAGAACAAGTCAAAGGGACCGTTGTGACGAAAAGAGAGCTGAGCCGGAAGGCAAAGCTCTCGATCTACCGGTCAATCGTCGTTCCTACCCTCACCTATGGTCATGAAAGTTGGGTCATGACCAAAAGAACGAGATCGCGTGTACAAGCGGCCGAAATGGGTTTTCTCAGGAGGGTGGCTGGAGTCTCCCTTAGAGATAGGGTGAGAAGTTCAGCCATCCGTGAGGAACTCGGAGTAGAGCTGCTGCTCCTTTGCGTTGAAAGGAGCCAGTTGAGGTGGTTTGGGCATCTAGTGAGGATGCCCCCTGGGCGCGTCCCTAGGGAGGTGTTCCAGGCACGTCCAGCTGGGAGGAGGCCTCGGGGAAGACCCAGGACTAGGAGGAGAGATTATGTCTCCACACTGGTCTAGGAACGCCTTGGGATCCCCCAGTTAGAGCTGGTTAATGTGGCCCGGGAAAGGGAAGTTTGGGGTCCCCTGCTAAAGCTGCTGCCCCCGCAACCCCGACTCCGGATAAGTGGATGAAGATGAGATGAGATGAAGTCAAAGGGACGAGAGGCCTCAGCTTGTTCTACTGGCCTACTTCCTAAAGTGGCAGTATTTTCTGTTAATCGTAAATTTTACTGTATATCCTTTTCTCCCTTTCTTCTGCAGACATGTCAGACGTAGTTCCTCCAGAAGTGAGACCGAAACCAGCCGTCCCCGCCAAGCCCCCAAATGTGGGGGCTCCTTCCCCCTCCAGCCCCTTCCCACCCCACGGCTCAGGCATCGGAGGAGGCGGCGTTTCAGCTCCTCCTCCGAGTGCCATTCCAGTCCCCATCGGGAGTCACAGTCATTCTGTGGTTCATAACGTGGGTCATGGTGTGGGCCACGGCGTGGGCCACGTTGGGGGTCACACTGCAGCGCACAATGGAGGTCATGGTAATGGAAGCTCCCACAGCTCCAGCGGCGGTTCCACTTTGCTGGGTTACATTGGTATTGACACTATCATTGAGCAGATGAGGAAGAAGACCATGAAGACGGGCTTTGACTTTAATATCATGGTTGTCGGTAAGTAACCGAATTAGTGGAATATCAGTGTGAAGCTGTGAAAAGAAAAGTGTGACAGATAATCTTTTGCGTTTATTTTTATTTTTTATTTTTTGTCTCAGATTTTTGTTCTCGGAGAAAAGCAACGCAATCTAAATTCTTCCTTCACACCTGGATCATTTCTGTGTCTCTTTCTAAGACTTTACCTCAATTTGCTTCTTTGGCCTTAAATTATTTCCACCCCTCCCTTCTCATCTCAGGTCATAGCGGCCTTGGAAAATCAACTCTGGTAAACACTCTGTTCAAGTCCCAAGTGAGCAGGAGGAGCGCAGGGTGGGCCCGTGACGAGAAGATCCCCAAAACTGTAGAGATCAAAGCAGTGTCTCATGGTGAGTGCATGCCGAGAGCTTCTGTTCTTTCTTTAGAGCAAGACATTTATAGCAGCATTTAATTAGACAGAGAAAATTAGCAATCTTTGACCGCAATTTTTTAAATCCCACATAGCCCACTTACAGTCTATCAGTGCACCCTGATAGCTGCCAAGTGAGCTATTTTAATTGAGCTAAGAATACGTGGGCCAACTTCGTTTTTTTCCACAGGTACTTTGTGTGAGAGGCTTTGCTTATTTGTTTACCGTCACTGTCTATTTAGTGTCATAGACGGTGGTAGTTTTTTTTTAAAAAGGAGTGAATTTTGCTCCGGATACATTGCTCTGGAATAGGGAAGAATCTATCTCAGTTGGCTGAGTGTTTTTTTTGTTCCTTTATTTGCTATTTAAATGTTCTGCGACGCTGCTCAGCGAGCAGATATATTAGCAATTGTTTTTTGGGCTGATGGTGGCTGATTGAAAAATTTGAACTTATTACAGATTGTTGTTCAAGGACCAGACAACTACATTATTGTGATAATTTGGGTCTGGTACTTTGGCTTTAAGTCAATTTTCTGACGCAGAGTCAATTTACTGGCATATCTTCATTTACAGAAGTTCATTGTGTCCATGATAAAAAGCAGGGTTTGTCTAAATGTGGTCAGTCAGGACAGGCAACCAAACCAAAAAAGTCAAGGCAGGGAGGCAAAAAAGCAAGAAACACGACTACAGCTTTGACTACGTAATTACAAATTTTTAGTCATTGGCAAGTACAGATCGTTCTTGGGGCTATGGATACCAGCTCAATCGCTGACGGCTTTTACTTGACACAAATTCATCGATTGTAGGATTAATGTCTGTAATTGTCAGGAGGTGGTTTTCTGTCATGCAGGGCCTGTGGACAGACTTGTTGATCTTCAGCCCAGATAATATTTGTTCGGACTCATACTGTGGGTGCATCACAGCTTTTAAAATGGTCTCTTTTGCCTCACAAAAACTCTAGGCACTGTACTCCATATATATCTGCAAACAACTATTTTCTTTGTATAGATTTAATGGAGGAATGAGCAGGGCAATGAATCCACTCCAACTCTGTGTGTTGTAATCCGAGTTTCTCTGTTTTTTGTTGTGATAAAGGGTCCAGTCGCACGCGCATGTTAGTGAGAAAAACGTTGATATTTCACATATTGGGTATTATGTGTTTAAAGTATTTCCGCCATTTCAGAGTGCAGACTTCAATTATTATTTATTATTCAATTATTATTATATTAGCTGTCTGTTACATTTGATTTATATATATATATTATACTTTGTCTGTAGTCTACTGGAAACTCCTATACTGTGCGGCCTATATAAAAAACCAGCAATGCTGTTTCCTATTAACTTTTATGATTAAAGTGTCATCTATAGGTTTAGCAGACGAGTTTACGCTTTGTAAATAGCCATGTCTGGCAATTGGAATAATTTGCGTAATTACCTAATTAATTGCCACAAACACGTAAGACAGTTTCATAACGATAAAGCTTACCTCATTTGAAGCCTGAAAACTTTGCTAACATAACGCTAGGCAGTCTCTGAACTGAGAGATGTGTTTCCATGGTAACAATGAATGACCCCTGCTGACACGAAGAGGTAAACGTGGCTCAATTTGTGGTTTGCTAACAATGTCGTAGAGTGAGGAGTCAGACTTGTTTCACTCATCACTGAGTTTCTCTCATAAAACATCCATGTCTTCATCTTCACACAAGCTTTCTGCTGCAACACCCCAAACTGAGCAGCAGGAATCAGGCGTGATTTTGGTTTGAAAAGAGTCCTAATAAGCTAGAATACAGAGCAGATTAATCGTATGTAAAAGCCGCTATGTGTAGTTTTTGAGAATATCTGATGTTGGCGCCCCTCCCCCAGTGTTAGTATCAAATCAGTCACTATGGCCGACAGCATTGCGTGCTGTTTTTGAAATCGGTCGGGGACTCATCAGTATGTAGCACTCAGTACTGTCCTCATTATGGCATATGAGACTAGAGTGACTGAGGTCCTCTGCAGCCTTGATGATTTAACAACACAACGGGGATATGGGAACAGTGGGGATATGTCAGACCCTTGGACAGAGCTCACTGTTTGCTTGCAGTTTTACATGATCATGCACAAATTGCCTGCGGTTGACAGTGACCTGACATTATTATGCTCTTGCCAGAGAAAGACGTTGCCAGAGCAACACAGTAGACATGTTAAAAATATCTCAATCAGATCATTTATACTTCGGGGACTGTGTTTCTAGGTTGTATGTGGTCTCTCTGTTTATTCGGAATATAAACATTTGTTCAGCACGTTAAATATTCAGACAGGGAATATCTATCAAATACAGACCACTTGCAGAAAATTGTTAGCGCTTCCACATACAAAGCTACAGCTGTGATTTATGTTGTTTGTTTCTTTGTGTGTGTGTGTGTGTGTGTGTGTGCGTGTGTGTGTGTGCCTGTATGTGTGTGTGAGTGTGTGTGTGTGTGTGTGTGTGTGTGTGTGTGTGTGTGTGTGTGTGTCTTTTTATAGTCCTTGAGGAGGGTGGTGTGAAGATGAAGCTGACAGTCGTCGACACTCCAGGCTTTGGAGACCTAATCAATAATGACAACTGGTGGGTTTTCCTGCTTCATTAAAGCCTCATAAATGTCATTTTCACAGCCTTATCTTAACAAGAACAATTTTTCACTTGTCACCGTACAAAATGCCTCGGTGCATTCACTTTCCCAAAACAATTTTGAAAATGGTCCTACTCAAAAAACTCTTCTCCCTCTGTTCTTGCTCAAGTATTCGTTTCCTCTTAAGCTGACCTCTTCTGCTGTATCCACAGCTGGGAACCCATTTCCAAGTACATCAACGAGCAGTATGAGAAGTTCCTAAAGGAGGAGGTCAACATCACCAGAAAGAAGCGCATCCCTGACACCCGGGTGCACTGCTGCCTGTATTTTATCACTCCAACTGGACACTCGTGAGTTAAACTGTGTTAGAACTAGAGATTTGTAAAATAATCACTTAAATCATCTTTATGTATTTGATCTAAAAAATGTTTGTAGTAATCTGATGACAAAGAGCAGCACACATACAGATGGTGTTCAAGTCCCTTTAGCCAAAAACATTTCATTTCAGTTTAACAAAGCATTAAATCAAGAGAGCTACTTTATATTGCAGACAACACTCCATCCCCTGAACACTTCACAATTAGCTCCTGCTGACAACTGTGAAATTGCACTTTAGTGGATAAACGGATACAGTCTTTTGTGTATTACAGCCAGTGTATCCCATCCTTCTCAGCCGGGCTAATTGAGACCTGCAGGATGTTTTGTGTCCAGGCAAACAAGACACAACACACAACCTTTGTTCAATGATAAGCCCAGTTTTCAAATTGCATCCACATTGTAAGTCTTTTGTAATTGCTACTCAACTAGGGAAAGGTAATGAGGGGTACGGAACATGACAAATACAAGCCTTGTTGTCCATTTCTGTGCCTTTTTTTTTTTTATCCCAATTCTCTTTTCACTGCTGCATGCAAGTCTTCTGGGACAATCACAGCTCCGAAATTGTACCTACTCACTCACTTTCCTTCTGTCCATCTGTTTGACTGTACGTCTGTCCCAGTCTTCGGCCACTAGACGTCGAGTTCATGAAGCGCTTGAGTCACTCGGTCAACATTATTCCTGTCATTGCAAAGGCGGACACGATGACCATTGAGGAGAGACAGGAGTTCAAACAGCGGGTGAGTTTCACCAATCCCACTAAAGCTAGACTGGTAAATATCAGGCCTATACATCAGCGATATATCTTATTTCCGATATGACAGCATCCACTTATGTCAGTGTTGATGCTTATAGTTATCTAGAAATGCCAAAGATATGTTTTAGTTATTTACCATAACATTGTTTGTCTTTACAGAGACAAGTTTATTTTAGAACTTCAAAATGTCCTGTTCAGTACATATTTTGGTCTTTAAAGCTGCTCTAATCAATATGTTTATATTAACAATGGATCAAATTACTTTTTATTGTGAAAAGTGACGCTTATTGTGACAAGCCGACAGAGAATCTTCATCCAACTCTGCAGTTCCAATTTTAGTATCTTTTTATTGTTGGGGCCCCGAGCAGTTGGGGGTTCAGTGCCTTGCTCAACAGCACCTCTGCAGTGTCCAGGATATGTTTCACACAGGGACTCGAACCGGTAACCCTATGGTTCCCAGCTGAGTCACCTCTGGACTGAGCTACTGCCGCCCCTAACAAATTCATTCTTATGTTGCTTTCTGTCTGCTAAATGTGTAAATAAGCAGCTGTTTGCTAATAACTTTTGTGTATCAGATTTCTAAGGTGATAATTTATCATTATTGTGATTGAAGCTTGTTTTTGCTGCCCTCAAGTGCCTGAAAAATGATAATGCAGGGTTTAAAACACATGTTAAGGGGACCAAAAATATTTCCGTTATGCATGTATGTATGTGAAAAAAAGACAATTTCTCAATATCAGATTATTTATAAAACATACATTAATAGAGTGTGAGCTACACAAGATATTGGAAAAAGTGTTTTATATGGAGAAATCTCACAGATGTGTGTTGTCTCCTGCTCTGTTTTGTGCTGTAGGTGAGGAAGGAGCTGGAGATGGGCGGGATTGAGTTCTACCCACAGAAAGAGTTTGATGAGGACATGGAGGACAAGAGCGACAATGACAAGATCAGAGTAAGTGGTTCTGTTCTTTCTTTCACACACATTTGTCTTCTCCTCTCTCTCTCCCTCTCTCTCTCCCTCTCTCTCCCTCTCCCTCTCCCTCTCTCTCTCTCTCTCTCTCTCTCTCTCTCTCTCTCTCTCTCTCTCTCTCTCTCTCTCTCTCTCTCTCTCTCTCTCCCACAGACTCACACACACCTACTCCAAACAGAGTGTCAGGGCACTGGGGCACGTTGTGTATTTGTTTCATCTCATGAATCTTGTGCGGCTCTCTTTGGTACACTGAAACGCGTTGAAATGTCTCTGTCCATAGGAGACGATGCCCTTTGCTGTGGTGGGCAGCGACAAAGAATATCAAGTGAATGGCAAACGAGTTCTGGGGAGGAAGACAGCGTGGGGCATTGTAGAAGGTGGGTGATATGGCCTTTCTTAATAAAAAAAGTTACAGTCATGATATACAGAAATAATATTAATGGTGTCAGATAAAGAACAAGATGTTTGATTCTGTACATTTTCTTTTGTTGCAGTTGAAAATTCCAACCATTGTGAGTTTGCTCAGCTGAGAGATTTCTTGATCAGGTAAAATTGTCTTTTAATCACATTATTAAAATCCCAACCCAATAAACTGGATGTAACTTGAAGTCAGTAACTTTCTTTTTTTAATACACTACACTGGATCTACAACAACCTCTTAGAGCCAGGGAGCCTCTGCATATTTCTTGTATTAAGTGTTTTCAGAAACATATTTTAGTGTACTGTTTAGCTGTGAAATGAAAAAAATTTTGGCCAAGTCGAGCGAAAGCCAAGCCCCGCCCACCAGCCGACCTGCTGGACAAACGTTCTCATTTTACCTCTAAACTAAGTAACTAAAATATGTTTCCACTTTATGCAAGAAATAGGCAATGCAGTAAAATAATATTGAATCATATTTTATCCTAGTTACACAGTTTGATCAGTTCAGAGCCAGTCAGAGACTCCTCGGCTCTGATTGGTTGTTGTAGGTCTGGCATGGTGGAAACTAGCAGATGCCATTAGGAGCACACAGAGAAAGCAGACAGGAACAAAAGGTGGAGACAGAGCATCATGAATTTTTCAGATTGTCTGTCTCATTGTGCTGTCAGGATAAAGTGATTGATATTCTTTATTTTCTCAGTCTTCATTTAGAATCTGTTGAAAATGTAATACATTATGTATAATAATGGTCAGTATTCATTATTTGTTTAAGAAAATAGCCTTCTTAGTTCCTTTGAAAAGTTATATTGGTGCAAATCAGTGCACAATCTAAATTTAAAAAAAAACATTATATCTGCCATCATATCAGTAATTGGTGAAACTTTCCCATCTAAAATTGGTATCAGTCTCAAAAATTAAATATCAGTCCGGTACTACTTGTCAGGTATAATTTAAAATATTACTCCATGGCACATCTCTTTGGTTCAGACTCCTTCCTGGGTCCAGTCATGCTTTTGTAATGGGCAGGATTTTAGCTTTGTATTAAACCAAAACATAAGATTCACGAAAACATAACACAATAATGCTGTACCTCCCTGTAAAATAGATATATCAGTATACATAACTAGTAACATGTCCCCTCTGTGTCCCTGAACCTCTCTTTCTCAGGTCTCACCTCCAGGATTTGAAGGAGGTCACTCACAACATTCACTATGAAACCTATCGTGCCAAGAGACTCAACGAGAACGGAGGTCTTCACCCCATATCCTCCAATGACACCCAAGAAAGCAACCTGTAGTCCGAGTCAGAGTGAGAATAAAAACAGTGCAATGAAGCTGATAGATGAATCTACAGAATATTATTATCAGTGTCACTGCGGCATCTCTGCATGCTTGGAAAACATTTAAATCTGTAAAATTCTGCCATTTAAACACTGATTCCTAACTCCACCCATCGTCTTCTATATTTTCGTCCTCACAAACACATCAAACCCCTGTGGTTTCAAGTCATTCCTATGAATATTTGGATGTAATGGCAGTCCCAAACAGATAACTTAGTGCCATTATAAAATAAACAATTTATCGACTGCCAATGCCTTGTTTTTTATCGTCGGTAGTGTAAGATTAGAAATTGCCACATTATTATGCTTATACGAGGCACATTTTAAGTTTTAGTGTCATGTAGCAACCGATGTCTGAATTCAGGTAAATTAAATGATTTTCTCCAAATATTAAAATCATAATTCCTGTACAGAGTGATGCACGGGACAGCTCTGCTGTTGACTGTACTGATAGCTTTTTTAAATTCTCAGCAGCAACTGTTCATTCAAAGAAAGGGTCCCTGTGGCTTCACTGTCAGGGACTTAACAAACAGTGCTTTGCTGTGCTGTCTTATTTTATACCCAACATCAAGAAGATTTCTCAAACGTTCCCTCGTTCCCGTATGATTTTCCATTTAAAAGTAGTTGTGTGCACAGACATGCATACTAAGCTGGAGGACAGCCACAACATCAATCACATGTGAAATGCAATTCTGTGGGTGGCACTGTGTGTGTGTGTGTGTGTGTGTGTGTGTGTGTGTGTGTGTGTGTGTGTGTTTAAGTAATTAAGTCCACAAGATGCATGTCTGTGCATACTGCAGATTCTGTGACTCCATGATTCACCGTAATAGTGAACACTTTGGGGCGATGCGGCTCAGCATGCTTTGTTACACCACGGTGGGTTAAAAGGAACAAAATGTGGTCCAGTGCATTTGTGCCTGTGCCAGTTGCATTAGCTCTGAATGCTCTTATAATGACCATGGAGAATAATTATAAAACAGATGAGTGGTTTTAATTAATATTACATATTTTTTCCTAGTTTGACTTTGTGTACTATTTTGACAGCTAAATGGACAACATGCACCCAATTTCAATGTAAATCCAAAAGCCTGCTGCATGTAATTTAAAGAAAAACCACTCACTTTGCTCATGTTTATTGTAACGGTTGATAGAGTTAATCCATTTTTCTCCTCGCTGTACCCACTAGGTAATTCAGGATGAAAAGAAATCCAACCAATAATGTGTTATCAGTATGCCGGATAATAGGTGAACAGAAAACTTTGAAACAGATTTCCGAGTGAATGGAAGTGAAATATTAAATTGGTTATTACAGCAGTTATCACAAGAAGATGACATAGAATATCCTAAATGTGTGTGATTTGGGTAAACAGATCACAGTTCATAGATAAAGGCGGGGGGATGAAGTAGCGACTTTTCCCAAGCTTTGAGTAAAGGGAGGCCCACAGTCTCAGACTTTGAAAAACCCTGTTTTGAAACACTATTTCTTCTTTGATGTTTCGTGCAAAGATTTTTGTGAGCATAACAGAGCTCTGATGTGTTAACTAGTATTTGTGTTAATGCCATTTTAATATTAAATCAATAAAGTTCACCACTTGGGGGCAGCACCTTGCCACATATACGCAGTGGCTAGGTAGAACAAGAAATAGGCACTCGGATCGGCTTTGTGTCCTCAGACGTTCCACATGCTGGGATTTTTAGGTACATTTTTACAAAGTCCAGTGTTTACAGAGTTTCCATCCTCCACTGCTGTCAGTGATAACTAATATATCTCTCCGGATCGTGTTTACATCAGTATGTATTTATGCATTCAATGTGTTGGTGTAATGATTCCAAATCAATTTGATTTGTTAAGTTGTTAACTATTTACCAACTTTTCTCCATATATATCGTTCAGCCATGCAGTGTCTGCAGTAGAGCACAAATATGCCAAAACTACAAGTAATTCAATCTCTTGATATCTATCAATCTTTTTTTGTTTTTAGTTGAATCACTTTATACAATCATACACATTTGTGTAATTTTGATATGAAATGTAATAGAACAAACTGATAGTTGTCAATGATTTTAGTGCAGTCAGAGGTTTATGTGTGCATGCTTGTGTCCGTGTTGCCTGATTGTTTACAGTCAATCAGTGCACACATCACTGCAACTTGTCAACTTGTCAACTATTTCTGAGTTAGTGATGTGCAAATTAAATTGCTATTTCATGGCGCACAAAACGCTGCTGTCTTAACTCCAGTAACTAAACTGGCAGCCCATCATCCATATCGCCAATCCCTTTGAATCAGTGAACTTCACAATGTACATTTATTCAATAACCACTTTACTCAAAGTTGCTTTAACACATTAAGATATAAATATCAGTGCTATATTGAGTTATTTGTACATTAATGTCTTATTATTGTAATTTATTCTTTATTTAATAAAAGCACATTCCCATCTTTTTTGAAAGCTGTATTCAATTGTTTGTATATTGTATAATAATATATGTCATACCCTCAAAATGCTTTATAGGGGTCCAAGCCCGAGGCGGCTGCGGGCCACGCGATGCATGCAGCAGCTACTGGGAGGGTTTTTTTTCCTCTGGATCCTACACCATACAAATACAAGTTATGGATTTGAAACTTTGAAATTTGGTTCAGCCCCCAAAGTAGGGCAGACACCAAAAATGACACATGTTCACCAGCAGGTGGTGCTATAATCAAGTTGAATGTTTTTTTGCCTGTAACTCCCACATCGTACCTCGGACATTCAAAATTCTTACATTCAGGCGTTCTCTGAACCTACGTGAATCTCGAGATATAGGCCACGCCCATTTCCGTATAGACTTTTTTTCACAGGATCGTGGTTTATGAAAAACCTACTTTTTCAAACTCCTCCTAGTCCGAGTGTCCGATCAAGATGAAACTTGGAACAGGAAATGTTTGGATGGTGGTGATCAAAAGTTATTAAAAGAATTTCGATACTCTTATAAATGCGGAACAACTTGCTGTAGATTACATTCAAAACAGGAAGTGCTGCGTTTCTTCTCCAAATTGTGTCTGATCAACACAAAACTTGGTAATCTAGTTTCCTGGGTCTTACAGAGACCATCTACAAAATTTGACACCAACCAACCACTAGGTGGGGCTGTTATGCAGAATTCATCATATTTTAGCAATTAGCAGTCAGTCGGATTAATAAGAAACTTAGAGCAATTACTTCTGATGCGCGTCTGAGAAGAGTATGACAGCAATCACCCAGGAGGTGGCACTGTTTTGAATATCACTTATACTGGAGCATTAACCCTGCAAGTTATGGAAACAAAACTTTCAGGGCAGGTAAAGACTGGTGCCCCCACAGAACATACCAAAAATTACACGTCCACCACAAGGTGGTGCTACAATCAAAGAAAAGGCTTTTTGGTCACTAATTTCCACATCGTATATCGCATATTTAGGTTTCTGACATCCACATGTTTTCTGAAAGGTGCTGAATCTTGGGACAATCTTGGATGGCACGTTTCTGCCTTGTATTTTTACATAAAATCGCAAAAAATGAAAAACCTATTTTTTTCTTACTACTCCTAGGCTGAGAGTTCGATCACCACAAAACTTTGGAGGAATTATCCCTCGTTCATCTTGAACAAAAGTTATCAAAAGAATAGTACAAGTCCAAAACATGTGTGAGTTAGAAAGGAAGAACTTCCCGTACTTTTTAGTCAAAACAGGAAGTGGTGTGTTTCTATGCAGTTGTTTCTTTGATTAACACACAACTTGGAAAATAAATTTCCTGTGCTCCACTGAGGGTCTGTGCAAAATCTGACGTCACTCCGCCACAAGCTGGGGCTGTTATGCAAAATTGAGTAATGCATGCATTATGTGAACAAATGCAATATCTACTTCTTCAAATACCAACACTTTCTTTTTCAAACTACTGTCTGTGCTGCGTTAAAGCTGAGATATGTGTCATGCCCAAGGACCTGCTGGTCCAAATTGCATGACCTCTGCAGGGGCTTGGACCCTGTTGATACCTGCTTGATTGTTATTATTGTTATCAGTAGCAGTAGTTGTTGCACCTCATATTGAACTTACATGACTCTCAAGAGCCACGAGGAAGGATGTAGCGGAGGAAATAAACATGACTTAAATATAGGTCTGTGTATAACTAAAACTGATTATTAAACTGTGCAGATGGTGGCGTTTGTAGACGCAGCGACCTCCTGCTCTCCCAATCATGCAGTGTTCTGTTCGTTCAAAGAATGTTTGTCTTCACATTTTTCTTGTCAGTCTATGTCGGAATACAAGTACAGTCGACAGGCTTTATTAGACATCCGAAAAAGCAAGATCTGCGAGGTTTTGAAACCAACAACAGAGACGCTAAAAGAGCTCAGACTGCTCCGTCGGCCTGCTCTCACACTGGACTCGCCTGCTACCCCTCCCCCAGAAAGGAGGCATCGGAAGCAGTGTGCGAGGACAATGCAGAGGGGCAAGCGTGGGGGTATCCAAGCCAGGCTAGAGGCTAGTCCAACTCGCAGCCATTCCATCTATCCTCCTGGCAAATGTACGATCATTGGACAATAAAATGGACCACATCCGACTCCTGAGATCAGCGAATTGAAAAGGAGTAACTGCTGTGTGCTTGTATTCACCGAAACATGGCTAAATGACAACATTCCCTACTCTGCTGTACAACTAGAGCAGCTATCATGCTACTGAGCAGACAGAGCCCTCGTAGAAGGAGGGAAGACCCGTGGCGGAGGGATCTGTGTTAACTTCTGGGATGTGTGATGCCGGGATGCGACAGTGGTATGCAAACACTGTTCTCAACTGGCGGAGTTTGTGATCATAAAGTGTCGTCCTTTCTATCTGCCCAGAGAGATGACTGTGATTCTACTAGCTGCAGTCTATATCCCTCCCACTACCAACAGCAACAGTGATAGGAACGCTGCACTTAATGAACTGTACCAAGCCATCAGTGAACAACAAACAGCACATCCAGATGGTTTCACTATCCTCGCAGGAGATTTTAACCATGCTGATCTCAAGACTGTACTGCAGAAATTTCACCAGCACTTTAACTTTCTAACAAGGGGAGTTAACACCTTGGATCTGGTCTACACCACACACAAAGAAGCGTAAAAAACAACTCCCTCCCCCACAATGGCCTATCTGACCACCTCACTGTTATGCTAATGCCAGCATACAGACAAACAGTGAAAGCCACCAGGTTCTGAAGCTCCTCAACTCTTCAAGATTGCTTTGACACCACAGACTGGGAGATGTTCAAACAGGCAGCCACTTACAACAACAACAACACAGATATGAGGAGTACACAAACACTGTGATCTACTACATAGCCAAGTGCACTGATGATGTGACTCACACCAAGGACATTGTCACTCGGGCAAACCAGAAGCCATGGTTGACGAGGGACGTCCACAGGCTGTTGAGGGCCAGAGACAAGGCCTTCGGAGCTGGAGACGAATCTGGCTTGAGAACAGCAAGAGCCAATCTTTCCCGGGGCATCAGAAAAGCAAAACAGGATCACACACACAGAATAACATCCCACTTCAACGACAGCAAAAATGCTGCCTACGGCAAGGCATTCAAGCTATCACGGACTATAAGCCCGCACCAAAGAGCGACGAGAGTGACACCTCTCTGCTCAACAACCTGATCAGCTTCTTTGCACACTTCGATGCACAAAACAACGTTCGCCCACTGTTGTGGAAATGGATTCTTCAACAAAGATCAACAAACAGGATCAGCTTTTTCTCTGTGGTTTATTTTGCCGAAGCATTTTCCTCTGCAGACAAAAATACGTTCACCCCTGCATCCTCACAAGGATGCGCCAAATCTCGCACAGTCTTTTAGGGAGAGGGACAGGACGCGAATAGCCTTGGTTGGGTGACGTCTTTAGACCAAACAAAAACATGCCTTAGACATTACAATTCTGAACATTCTGAACCTCTCTCATCACAAGGTCTCTAACACAGGGTACAGATGCACAAATATGCCAATATATCATCATGAGTTAGTTATTTGCATTATCCATTAAGAAGGTGAGACAGAGGAGACACTGAACTGTGTCTGACCTGACAAAACTATGATTATGAATTACAAATATCCAAAATTCCCACAACACCCACAGAAAACCCCAACACCTCCCCATGACCAGACTCTGTGTCTGTCTGTCGCCAGTCTAAAGAATACATTCTCTACCATCGACGCCTGGAAAGCAACAGGCCCAGACAACATCCCTGGTAGGGTGCAGCAAGACTGTGCAGAGGAACTGAAGGATGTCTTCACTGACATCTTTAACACCTCCTTGAAGCAAGCCATTGTCCCATCATGCTTCAAAGCCGCCACCATTATACCTGTGCCAAAGACATCAACCCCATCCTGCTACAACGACTACCATCCTGTGGCACTGACACCCATCATCATGAAGAGCTTCGAACGGCTAGACCAGTCACAGATCAACCCCCCCCCCCCCCCCCCACCTTGGACCCCTTCCAGTTTACAGGGCGAAACGATCCACAGAGGATGCAATTTGCTCTGCCCTCCACTTGGCCGCACTCACCTGGAACAGAAAGACTCATTTATGAGAATGCTGTTCATAGACTTCAGTTCAGCATTCAATACCATAATACCACAACAGCTCATCTCCAAACTGTACAAGCTGGGCCTCTGATTAATGTACTGAGCACGGGGGCCCCACAAGGCTGTGTGCTCAGTACTCTGCTCTTCACCCTATTGACGCACGACTGCACACCAACTTACAGCACCAATCACCTCATAAAGTTTGCGGACGACACAACTCTGGTGGGTCTCATCACCAAGGGCGACAAAACACACTTCAGGAAAGAAGCCTTCTGACCACGTGGTGTAGGAACAACAACCTCCTGCTAAATGTCAGCAAGTTGAAGGAGATTGTTGTTAACTTCCAGAGAGGCCACACCGACCACCCACCACTAACCATCGACGGTGCTGCTGTGGAGAGAGTGAGTAGCACCAAATTCCTGGGGGTGCACATCAGTGAGGACCTGTCATGGACTACAAACACTACATCACTGGCAAAGAAGGCACAATAGTGCCTCTACTTCCTGCAGAAAATCAAAAGGTTAAGTGCTCCACCACCCATTCTGATGACATTCTACAGAGGCACCATTGAGAGCATAATTTCCAGCTGTATTACTGTATGGGGCGGGAGCTGCACTTAGTACGACAGAAGAACCCTGCAGCGCATAGTAAATACAACGGGGAAAATCATTGGTGCCCCACTCCTATCCCTCAAAGACTTATACACCACCCGCCTCACCTGTAAAGCGGTCACAATGGTGAGTGATCCAAGCCATCCCACACACAAACTGTTCAGCCTCCGCTCCCGCACCACTAGACTCCATAACAGCTCTGTCCACCAGGCTGTTAGGCTGCTGAACTCTCTCCCCTCTCTACCCTCAGCCCAACCCAGCAGGGCGTCAAGAAGATAAAAATCCACCCTCCAAGAGACATCCTGAACTCATAACAGACACACCGAAATATACTATGCAAATTGCACATATGGACGTGCTGGTATCAATCGTTTGCACTTAAAAAAAAAAAAAAAAAAAAACCTATCATATTCACACATCCTTGGCTGCTAATGTTTCACAGACACTACTCTTTCACAGTAATCTGCTGAAACATCCATTGTTTACATCCATATCATATATATATATATATATATATATATATATATATTATTCTTGCAAGACCTGTAAGAGTATTATGCGACCATCTGCACTTTTATTATTATTTTCATTTTTATTATTATTATTACTATTGCATTGTTTTGTTATTAGTGTAGCATTTAGATAATTTATGTGCTGTTACTTACCATTGTGTCTTGTCTTTGTCTTGTCTAGTCTACACATGAGATAGTGAGAAACGAAATTTCAATTTCCTGTATGTCTTGTTCATGTGAAGAATTGACAATAAAGCTGACTTTGAACTTTGAATTAAAAAGTAAAATTAAGCAAGTAGGCTTTTACTAATGAGCATAAAATGCGACAATCTCATCGCTTTACTGCATCTGCTGACCTTTTACAGGGGTTAACAGGGTAATGAGCTGCAGCAGCAGTTTACACAGAGTGCCACCTCAAGCTCTATTAGCTAACCCTTGTGCATCATTTTGGCTTTTTTAATGTTTAATTTTTTGATTATTTTGACAATGGTAATAATTTTTGTCAAGGTTGTGAGTATTTTTTGTCGAAGTTTGACGTCAGCTCCTGTAATAAGTCTAATATTTTTCTATGATTCACATTTTATTGATTTAAAAAAAAAGTTTTCAACAGATGAGAATATAAACAGGAATGAAACTAGGTCAGTAATGGACAATAAGCAGCCATACACTGGAGATCAATAATACTTGATTTATTCTGAAATTGTTATTTTTATTGTTCAGAATTTGTTGGAATATGCGCTGTGGCTATGGACCTTTTCAAAGATGTAAACATAAACATTACAAAACAGTCCAAGTTTATGTCCTGTTGCAGTGTATGTGAATTACATCAGCTCACAGGACGTTAACAAGACCCGAGGCTGTTAAAAAGGTCTATACCATTAAAGTACTAGCATGTTTTTGTTTTTTTTAAACCAAAGCACTTTATCAAAAACCTTTATTTTGTGAAAAAAAAGAACAGTGAGCAAAATTAGAGAACGGTAACCACAGTGTCAGAAGAGAAAATTTAAACAATGGTTTCTTAGGGCTATATGATTAAAAAATGAATAGGAAGTGTAGAGGCCCTTGCTTTTAATGACTTCCGCACATCTGCTCCCAAAGGACATCACTAGTTCGTTACACTGCTCTGGTTTTATCTTGGTACATTCTTCTTACAGCTGCCGCTGCTCGTTGGGGAAAGAAACCGCAGAGTGACAGAACAGAGTCGCCAAACAGTCTCTGGATCAGTTCAGAACAACTGAATCAAAAACTTGGTCCGCTGGATGTTTATTCTTCAAGATCGCTGATTCGCTCATTTAGCTGTCAATCAAAAAAGGATTCCGCCTCAGACAGCTCATCCAATCATCATGCAGAAGCCGAGCGTCCCGGGCCAGCCCACTGTCCCATAGACCCCCAGGACGCTGAGCGTCCGATGGCTTTTTATTTATCCAATGACCGTCTAGTTTTGCTGCAGTGGAACAACCCGCTCTATGCTTAAAAAAATTTTAAAAATCCATTCTGGTTGTAATGGACTGCATTGAACTGAAACAACTTTCTGTTTTTTTCTGCAATGACACCACAATATGTATTTTTGCAGTACCTTAGACAGTTTTCAATGCAGTAGATCACTACATTCTAACAAAGAAGCACAGGAAGTGGGGAGGTATTTCTGCATAGGCACTGGATAGTGTTTTTTATTGTCTGATGGGATAACTTTCTTGTATCTGTTGCTTCTCTTTCTTGTGGTGTACCACAGGGTTCCATTTTGGGTCCTATACATTTTTATACAAATACATTACCTTTTTAAGGGTCATCGTTATCTGGCAATGACTTTTTTTTAATCATTATTACACTCTCTGTCCATGAGTAACATGCCAGTTGCTCTTTACACAAATCCATAGAATATCAAATCCAAAAACACTTTACACTCACCTGTCGTTTTGCCTTGTCAGTTTATAACAGAAATTATATATGAAACTTTTAGCGCAAAGCAGGCTAATTGTAGCTTTAACTGCTTGTTTGTCGACTGGGGCCCCACCCACACCACACCAGCATCACCAAAGGCCCATGCTACAGGTGGGTGCACGACCCCATCGCAGGATATGCCACTGTCCTATTTTCCAGCATTATTTACCTAAAACCTTTATCTTATCAGGTCAGACTCAAGCATAGACTTAATTAAGGAATAATCAAACAACAAATTCATGCTCAAGAGAGTTGAAATAAGAAAGGCCGAGAATCTTTCAGCACAATCTAAGAGTGCAAAAACCCAACACGGATGTTTAACTCAGTGTGTCTAAGTCTCAGACTACATTCACACAACTATGTTTTCGTTTAAAAACGCATATATTTTTATTCGCTTATGCCTTGTGTCAACACTACTCTGGCATTTCCAAGCCCCTAAAAAGGAGATGCTTGGAAACTGCTGTTGAGTCGGTTCTAATTTGAAAACTCTGGGGTTGCGTTTTATTCTGGATGGCGAAAACGAAGACACCCTGACACCCACGTCAGTCAGTCATATCAGTTAGATAGGCTGACATACCTTTTGTGATTTCATACTTCTTGTACTCACTCCTTTCCCTTTGCCATGGCCTCCTCTGGTGATGGATCATGCTTCCAGGGCCCCTTTAACATGCAACCGAACGCTAAACAAGCCATTTTAAGGCAACTACAATGTTACAATGAACTCTGATGAAGTGAAAACACACTATGAGAAGGTCAAAGTTCCAGAATTTAACACAGACAACACCCAAAAACAAATTCACGGTTATTTTAATTTACACAGTGTCGTGCAGGCCTATATGCATTACTGAGAGAGAGTTTCTTAGCCTCTATTCTGTAGCTAGCATGGTGACATGTCAATCCCACGGTAGCCACGTCCCAAAGTATCTCCTGCTATTTTTCTCCAAATAAGACCATAACTTACAAGATTAACATCATGCTGTATTGAAAAAGACTTTAAACTCGCGATTGAGATCATGAACTCAAAAGAAAAAATATGACGACTTAGGTAATACATCAAGTGAGAAGTACAAAGTCATTTTCCCCGTACTAAATGTACTAATTTCCAGCCCCCCCGGCTGGAAATTAGAATTAATGCAATTTTAAGGCACTTCCGCATTGGCTTCACTTTTCAGACCCACTGGTATGAAGCAGATCACTGGGTGTAAGGTGAGCGGCAGACAGTCATCAGGCAGCCTGGAGAGGGCAAACAAGCTGAACAGATTCTTCAGTAGGTTCAGCTCACAGCCTTATGTCGTCTCCATGACACCTCCAGACCCCCACACACCCTCACTCCCCCAAATGCTTCCTCCCCTCCCCCCTCAATCCCCTGCTGTGAGCTCTCCTGTGCAGCACCTCTCCTCCTCCTCCACCTTCACCTCCTCCTCCTCGTCCACCTTCACCTCCTCCTCCACCTCCTCGTCCTCCATTGAAGACACCAGCAGCCTCCCTCCCATGACTGTGACTGCAGGCCAGCTTAGGAGACAGTTGGAGAGACTCCACCAGCATAAGGCTGCAGGCCCTGACGGTATCAGCCCCAGGATCCTGCCAGCAAGCTGTCTCCTGTCCTACAACACCTCTACAACCTTAACCTTGGTCAGGAGAGAATACCAGTGCTTTGGGAGACTTCCGGCCTGATTCCTGTTCCAAAGAAGTCGACACCATCAGACCTCAATGACTTTCGACCAGTGGCCCTCACATCTTACGTCATGAAGGTGCTGGAGAGACTGGTTTTGGTCAACCTGAGGCTGCAGGTGAGAGCCCTGCTAGACCCTCTGCAATTTGCTTACCAGCCCCACTTGGGAGTTTATGACACTGTCATCTACCTGCTGCAACGAGCCCATTCGCACCTGGATGGTGGAGGAGGTACTGTGAGAATCACATTCTTTGATTTCTCTAGTGCTTTTAACACCATTCAGCCACTGCTACTGGGGGAGAAGCTGGGGGTGATGGGAGTAGATGACACAATGATCTCCTGGATTACTGACTACCTGACAGGCAGGCCACAGTTTGTCCATATGGACAGTGTTCTGTCTGATGTGGTGGTTAGTGATACAGGAGCTCCACAGGGGACTGTACTCGCTCCTTTCCTGTTCACCTTATACACCACTGACTTTCAGTACAACACTGGGTCGTTTCACCTGCAAAGGTTTTCTGACGGCCTGGCTGTTGTTGGGTGTATAAGTGAGGGACAGGAGGAGGAGTACAGGGCACTGGTAGACAACTTTGTGAAGTGGACTGGACAGAATCACCTGCGGCTGAACATCAGCAAGACCAGAGAGATGGTGATAGATTTCAGGAAGAAGAGGAAGACGGCTTTCCAACCTCTGTGCATTCTGGGAAAGGATGTGGAGGCGGTGGAGGATTACAAGTACCTGGGTGTGACCATCAACCACAGACTGGACTGGAGATCTAACACCGAAGCTGTTTACAAGAAGGGGATGAGCAGACTTTGCTTCCTGGGGAAGCTGAGATATTTCAACGTGTACAGCAAGATGTTGGAGATCTTTTATCAGTCTGTGGTGGCCAGTGTACTTTTTTTTGCTGTGGTTTGTTGGGAAGCAGCATTGGAGCCAGCGACACCAACAGACTCAACAAAGTGATCAGGAAGGCTGGCTCTGTGATTGGCTGCAAACAGGCCACTCTGGAGGCTGTGGTGGAGAGGAGGACAGATAATCCTCTCCACCCTCTCCAACTCACACTGGGCAGACAGCGGAGCTTCGCTGTCGTAGCAACAGATACAGGAAATCTTTCCTGCCACAATCCATCACTGTATATAATAACTCTCTTACCTCTGCCTGACGGAGAACTCTGGTCTCTCTACTGTTTTGTTGTATATATTATTATTGTTTATTGTCTATAGCACACTGTGCACTGTATACATACACTATGTATATATTGGATTCTATTTATGTTATGTACAAAGTGTTTATTTGCTGACCCACTACTGCTGTTACAAAATTATTTCTGTCTGGGATCATTAAAGTAATTCTATTCTAATTCTACTCTATTATATGATTAATTATCTCTAATTAACATTCAGTGTGTGCCTGTTGATGTACTGAGCTGTGGTGCTAGCTGCATTAAATGTCGTGTGTCTCTGGAGATGCTTCACAGTAGCGGTGTGTTTTCAGTTCGGGCCTTCTGTACAGTGCACACATTTTTGGACATCAGTCCAGTTGAGAGAAAACAACAGCCTAATTAATTACAAAATATTTGTTGTGTGTTTTGTGATCTTTTCCTTGAGGTTTGTGAAAATCTAATAAGCATTATGTTATGTTATATGTGGCATACAGACCATTAAATTAAATAATTAAATAATGTATCTCCCTAATACCACTCAATGTAATTTTTAATATGCCGACCGGAGCAATTACAGTTTTTCAAAAACATTTGGCAAACTTGAATCTTGTTAATTTGTTAACTTAATTCGTAACCTTTGTTTAAACAAGGCTAAGTGTTTATGTCAAGCCTGATGCCTTCACTCACGTAGCTAGGTATACGGTTCATTCATTCAAGAGTAGTATCGGATCGGTATCGGGTATCAGCCAATACGCTCAGCCCAGGTATCAGTATCGGATTGGACCAGAAAAAAATGGATTGGTGTATCTCTACTGGTCACGTGGTGGAACAGCGTAACTTTACATTTTGGTAAAAGCCTACAATACATTGGTCCCGTATCCACTAATTTCTGCACTGGCTTTCCAGCCTTTGTTCTGCCTGCCTGACCCATGGTCTGATAATTCTCTGTCTGCCACCTTATTGTTTTCTAGTTCTGACTGCCTACTTGGTTTTGACCCTTGCCTATTTCTTGATTCAAGTAAACGTGAACATGCAAATTATAATGGCAATGTATCTACTTTTGTGTCCCATGGTCCATTCGCCAATATCACACAGGTGTGACAGACTGTGTAGGAGTTATATGCTGTTTAGTTTGTGATTTATTGAAGTAGTCGAGCATGAATGTATCAGGTTTGTGCTCCCTCTACCTGTGCCTACCCTTTCCTGTCTCTTATGCCCCTACTTACACAACCATGGCCGCCACCATGTCTCCAAATAATGACATGCCAACAATTAACATAAATGGCTCCTACACAAATATCAAGCTAACATGCGAACTGCTGAAAAGTAGCTGAGGGTTTTCATGATCCAAGGGGACACGCCCTTTGTGTGTCCATTTTGTTAACCCCAGTAATCAATACAATATATGTGTTTTTATTGTGACACTGAGAAAGAATAAGAGGAACGTTTTTCTTTCTCTTCTGCAAGTACAGCTAATTTTAACAATGCAGCTCTGCAGAAGCGTTCTACTATCAACATGTTATATCACTGTCATTGTTGTGCCACAGCAAGTCACATTCAAGAGACAATGTGAAGTGCCTACCACAGCCTCTAGATGTCACTAGACCAAGGACATCTGGATTTTTTTTCTGTTCCCATTTCAACTAAGTTCTTTCTGGAGCTCTAGTCTTCAGATATAGAGCAGCAATTTCGCTTTTCAATAAGAATTGACAAGCAGGGTTGCACACTTACTTTATTTACTTTGTTCTTGCACAAATTCCTACATATTATACTTTATTGTCCCCAAGTGGAAATTATTTTCCACAGCACTGTACAAATCGGACAACAGCACATAGTAAAAACATACAATGACATACAACATACTGACATATGGGTCACACTCAGGCCTGGTTAGCGAGGCCTCTTATTTAAGGCGGCTATGGCTGGGATGATTAGTCTCTTCCCAAAGTGAGCCCTACTGCACCAGTGCTCTCTATCTATATCCGTAGGTAAGGGTAGTTATTGAGTGGGTGTGTCATATCCTGTGCAATTGATGTTGCAATCCATGTATTGGCCTTATTGTTTAACTCTGCGATGTTAGGCGTGGAGGGGGACCATTTATCCACGCAGCAGTGTTGGTTATGTGTGTGAGCCTGGCCCGATGTGTAACGGTTAGCATATGTTTTTGTGTGTGTAATCCTAGGAATATCGATTAACTTGGTGTTGGTTTATTCGTTTCAAGAATAGCTTTTATATGTTTTTGCCAATGAACTCTTCATTTATATGTGGAGTACTAAAGGTCTGCTGATCTGGGACATGAAGCTGTGCTCCTACTTGTATCCTCACAGACAGTGACAAGGACCACTCGCCACAGACAAATGTGTACCCATGTTTCAGAGTTGTCTCCGGCACGTGTTGTGCATTTTGACTAAGAACACAATGATAGCCAAGTCGGTTAATCTCGCTCATCAACTACAGACCCAGTTTTCAAAAGGCATCCATAGTGTTCAAACATCAGAGATGCTGTGATTAAAACACACTGTGTTTTACTTGTGTAGTAGGCCTGTGATAAACATGTGCATGGCGCTGAGGATGTGGAACAACCAAAAACTTTGGCTTGTGCTTGCGAGCCACAAGCAGCTGTTGTGTTCACTGCAGGGGGATGACGACACGAAGAAGGAAGAGCTCAGAGAACAAACTTCCATGTATCATATTTTGGGAGGAGGAATCAGCACCCCATCCCCTCCAGTGATTACACGCTTGGACTGAATGGATTTTGTGTCTTGACTGTATCAACTTTGTTAATGGATATTTTACCAGGAGCTGTGTTTTTTAATTACCAATACTTATATTCAGAAATTGTACAACTATTGTACAACAGTACCCTATGTAATATATTGAAATGGCATTTAAAAAAAAAGCAGAATTGATATCTGTAAATGAAACTGCAAAATTGAAAATATATGTAAATGTAAGCGCCATGTTTACAGTCAGCCAATGTTGGCGGTAAGTGCTAATGTCACTTTTGTTTGTTTTTTGTGTAATATAACAACTTTGTAGTGGAGTGGGTACTGGCCCTGTGTGAAATGAGGCAGACAACGTTCATAGAAGAATTTCTCTTCTATGTTTAAAATACTTATTTTGAACTACTGCGCCCTCAGCTGTCTCCTTTTGCGTGGAAATGTATGTCCGACCATTGTTACGTCTGTGTTGTACTTGTTTGTTTATCGTTGTTTACTGACGACTCTAAACACACAGGGTATAAAGTTCATGTTGTATTAACCACTCTCTCCTCTGCATAGGAGCTCTGTCGTGAAGAAAAATGTCAATTCATTTTATACTTCCATATCAGTGTTGAGGCATTATGTTTAAGTGTTTAGTCTAGCTGGATTTTAACACACACGTAAACGACAAGAGACTTGCCAAACCTCAAGGCTTCTTTCTTTTAGACTAGCACTGCAGTCCTTCTGTGGTGTGCAAGGGTGTGTGAGAGCACAGCACAGGGTAAGGAAGGGCACAGCTACATTACCAACTCCTCCTCCACATCACATGGATTTGGAGTGTGGACATGAAACCTTCAAGAGGACTAGCTATAACACAGACTACAGAGGGAGCAAAGGTTTATCCAGGAGGACAAGAACATCTTAACGCTTATTAGAAAAAACACTGCAACTCGCCCTCTGCTGGTCCTCTGAGGAACTACAAGTTTCACACGAGGGAGTCAACAAAATGGCTGACTGTGTTGCATAATGTCAGAGGAGAGCTAAAAACATATGTATGTTAATGTTATCGATTTGATTTTTTTTTGGAAGCTAGGAATAAAAAAGATGTGTCCTTTTCTTCTTGTCTTGTGAGAATCTATAAAACCATAGGGCACAAAAGAAGAAAGGAAAAAACTTACTCTTTGTACCTCAGGTTAAAAAAAATAAAATAAAAATGACATTTACAGTCACTAGCTGGGTTAGTTTTCTCCTTATTACCTAGGGTTGGACTGTTTTCTTGTCTCCTGATGTGTGCCATCAAAAAAAGAACAATTTTACAAATCAGTCAAAGTCCCTCAAATGCTAAGTACTTAAGCACATACTATAAAAGTGACACACCCACATTCCTGTAAACTACAATAACAATAGTGTCTGTAGTTAAGTTTAAGCACAGACACGTTTCATACTATTGTTCAGCTGACTCCTCCTCCACCATTATGGCCCCTCCCTCCCTCCCTCGCTCCGTGTCGCGGTCACATCACACGCCCCTCCCCCCCTGATCATGTAGTCTCTTGTCCCAACCGTCGGCTCCCTCCGTGAGCTTGTTTGAACCCCACTGCAGTTACTCAAAGAAGTGGTGCTGCCACGCTCAGTTAACAGCCAGTCCTGCCAGATACATCCATAAAAAAAACGATCTATCACGTGTCCTGGAGCTGCTGGTCATACCTACCTTTGCCGGCTATATTACCTACCAACTGCAACACAGTACGCTGGTAGAGCCAAACACAATAACACGAAGGGAAACGAACGTTCAGACCGCGTTTGTTCTTTACGCGACCGAATCTGTCGACCAACCGCCACCAACGGTTTACCAGTGACGTTCTGGAATGGAGGTTTTTTTGTGCACGAAAAGAGGAGGAGCCTGTTCGTGAGCGAAGCGGGAGAGCAGTCGGTCGAGTCCGCGAAGGCACAACTACTCACGGCTCGCTAGTTCCCCCCGTGAATGCTGGAAAGCGGCGAACTGCTATCACATCCTGACCGCACCAGGATTGTAATTTAACAACAACAGGGTCCGGAAAGATTTCGACAGCGGAAGGAGGAGGAGGAGGAGACACAAGTCTGCGAACGATACAGACCGACACTGAAATTCGCGGGAGCGTCGTTAAGCGACGCGAAGAGTCGGTGAGTCTCGTGGTGGTATTGCAACTAACAATGATGTTAGCTAACTAACTCACTTGATTTTTATATTCAACGCAAATAGATAATATGCTTGTTTGGACTTTGGGCATAACATTTGGTGATGAATTGCAATTTTTTTTTTCTGTTTTTGTTTTTTGTCGATGGCACATTTTACAGCGAGTGCAGCGGGGAAGGTTAGCTAGCACTCGCTTAGATGATGTTGTTAGCTTAACGGATGACACATCAGTGGCAATTTAATAACCAGTGTCTTCTCTTTTTTCTTTAATGGTAAAACGTTTTTTTAAACTAACAACACAACTGATGTCTCCCCGAAGTTCACTTTTTTGTGAAAGCGGTCTTGCGAGTTGTGCAGTCGCGTGAATTCCTTTCATAATTTTTTTTATTCTGATGGATATTGTATGAGTGATTAGAGCTGTATCGATTAATCGAATAGTCGACTAGCAACTTTTTCGATGATCGATTAATTGAAATTATCGGATTCCAGCTTCCTAAAAGTGAATATTTTCTGGTTTCTTTCTTCCTCTATGATAGTAAGCGTAATATATTTAAGTTGTGGTAAAGATATCTGAGATGTCATATTGGACTTTCTGAAACACTGATGGTTTAAGAAGGCGTGTAAACAAATACAAACACAAGCATATGAACAAAAAGAAAAAATATGACCTAGTTCTCGGTTTATTCCAGTAGTCCCATGGGATGCCCTCACACCACTCACGTTGCCCATAGACTTCCCATTTAGCAACTGGAAATGTACATTTGGTGTACCTGTATCCGATGTATTCGTACCTCACTTAGGTCTTAAACCCTTCAAGGTCGGTGAAGCGACTATGGTGAATTGGTGCCAAACCATGCAGCAAGCACATCCAGCATACTCCAGAGATGACACTTTGAAGGAAGACAGATCTATAGGAAGTTGTCTATTAATATAATATAAAAATAGTATTCTACTTTTGTCACTTTAATTATTGCCCCTGATAGAGCATGGAGCGTTTGCAGCCTCTTTTTAAAACTCCTGTAATTCCATGCAGATTAATATAGTGAGAATCCTCAATTTACAAAATCGGTCACTGACTTGTGGCCTACATAGCACAGAATACAAAAATGGGCTTAAGTGAAGTGGAAACTGCTGCATTACCTAAAGGGTGCAGTTGAACCCCCCCTCTTGGTCTAAAGTGGTACAGCCCAGTAATTTTCCATGCACCACACTCCTAGGATGTGGGTGTGGCTTAATGTCAATGGTGTTACAAGAGTTTAGCAGTTTTTCCTCTTTGCCCTTTCCTGTGGGTTTCCAAATTTTTTAAAGAAAGAAGCTTTTTTTTTAAATTTAAGTGCAGTGATAGTCAAGTGACTAACCAAGTGATTGCTCTATTAACCAGAGAGCCACAAGTCAGCCACAGTTTGTAGGATTTGGCAGTCTGAAAATTGGACTGTTTGATCATGTTTAAAGAAAAATTGAGTCAATTTAGTCCATGCAGAGTGAGCTGTTTCAGGTTTTACCTTTTGGGATCATGGAACATCCCCCGGTCTCTAATTTCACCTCCCCCACCTCACCCGGTGGCAGTGCTCACATGGTGCACTTGTAATTCACAGTGTGTTTTTTCTGCTGAAGAGGAAGTAGCCGTGAAAGGCTCCTCCTACATTTTTCAAAAGCTTTCCTGTAGCTGTTGGGAAGCTAAACGGGCTAGCTACATTCTAATTGATACTAAATGAGATTGTAGAAAAAACTAGCGTCTGCCTGATTGTATGCCCTTCATGTTGAGGAAAAAGAGGCAAAAGGCCTGGCTTGCAGTGGCACCTTTCTCAGTCTTGGTTAATACAGGTTTGGTGCCAAATCAGTGCTGTGCAGCTGTGGCTCATGATTCACCCTGGGTCCACAAAAGCCCTACCAATATAAATCGGTTTCCTCTTTAATATCAGTTATACATGTCAGTGAGCTCAACCACATAAAGAAGATGCATGTAAATATAACATCTGTTCACATTAGGCAGTATTGACTATACTAGATACTATAATACCTGCCATTTCAACTGAGTTGCATCGCATTCGCATTAGATCATTGGTAGATGTTAGGGGGCAAAGGTTGCCTTTCCAGATGTGCTGTGACTGTAATGTTTACTGTTCATAAATGACCCAACCTCATGGACTAGAAATCTGCAATTTCATATTACTCGATGAGAACCACAGTATGCTCCAACATCAGTGAACATGCTGTGGCATGTATTAAGACTCATTCTGTAATATTATTTCTTTATGACTTCCAAAGTGTGTATACTTAAGCGCAAATTACGTTATGTGCTAATTTGCATATTGGAGATGTCATTGCTCAATTACTTGGTTGTGTCAATTGCAACTACGGCGGTGTCGCTTAAAGCAAAACTCAGAGGATCACCCTAACCATTTAATCAGCAAGTGGTAAGCAAAACACATAAACCAGGTTTAAATTTTGAGGATCCGTAGCATTAATTAATCAACACAACGTAAGATTTAACTGTACGTACAGTTTAATGCTGCAGTGACAGCTATAACGTTACTGCTAACTTCATACCCACTATGACGCACACACTCTCTTTCTCTCAACCACACAGTTGCTATATTATGCCCAAGCTGCACACTGACTGATTCCTTAAAGGAGTGAGGTACTTGTATAACACATTTTAGTTTAAAAATATCTTTAAAATTGCCTAATGCTATTATTCACAGAGTCAACGTCGGCTCTTGTAATTCACAATATTCCATCAGTGTGCTTCCCATCTAGAAATAATTAAACATTTAAACATTACTTCAATTCCCTTCTTACAAATGTTGATGTAAATCAGTTTGGGTGTGACAGCAGGTTTCAATCCTGTATTTTTTATTTTGGATTTTTCGAACTATACCATGAGCATAAAAACTGGTTTCAACTGTTAGAGCCGGTTTCTTTGCTTCAGGCTGTAAATGACAGTTCTAAAAAATATGATATGTGTTAAGTGTCAAAATACCCTGTCTGTATTCATCATTTATATGTTGCCATGGTGATAATTAAAAAGAAGTAGAAGTATTTTGCATTTTACATATAGGTCATAATAAATTAGTCAGGCCTGTGTTTGTGTTTTAAGGGGGCCCTATTATAAATGTTATTCTTGTTTGGGACTTTTCTGGAGTACACTGGTGCATGCATGCATTAAACATGCAACAAACTGACAATTCAATCATATCATCGTGTCTTCTACTTGCCTCAATAAACCTCCATCAAAAAAAATGTTTTACTCATTTGCCAATTTAAAAGATGTTGGGGATTTTTCAGCATTGAATGTTCGTGAGAGCTTTTTACAGGACTAGCCTAAATGTCTCGCATATGTTCAGGCTTGCACAAACACCTATGTCTCCTCCCAGTCCCATTGCCTTATGTTTCAGTGTGTCTGCTTAAGTCGTGGGAGCTCACTAATTTTGACTATTAAGGCAAAACCCTCTCTGCAAATATTGCCCTATTTATCCCTATTTAGCCTCTTCTAGACATCCACCTTCTTATGTAAATGAGATGGCAATTTAACATGTCGCTCACATGTCTTGAGTAAGTGCCCATGTCATGGCAGCAATATTTCAAGGGTGGATTTAGTAAAATATCTTACACGTCCGGAATGCTGTTACATTAACATAAAGCCACCGCAGTGCCTGGTAAGAAATGCAAATCTTATTGTTTGCTTTACAGAGAGCACTCTATGAATGATCATTGTTATTGACCCTTATTACATAAAGGGATTAAAATCTTTCTTAAAACATGAAACACTGCAACTGAGCCTATCTTCAGTTGTTGAGGAGAATCTTTTAATGTCAGTTAGCATCATATCATTCTATTCATATGTTCTGTTAAAATAGGGAATATATTTCCTTATATATTAGGAAAAATAATGAGGAAATGTATTATTAGATTTACTGAGAAAAGGGGGGGGGGCAGTTAAGACTAGACAAAATCTATTACTGATGCATCCTGAGAAAGAAAAGAAAACATTATTCTTTCTTCATGTAATTTATTTCCAACTCACCGCAGTGTACCATATGCTAAATGTTGTGTTTAAAGCAATTCTTACTTTTCTGGCATGTCGCACAGCACTATGGGTGCACTCGCACTGTCCATTCGTACCGTGCCCCGTGCTTTGAGGTGATTGCCCCTCCTCCCCCTTATCCTGTGGCCCAGGCCCGCTTGTACTCAGGGCACACTCACATTGTCCATCTGTACCGTGCACAAAGCATTTTTCACAGCTCAAGTCTAGTTCATTTGACCAGTGTGAGTGCAACCGTACAGCGTCTAGGCGCGGTATGCTTTGCGGACACAGCCCGTTTGGGAGAGGTGGGCTTTTGTAAAGCATGTTTTCACATGTACGTCATGTGAGCAAAAAAACTCTGAGGTCTATAGAAAGATTGTAAACAAAGCGGCGCATCGCGATGACGTCAATCAATGCGTGTGACGTGTTACGGCGTGATGACGTATAGGCAGGCAAGAAGCATTCTGCTGAGGCCCAGGTAGTGTAAGAGCCTACTCACACTGTCCTTTCGGCCGCGGCCAAAACCGTTTTTTCAGCTAAAGCCTAGTACCTTTAAGCAGTGTGAGTGCACCCGCTCTGCGCACAACTGCGGCCAGCGGGCCGTCCACGGTGGGCTTTAGCGGAGCCGTTTGCACATGTACGAGCACGAGCATGCGCACGTGTACGAGCACGAGCACGAGCCCTACGGCAGTATCGTTATGTCCGCCTGTTCGGACATGTAAATAGAAGGACGGACCATGCGCGGACATTTAACAACAACAACAATGGCGGTGAAAGGTTCACGTTGGTGTGGTGCGGAGGTGGAGTGTTTACTGCAGATTTGGTCGGATGAAAATATTCAAAAACAGTCGACAAGACGCACAAAAACTCTGAGGTCTACGGAAAGATTTGTAAACAAAGCCACACACACGCGATCAATGCGTGTGACGTGTTACGGCGTGATGGAGTATGGACAGCAAGAAGCATTGGCCGGCCCTGGCAGTGTGAGTACAAACGGGGCTGGGGCGCGGGGGGGAGAGGGAGGGGGGACAAGTACCCTAAAGTCTGGGTCGCGGTCCAGGAGGACAGTGTGAGTACGCTCTGAGTACAAACGGGTCTGGTCAGCGGGGGGAGAGGGAAGGGGGGACAAGTACTCTAAAGCATGTGGCACGGTACGGATGGACAGTGTGAGTGCGCCCTCACATTACTTAAAATGATCTGGGCAGTGGTTCGAATTCTTATTGCTTATAGACATCATTAACCCTTGGAGATTTAGTTTTGTCTGAAAGTTTTTGAACATTTCATCTGACCAAACCTAAACACTCCACCTCCGCATCAAACCATTGCGAACCGCACGCTGCGTCTTTTTAAATGTCCATCGCAAAGACGCATATAAATAGACATCAGGACCTCCGCTTGCATGGCGGCTTAAAAGGCTGCCGACAACCCTTTCTTCGGGTCTTGCTGGTAATTGTGCAGACAAAAAGGCTGAGGAAAGTCAGCAAAACTGATTACCATACCATGCAGCTGTTAAACAGAAGATTTACTTTAAGGATTAAAATTACAAATAACCTTAGTCTTTGTGGTTGTAAATAAAGCAAATTTCGATAAGGGCAAGTACAATTGACTTTGGGCAGGTTGATTTCTGACCCGCTTGCCCCATTAACATTGAATCCTGGCCTTCGCTAAGTAGTTTTTTCCGCTGCTAAAATGGATGGGTTTGTGTGCTCTACAGCCGGCATCTGTACTTAAACATTGTATGTTAGGGAAACTGTACGCTCACATCTGGACTGAGTGATTTTAGTTCCAGTAACTCCAAAAGAGGATATGTTCTCTTATAAACAACACAACATAAAAAATTTAGTGGTAACATGCAGTGCGTTTATATGCACATCAGTAACCCGTAAATGGCCTTACCTTGATTAGGAAACGATCGGATTGTTGAAGTTCCCCTCGTATACATGAGCAGGGGTTGAATGGGAAAATGACGGAGTAACTCGACCTCCGGTACAGTAGGTGATGCTCCGCAAACATACAGCTTGACTGGGTACAGCTTCTTTTTCAAGTTTACCTTTGTCAAAATCACAAAAAGCCAACTTTTCGACAGAGTTACGACCGAAACGGGTCTTCTTGGTTGTTACTTGCCCTTGCAAAGTCATCCCTTGGTTTAAAGGTAATGCTCTATTATTGTTGTGTTTGCACATTGTTTTCGGCGACGGTGCTTCCGGGTCAAAACCCACCCCCGTGAAGTGGGGAGCATGCAAAGACAAAACCTGATGATAATCCAGGAAAAATGTTTACATGGGTGAATAACCGGGGAACTGAAGGTGTTCTCTAGGTATGTTAACTGGAGTATGAAAACCCCTATTTTACCTGGGTTATGGTGTTTAAGAAACCGGGGTATGCCCTTAACCTGAATATAATCAGATTTTTAAAGTGCATGTAAACGCACTGATGGTAAGATGGATGTGATGATCGATTCCTCTAATAGTCCTCGTTTCAAATTAATGTGATTGGTAAACAATGGCGCTTGAGTTTTTTTGTTTATGTGCAGCACCTCATGTGTCTGCGCTTGAGCCGAGACACAAATAACTTTTAATTTTTGGAAACTGACTCTTCACCTCACCAAAGCCCAGATGATATAGATGGGGAAAGCAGTGACATTCGGGGCCGCAGCGTCGCAAGCACAGAGGCACTGGACACCCTCCTCAGGAGGACTAGTTCGAAAATATGGTTGTCAACAAGATAGAAGCTTGTTTCAGTGAGCCATGCATTCGTCCTCAGCTAAACCCAATAGAGTGGTGGAAGTCCAACAGGCACCGGTACAAAAAACTGAGCATTCTGGCTAAGCAATACCTGATGATACCTGATACCATGTTTTCTACAGCAGGACTGATCATTAACAGAATGCGAACAATGTATAAAAGTTTTTTTTTAAATGGTAACTGTGATTGTTTTGATTGAGAATTAGCATTAGGTGTTGGGTATGCTGTATTGATGTACATCATAATTCCTGCAGGAAGATGCGCTGCGTTTTAAAAATAGATTTGGAAAAACAAGTACTCCAATGGCCCCCGAGAAACTGATACGATCCCTCAATCTTGGAATTAACTACTCTTCCCCATCCCTTAAACAGTGACATCACATTATTACTCCCATTTATTTATAATTGAATTAACTCTGCGTGGGCTCTGGCTAGCATAATATACCACCAGCATAACTTCATATAGTTGGATGGGGAAACTGAAGAGTTGCGAGCTAGCCTGTCAAAAAGGGTGAATTTTGCCATCTGAATATATTGTAGGTTGCTCGTGTTACCCCCTTTTACATGTACATTGTAACATGTAAAAAATTTTTTATTGCACTTATTGCAACAAGCATTACTGTTATGGGGAAATAAAGCCACACTTTGGCTAGCACAGCCCATTCATTCCTATGGAAAGCTGCTCAGTGGCCAGTTTTGGTTCTTGTGAACACGGGAGGCCTTACCAGATAAAACAACGAAAACAATAGAAATAACATCGGAGACAATGCACAAAAAGTTTGATCAGAAGAGTTGTCGCTGCCGGAGCCTTGCACTGTGCACCCTTGCACTGCGCACCCTCCTTCTCCTGCCATACCCTTGAATGGGTCTAAAATTATGCCCACATATATTTTTTCAGTTGAGGGTCTGAAGATCATTATAAGCCTTTCAATTGGTATCCAAAACAATTTTTCGCAGGTGATCTCCTCTTCCCCACATGTATGGGAGTGAGGCCCCTAAGCCCATGGTGGCATCAATGAGAACGTCTGTCACAGGAGCACGGCCTCTGACTCAGGAGAATTGCGAGGACCATTAAGCAAAACCGATAACGTTAGAGCCTATCTATGCTATGGTCTTTCAAATTCATTTTAGTTTCAGTACCAAAGTGGTCTTGCCCTTCTGTGTTCGTTGGGTATTGCAAGCAGTGTATTGCAAGAACATAATAGGCTTGTTCTTGAGGCAGGTTTCTGCATTGTCTGTCACATAAAATGCATTTTTGTCCATCGCTTAAAGTCACATCTCTGCTCCTACATACTGGTCTTGCTTTAGTAGGTTGACAAGCAAATGTTAGCACAGCAAGATATGGCCATGATAGATAGAGCTAGAAAGATAAGGTTCACTGTCCCAGCTATGGTCACTCTTGCTCTGTATGACCAGTAGAAAGATGCACTCTTTTGGGAAAGGGGAAAAATGAGAACAGGAGCATTCTGATGTTTTAACAGATAGGATAGGATGGGAACAAGAGCTAGAGTGGCCCTCTGAGTGATAGTGCATCGTCACATCGGAGTGGAGGTTGAACATGGTTTTGAGTTAGGAACTGGTGCAGGTTCCATCACTTCCCTGAAGGCTAGCAAGTATGAAACTGGATAGAGTTGTAAAAGGGAGCCAGTGTTGTAAATGGAGAAGTTGAGTTTGGTGGGAAAGGTTGAACTCCAGATCTATCCCTCAGGAAGTCATCAGGCTTTGAAGCCAATTTGACACAGTGACCAAACAGTGGAATTAAAAATACTAGGTGCATTAAGTGACGCCATCAGGTCCAAGAAGACTTTTCCCCATTGACTTGCATGGTGAAAGAGACGTCTCTAAATCAGTGAGTACATTTTTTTGTCGAAACCAAAGCAAAATTACTTGGTTAACTATCATTGATGATCCATTTGGTTTGATAACATTTTGAAAGTTTAGAAAGGTTTTAAATCATCTTATCCCCATTCAAGGTGGCCAGTGTGCTAAACCTGAAGTAGCTTGACTATCCTACAAGAGTCCCACAATGTGAATTCTCCCGATGTTGTACAGGGGCATTTATAAGATGCGCTTCTGCTGCATCAGTCATTCTTGAAAGGTCCACACCCAGGTATGTTGTCCAAGTTGGCATCACTACGATATTGTTAATTGTGATAGACCAGTCTCTGCAGGCTTTTTTTTGTCCTTGAGGAACACAAGCTCTGTTTGGGTTAGGTGGTGCCTTGGCACCTACTCCCAAAAACTGAAAGTAAAGCAGCAATGTATCAATGCTTCCACCTAAGTGTTAGATAGGCGTGATGAAAAGAATAGCCTTTGCACTTCAGGTTCCCTTGTCTTGAACACGCTTTTATGAATGGGTCATTGGTTAGATGCTTCAAAAATAACCCAAGAGATTATCACCTTTTGTTCTACGACATAGAATGCATCAGTAATTACCCCAGTTGTGAATTTTGAAGCTTGAATGGGTCTTTAAAAAGGCAGTTGTTAACATGTGAACCCAGCCTACTACAAATTGCATCATGCTGTAAGAAAAATCATTTGGAAGCTAGTGGTAGTAATAGGGCTGACGATTAGGATGTTCATTCGTTGGGTAGGTAGTTAGTTTTCAGTTTTGGTATTTGGATATTCGTTTTTTTTTAATTTAATTTATATTTTTTACACTTCCTAAAACATGTATGCCTTTAATTAAACCATAAAACAGGTGTTGCAACACATTGTTTACATTACTGTGTTTCGCCATTTTTCCTCTCCTTATGCTCAGTTGCTGTGTACGCAGCAGTGAGCAGCTGCAGGACAGTCGCTAGGGTGCACTGAAACTGTCCATCTGTACCGTGCCCCTTGCTTTAGGGCACTTGCCCCCCCTGTCATAAAATGACGTCAGAACCGCCGTAGGCCTCGTGCTCGTACACGTGCGCACGCTCATGCTCGTACATGTGCAAACTTGCTTTACAAAACCCCACCTCTCCCAAATGGGCTGTGGCCGGCAAGCGTACCGCGCCTAGCCGTGGTACGGTTGCACTCACACTTGTCAAACGAACTATACTTTACCTGTGAAACGTGCTTGGGCACGTGAGTGAGCCCTTAGTCATGCAACCGTGGTGAAGTTCGTTAGCTTTTTATTTCTGGCTAGTGATGCTGAGATTACAGTTATATCCCAGGGCACTACAGTTAATCCTGTCAATCGGGTAGTTTCCTACAAATAACATTCTGATTAACAGTGGATGGGTTGCGGGTTTGTGAAGTAATACATTACAAGGGCGACAAGGCTTTGGCAACTTTCACATGGATCTACCTCACAGCAGCTGTGCAGCACATGTAGGTGCTGCAGTTGATATGGCACTCGCGGAGCTCCACTCATCAAAAGTCAGATGCGGCAAACTCGTACACTGCTTGAATATGACACTTGCATGCATGGATTGGGTTTAGTTTTTTGATAGATAATATTATGTAAATAACATTCAGGTAATTTAAGGAAAAAAAATATAGATTTTCCTAAAAGGGAAATAAATTAGCTGTTCATTTTAAGAGCGCTGTCTTATTTCTCTTTTGTATATTTACTATTGCTCCTTCATTAAGATACGTATTCCTTATCCGATTAATCAATTAAATAATACATAGCTGCAGCCCTATACAAGATCAAAAAATATTTCACTCCTTGCAGATCAACTAAATAGAGTAGCATGGTCCATTCATAAGCAGTCAATGTTCATGATAAAGGGAATTCTTTCTGCTGTAACAGCGTACAGCAGCAGCAGCAGCAGCAGCCATTTTGTGCTGTAGCATTCACTGCAAGCAATATATCAAAGGGAAAGGAGTGGGGGTAGGGAAAGTGTCGAGTAGCTAGCTTGTTGACTAATTCAAATCATTAAGCTGAGTAGCTGTTCATGCCAGTTTTTACAGAAAATTATTTGCATTTTTCTCATATCTACCTTCTCATGCTTAAATGTGTGTTTTTACAGAGAGGGGGGAAACAGCTTATAGCATTGGATAAGAAAACACTGTGATTTTTGTCCTGATTTTTATGTAACAAACTTGAGAAATGTGTAATGTTGTGACGATGAGACGATGAGTTCAAAGATGAGTTGTTACTACAGAGACAGAAATGCAGTTTGATAGAGTAGCTCAAGGAGAATAAGCTGCACTTTCAGGGCTAGGGGTTTCTACCAATTTAGGAGAACTATAATTGTTGTTTTTTCTCTCCTTCACACAGGCTAATTTAGTTTTGAACTTCTAATCACAGAATACGAATTGTTAAGGGAGCTTGGTTTTGTCATTCACCTCTCTAGCTCCCTCCCTTGTTGGAGGAACCCCCTTTGCTGCAATGGTTCGGTCCATGGGAGGCTGTAAAGCTCCAGACTGAAGCAGACGGCTGGTGTGGGGGAGGGGTGGTTAACGCTCTTTGTAAAGCTGTGGAGTGCATGACTGTGTGGTGCTAGCTATAGCTTATGCGATCTGATACTGTTATTCTAAAGATTGCCTTTAAGTTGTCAGAGGTTTATCAGAAAAAGGAGGGAACAACTGCATGAAGATTTATCAGTTCTGCAATCAACCAAAAAGTTTTTAATTAATATTTGTTTCAGGGATCGTAGGTTGCTTTAATTTAACACCTGGTGTTTTTTATTTATTCTGTGGTCTGCCAATCAACAGTCATTGGCTTTTTTTGTAGCCATGACATGTGCTTTCCTCAGCAGCGCATGGCTAAAGAATAGTCCCCATGTGCTTGCTTGGTTCACATGAGAACTCCTGGTTCTGCCCACCCCCTCCCTATTTTTCTTCCCTCTTTTCCTTCTGCCCAGCTCATGCTAGTCTCCATTTATACAAAGAAAAGCAAAACCCTAAAGACTCCACGCGTACAATGTTTGGCCAATCATAGGCCAAGAAGTTGCGCTTTTACACTGTTGCTGAACAGGTTAACAATGTTTTGAGAATAACATAACTTTCCTTTGATGGGTATATTTGGGCATGTTTGAATTGTTCACCCTTATTCTCTGTCCATTTGTTGTTTCTCTACTAAAACACTATCAGATTTCACAGAATCTAACATCTAACAGTGGCCTAGAGG
The DNA here is from genome assembly GCF_963691815.1 of Echiichthys vipera. Taxonomy (NCBI): domain Eukaryota; kingdom Metazoa; phylum Chordata; class Actinopteri; order Perciformes; family Trachinidae; genus Echiichthys; species Echiichthys vipera. Next base: position 16,815,131 of record NC_139827.1, read on the forward strand.
CAACAGATTAGCTGCTGAAATGAATTGGTGTCCTTATTGGAATCAAAAAAAGGAATAATATGTTGTTAATGTTAATATGTTTAACATTGGAAGGGAAAATACCTACCTTGAATGGATGGAAAGTGGGATACAAACAGACAGACATGAAGCAATGTCACAGGAAAGATCAATAATCAGCTGCTGCTTAGAATAACTCAAAGTCTCAGCAGTAGGTGGTAGATGGCACGTATAAGACACAAGCCATAAGTAGGATTGATATGAAGTGCAATGTGAGCAAATTAAATAGAAGGAATTCCACTTCACCAGGGCATTCAAATGTATGATTAACATTTACTTTGACAGGCCGTTCACTTTATTTGTTTGTGTATGAATTGTTGATGATAGTGCTACAGGCTCAGATAGCCTCCACTGTGGACACCCGCGGGCATATCTGGAATGTATAATCACAGTTAAATCCTAATAACAACAAAATTTCCCTTTTTTATTAAAATTTTAACCGCATATATTTAATCATTGAACAGTTTTAAATAAGTTGCTCACGCTGCTTGTGGGATTTCAGATTGTGCATCTTTCAACGCACTCTCTGGCTTATACCTCTTACCCTGGAGACTGGAGCCTCTCCTTGCATGCATTGCGTGTCGGGCAGGAATTCCCTTATACAGGATGTCAGTCACAGAGCTAACAACTAGAGTTCAAGGTGATTTCTTCAAAAACCTTGTTTTGTCAGTCAAAACCAAAGGATATTCAGTTTAACATGATACAAAACAGAGAATAGCTGGGAATCTCCATATTTGAGAGGCTGAAAAGAACATTTCCTACGATTTGTGAATGAAAAATGACTTAAGTTGGCGATTATTTCTCTGTCAATAGACTAATCAGTCAGACTAATTGTTGCAGCTTTATTTCACACCTATGGGCAATACTGCTGAGTTTCCACCTGACTTGCATGTGGTTGGACCTAGGAATCTTAAGTAGATGTCATGGAGACTTACTCCGGCTATAATCATGTTTTTGAGCATGTCTCGGGGAACAGTCTGTATAGATTATATACAAGTGAAATAAGCCATAATAATAATAAAATAGAAGGTGTTCAAACACAAACAGCATTTTAACAGCGTATACAGTTATATAATGTGATGTATGAGTTGCTTCAGTTCTTTGCAAACTGTTCAAATAGGACGAAGCCGAGCAGGCTACCTGCATTTGTAGAATAGTGCGAAATTTGCTTTTATTTCATAAGGCTAAATATTTTGGTTTCAGATGAAATGAAATGTCTTGTTGAAAATGATGCACATAGGTAGTAATTTTGATGATGTGGTGCTGCCGCAAGTTGATAACATGTTGTCCTACATATAGCAGCCTCTCAGGGCTCTTTATGGCTGCGCACAGCAGACCAGGTGGCCATTTTGAGTTTCAGTGAATCCAGATGCAGGCAGTGAGGGTGGGGGAGGGGAAGACTGCGCACTGTGCGCGGTAATGTTGGAATGCAGGCTCTGCTCTCACTGGCTGACATCTTTTTTTCCCCACTCAGTATTTAGCCTCCACAGAAAATGTCTACTCTAAGATAACTGCCAATTTAAAGACAAATGGGCTCTTTGCAACAACAGTGAAACTCTAACCAGGATTTAGAGGTGATTACAATGACACAAAGAGATAGCATTATTTTAAATCATGAAATCACATTTGCTGTTTTAGAAGTTTTTGGTAAGTTGTCCCCCAAGATCCATGTATCATTATGGAGATTCCTGCAGATACCGTACTTTTTTTAGGAGGCGGAGTTTGTTATAGGCTCTGCTCAAGCCTGTGCTCAGCATGCTGCTCGCAGCAGCGCTGGTGGCCATTTTGTGTTTCTGCAGTAACAGAAGGGAGGGGGGTGGTTAAAAAGACGAACAGCCAGGTTTTGTTTCCTCTCACAACAGAGCATTTGATCAACTTAGGTGAAGGTTGAAAATGAAACTTCATTGTTATTACTCATTACATTTCTAGTCTACTACCTCTTCAACGACACCCTTAACTTTTATCAGTCTTAAAGTCAAATCAGGAAATTATTTAAAATAGACTATTTTATGAAAAATCCACTGGTGAAAACGTCAATAGTAGAAGCATTAATGCATTAATGCACAGAGTATAGTTTTCAGTTTTTAAGTGGGTGTCCTTTGTTCCTCTTGAGTAAACAACCACCCCCGTGTTGAAATGGTTCAGTCTGTTTAACAGCAGGCTGGGAGAATAGAGGCTGCTTGTGTCAAGCTGCCTCTATCAGCTGTGCTCTAATTTCTCGCTCTGCACAGCTAGCATGGCACTTTGTGGCTAAAAAGCGACATTTCTTGCTTGTAAATGAAGAATGCTTAAAAAAATACTTGGTGTGTTTTTACTGATATTATCTTTCAATATCCAATGCGGTCATTGTGGCTCACAATGATAAGTAGTTTTATTTGTGTATACATATGGTATATTTAATGCAAAGTGCTTATTTGGCACGTTGACTAGTTTGAAGGAATTGCATAAAAAATCGTAGCTAAAAAACTTGCGGCAGTATTTTATTTTTGTGAAAACCCGAGAATATAAAACTCTTTACTCTCATTTAGCAAATCTTTAACAGCACTGTGACTGTTCGATTACTTGAATACTTGATCCTCATCTCTTTTGTTTTGAACGCCCCACCCCCACTCCCCACTTCCCCCTCCACCAGAAATGGTTCAGTCCATCTTTGACTTGGAGACTGAGAGCAAAAGAGAGTATGTGTGTGTGTGTGTGTGTGTGTGTGTGTGTCTGTGTGTGTGAGAGAGAGTGAGAGAGAGAGAGAGAGAGAGAGAGAGAGGGGGGGGGGGGGGGGGGGGGGGTGCGCAGCTGTCCAGTGTGCTGTGGGTGTGCAATTTAGCGCTGGCTGTGCGCCGCTAGCTAGGCCCTGACTAAAGTGCATGTTGTTCTGCTTTGTCATGTTAAAGTGGCCTCATTTGATTGCTATTTGTTTTATCCGTTATTGTTTGACGGCACACATAATGAGAGGTTTTCTAGAATTGATTTGACATTATTAACACAGATAGGCCTAAGAGCAAGAGATATTCATAGGAAAAGCTTGGATGTGTAGCAGGGATAGTTCTTGACGATAATAGAGGATGTGGTTTTGTGCTGTTTTTTAACGAATCAGACATCAGAGCAAATTGCAAAACCGTAAATGCCATGGATGTTCCTTCATTATTAATGGAAACTGCTGAGATACAGTGGCTTAGCTCACCATGAAGAAGAACAGCCATCACAGCCAATGGGATCCTTGATAGCGTTTTCAGTGTTGGGTTTAACTATTATAGTTAGCTAGTGTTTTAATATATGATAACTGTCAAATGTATTCTAGCAAAGCCTGATAACTGACCTTATGTCAGACAAAACATATACTAATATTAATTAGCCTTCCCATTCGATTTTATTTTATGTCTGCAGTTGAACTAACAGCAGAATCTTGTTAGCCTTTAGCATGATCTATAAGAGAGCTGATATGTGAGATTGTATTTCATCCTGACTGAGTAAGCTCTGGCCCACTGTGGTTGGGTCATTAGAGGAATAGTAGAAGACTGAGGCTAACGTGGTACTCAGCTCAGCCGCAGCAAGTGCTCAGTTTATTTCACATAGTACCTCGAGTGACCCGTTCATATGTACAAGGTTCAGACAAAATCTGTCAAAGGCCAGGGAAGGCAAAAAACACTTCACCGAAAGATTTTATTTACAGCTATGTGAGGCTTTCTTATTGTGTTTGTTTGTCTATGATGGAAATAAACTATTGTAGCACCAGAAGCCATCTTAATACATTTACAGGGAAATGAGGGATTGTTTCTTCACATTTTAACCCTCAACATACACAGAATGGCTATAAATGTCAAATACTGTATTTAGGTAGTGTATCTGTGTGTTACAGTGTTGTCCTTGACCTTTCTTTTGTATTATTAACCTTTATTTGCTTATGGTGTTATTTAAGAAAGGAGACTCCCCCCTGTCCTCTGTCAGAATGGTTTAGTCCGTGCTGGCTGTAGATTTCCATACCGTGGACTAGTTTGTGCTAGAGTTGGGGGATGGGTGTTGCTAAGCGACAGTCTGTGCAGTGTACTTCCCCTCTGTCTGTGCGCTGCTAGCTAGGGTTTGTACTGATAATCCTCACGCTGTACTTGAAAATGTTTTAGACACCAGATCAGACTTTTATGTATTTATCATACCAACAAATATATCATGCACTTAAGGTGCCATCAGAGACAAAAAAAATGTGTATTTAATTTTGTTTTTTGCTTTCTGGTAGTCTGCTCTGTGACTGACTTTCACTTTTTAAAGGGCTTAATTAATATCCATTATAGGCTCATGTAGACCACATACCCTTTATAGTACATACCCCCGCAAGGAACAAGATGGACTAGTCCTAAGTGAGCCCCTCCTCCTTTCTTTTATGTTCTCCTGCTGGCCTCAGTCTGCTCCCACAATCAACAAATACATGGAAGGCCTCAATCCCACACATCCTGCTAAAGGCTAAAGGTTGATATTTCTTTGTTTTTTAAGCATGCTTGATATTCCTCTCTGTCATTTAAATCTAACTGTATTTTTGTCATTGCACCATCACACTGTTCTGAAGGTTAGCCTTTGATACTGTAGTGCTGCTATGCTAGTTAAAGAAGGCAGAGTTTTGCTTGTTGTTTAGGTTTGTTGTGGGTTTTTTTAACAGGAAACCTCATTTTCAGACATTCTTTACATGTCAGGGAGTCTGCTGTAAATTTTCACACATTTTCTACGTCAGTAGAGACATTTTGTTACCTTCAACACTGTGCGCAACACCAGGAGTAAGCATGTTATTTTTAAACATTGTTTATTCCGGGTCGCACTCACATCTTTGGGCTCAGTAACGGAAGTTCTTAACTAGAGTCATGCATGTTCTGTGTCCATACACACAAGTCACTGTACGTTTATGTATTTTTAGCACTATCAACGCATTTGTAGTTTAGCGATATTTGGTCTATCACATGGGTGTTAAGCATCTCCATAGCTAACAATCATAACCAGCCGCGACAGTGATTGTTTTCACATTGTGAGTCTGTGGGCGTGTCATCACGAAAAAATGTGATCATGGAGACACCTGCTTTAGCGGAAATGACTACAGAGGCGGTTTTGAGCATTTTACCAGGTGTTTGAATTTCTGTTCATCTGCCTGATGCTTGATATTTATCACCACAGTAGCATCGCAACTGTGCAAGATGCAGTCACAAAACTTTACAGGTGTGTTTTAAGATTAAAGTCAAGGTTGGGTTTGAAGGTTGGTGTAGTCCGAGCAAGGGTGCCGGAAGTAAGGAAGACGCCATTTACCCTTCCCCGACTTTACAGCCCTGGCCCAATTTGGCGTTGCAGCTTGTGTGATCCCATAGCAAGATGGTCTCTAGTCAAGGTGGCAATTCATGTTTTTTAATGATATATCTTTATGCAGCACTATCTGCCTGCACAGAAAACCCACAAGACTGCATTCATTCAGATATCAGTGCTATTGCTACCACAATTCTTTTTTCAATAGGGCCTCATGGCAGGGGTCATATGGTGATGTGTAGTTCAATGGACTCTCTTGTTTTGGTAGCACTGGATTTGGGAATACTTTCAACATCTCCAACACAAACTAAGTGTAGAAGCATTTTACATGTTGTAATCATGGTGCACCTACAAATGGGTGCTTGAAATTTTCTTTTTTAGCCTAAGTGGGTCCTGCTTGCGCCGGCAGCTGATGCAGCCTGTGAGTGTGGATGCCTTCATTGAATTTGCTTCTTGCTCTTTATTTGTTCAACACACACTTTGGTTCACTCACATACTGTTTGTGTGTTGAGGAATATGTTCCAGTTTTTTAATTAAGCACAATGATGCATTTTTACAAGTTGGTGTAGCCAGAGCTCAGCAAGATACAATAAACAAAGGTTTGGAAATTGTTCATCATCCGTCTGTCAGATACTGCTCTGTTAAAACATGCTTTCAATTGTACCAGCACTAGTCTGGTTTGTCAGTTAGGTTCATACCTAGGAATAACTGGTATCAGGAATAAATTATATGTATCACAGTCTGGATGCTGTTCTTGTGAAGCCAACATGTTTTGGCAAGTTGCACATGCGTGTCGATGTACTGTACGATCCCTACCCGAAGTGACTTGTACTTTGTGATCAACTTTCCTATTGTCTAAACAGCTTTTAATCATGTTGGGTAAAATTGAATGAGCATTATGTAATTTTTCTGAGAAACAGTTGCATCTTCCACATTTAAATAATGTTTGTCCTGAAAGAGAAAAGGTTTAATGTTCCTCTTAACTGGGAGGTAGGAAAGCAAAGTTTGTTGTTTGCTTGGTGTCTTGGAGGCTTAAACATTAGTCCTCCCGCTGCAGGACTGACTCCCTAGGCACCCTGTTCTCCAAATTAGAGAGACTTGTGTCTGGTTTGACAGAGTTACTGTGACATTCAACCAGCAACTCAATGGCTAGTCACAATGGCTGAAAGTGGGTTCGAGAGGCAAAGTCCCGAAACAACAACAACAAGCAGGTTGAGAAAAAAGCAGTTGTCAAAATGAGACGTTGGACATCTCTCCTTGTCTCCTGTTGTTGATGCCTCCAGCGTCACATGAAGACATGAGAAAATTCTTCTAGAGTATGATAGCGTAGTTATCGAAGACGTAACAAAATCTAGACAGGAAATAATCAAATGATCTTAAAATGAATTATTAAAATGTGCTGGAAGTTGTGTAAGTCCCCCCCCCTCCATGGACTCCAGTTACACGCAATCCTGAGGGAGATAAATTTGACACAAGATGCATGATGTTTATAAAAAGAAAAGAGAGAAATAATGGAAGTCTACTTAATGTTATATGTTAGCAGTCAGTGGATAGTATCTCAGGAAACAAGTGTGACGTGTCTAAAACAGCATGGGATGTAAATTCAGACACATGCACTTTCACGTCAGAGACATTGTCTGGTGCTAGGACTACAATTTGGAAGTTAATATTCCTGTAATTTATCAACCTTTCCCCAGAGTTTAAGCATGAATCTGCATGTGTATATATGCTGTTCGTGATTTAAGTATGTGTTTTTCTTATTTAAAACTTCTGTAGCTTTTAATGACCTAGCTTGAGGTGCGCAGTAAATGCCACACCCAGCATGTGCACACTCAATCGACACGTGTAATGATTGTTTTCTGCATTTCTCAGAGTCACGTTCAGCAGTGCACTCACTGACGTAGCTGCAGATAGCCCTGCTTCTGCACATGGGCTGATGAGCTTTTTTATAAGCTTGAAATAAGAATTACCGGTAGTTCTTATTCTCACAGTGGTTTTATAGTTATTGTGCATATAATGTATACACCATGACAGAACATGACTAAATCCAGAACCGTTTCTTTTGTAAGAGTACCCAGTGCAATGAAAAGTGGCCGAGGATTAGCTGTAGCAGTTATTATAGATGTTTAAGGGTTGAACAAATGGAAAAATAAACATTTTAATAATTTGACATACTTTAAGCTTATGTAACATTTTTGTTATAATATCTAAATATTCTATATATTGTCTACTTTGCCAACTTTCTGAAGCATCAGGCTGAACAGGAAATTGTTATTAAGCAGAGTGGTGCAGCCACCTGATATCTCTGATAGAGAATCCAGTTCAGCTAGCTACTGAGAGCTCAGTCTGGCAGCAAACACAAACAGCAGAGCTGACGGCCATTTTGAGTTTCTGCACTGAATCCAGGCGCAGTAAATGAGGCCGCAGGGTGGGGGAGGGGGATATTTTTCTCTGCGCAGTGTGCAATAACATTGGAATGTGAAATGTACCAGTAATCGTGGCCACTACTTCCACCGCTCTTAATTTGTGTTTTTTGTTATTTATTCATGCTGACTTTTTGACTGCTGCTTTTCTCAGGCTAAATTGAATGCAACTATGCTGACATATCTCTTTTCAATTAATATTATTTTAAAGTATGTGTACAGCAGTAATCCAGTCTGTGGAGTGGATATCATGCCTCATTTCAGATGGTTAACAACAAAAGACAAACAAGAAATAAATTCTAATATGACTTTTTTTTCTTTACCTTTTGTGTGATTGGTTAGCATGTCACATGACTAATGGGTTCTCATAGTCTGCTGACTTGCCTGCAATTGGCTTATTAGTCAGCTGAGAAATATTTTTGTACATTGATTTTAGTTTTGAATTCAACTTTTTGCTAATAGTATAATGCTGAATTGGAACGGGTATTAACTGTATCAAATTATTACGCCTCGATTTTGTATAAAATATTTAAAATTACATAATTATTACATTTTATTTGCTTAAACATGACATACACAGGAAAAATATCTTGTTTCAAGATTTGTTAGCATAGAAGAGTAAGACTGTAGTAATGAGATGAAGCAACATTCTCAGGAATCATATCATTGATATACATTAGCCTTTTGTCTCCAGATGGGTGGTCAGTCAATTCTCGATAAATGTGGATATACCTCATTGTCATCAACATAATTGTACTTCCAGTTTGATGAAATACGTAGTGACCCTTCAAATACATTTCTCCTTTTGAAGCCAAGGGATCAGTTACAGCTCAAGGGATGGAGATAGACTGCTTTATTCAGAGGAGCTAAATTTAGGGTTACACTTTCATTTGGACGGTCTGTGGATTTCATACGTAGTTGATGTTGTCTTTCTAGTTTGAAGGAATAATACAAAATTTGCTAACAAAAATATATCCATCTCTTTTTCCCTCAGGTTGTCCAAGAATTCTGGGGTAAATCCATGACCAGAAACCTTGGTTGAAGGTGAGTTATTCATAGATTATTTAATTGGTGAGTGTGCACCGCATGCCATTTAACATCATAGCATATTTAGTTTGCTACTGAATGTGAAATGTGAGATTTTTCCCTGCAGCTAAGCACAGCCTCCTGTAGCACCAAGCTTTAATGCATTTCTAATTTAGTTTGACTCCCTTAAGAAGAAGTTTATACCATCACATACATGCATATAAAAGGAATATACATGAAGTAAAACAGAAAATATAACAACTAGCATCAGAACTACAATGTGTGCAACAATCAGAACTATGTACGGAAAATCCTTCAGGTTTGCATAACCTCTCCACTGCTGCCAACACAGCCTTGATTCGCCCGATATGATTTGCTGAGGACTCAGCCAGTAGGAGCGTGGGGGGATGGGAGGAAGGTTGGGTTGCTGCTGTTAACTTCAATGTCATTTCTGTTCTCTCGATCGGGCTTAGGTAAACATGAAATCCATAGGTTAATCTGAAAAGTATGGAAAGGGGGGATTTGTCAGAAGAATTAAACCTTTTCTGACTGACATGAAAGAGCTTTTCTGGCTTACTGAGCTGTACCTTGACTGTTGTCACTGTAGGATACAGATGCAGCAGTGTGTAATCAGTCGGTCAGAATCTGTCTGATTTGGCTTGGATACTGAGGGCAATTTTAGTAAAGAAACGGGCTGTTGGGGAACGGGCAGTTTGGTATGCAGATCTCTGTGGAAGAAGAAACATCTAGAAAAGAACAAACAAGAAAGCCATAGGGCTCTGCAGTGACCTCTAGTGGTTGCTCTGAAACTCTGCAGCCATTTCTTTACTATGCAGTGCGTAAAGTCCAGGACAGGTTCATAAGCGAAAGAGACTTTGCTGCTTGCCCTTGCAGCTATCCCAAGGGTTTTGTAGATCTTTCCTAGATTCATTATGTCCTTTGATAACATCTAATCTCTCCATGTCACTCCACAGGCAGCAATGGAAGTTATTGTTACAGAGGAGAAGAAGAAGATATTCCGTGCTCGAAAAACCATGAAGATCAGTGATCGACAGCAACTGGAGAGCCTTCACAGCACTTTGTTGACGACAGTTCCAGGTATGTCTGAAACATCGCCACCACCTCTGATGAATGGCACGCACAAAGAAGACGGACAAAAAGCAGGGGACAAAGAGCAGTACAACAACTCGGACTCCAACTCCCCCCAATCTACATCCCCTGCCTCCCCTGCACCCTTTCTGTCCCTAAATCTATCCCCTTCCTCAGCCTCTTCACAAAGTCCAAAAGCAAAGGAAGACCCTTCTTCTCCCACATCACCATTCCACTCTATAAACTTTGAACTGAAAAAGATGGAGGAGGAGGAGGAGGAAGAGGAAGAGGAAGAGAAGGAGAAGGAGAAGAAAAGTTCATCACCATCCTCATCAAAGGAGTCTGTTACACCAGCATCAACAGAATCCAAGGAAAACCAGGAAACAGACACTGAGATGACCCCAGAGTTAGAAAAGAAAAAGGTAAATGCTTAGATCTTTTTTTTTTTAAATAAATTGTTTGTTCTCATACGGCTTTATATTGGATTTGTTCAGGCAACCAAGATCAATGTTGAAGTGTGGATGGATTGATGATCCAAAAACCTTTTTAATCAATCTGTGGTTAATTATGCTCTTCCCCAGGAGGACCAGACTAAAACAGAGGACCCAGCTGTGGATTTGTTGAAGAATTCTGCTAAAGGTTCGGCTCCATGTTCGCCTGTACCACTACTAGTATCTGCCTGCACAGAGCCAATGGATACAGATAGTGACACTACAAATGCCAAGGACCCCGAGGCCTCCACAGCCAAAATAAAAGATGAAAAGCCTTCTTGCGCCAAATCTACCACTTCTGATTCCTCTCTTCCTTCTTCTTCTTCGTCTTATTCAGCCGTTTCTTCTAAAGAAATAAATCAAGAAAAGGATATCAAAAAGGAGGACATAAAAGAAGAGGAGAGTAAAACAGAGGGTGTGAAGAAAGGATTAATAAATGAGGAAAAGATGGAGGTGAAAGTAGAGACCAAAAAAGAAAAAACTGAGGTCGGACAACCAAAAAAGCCATCTCGGCCATCATCCACTCCACCATCTAATGCAGGTATGAGAGAGTGGACATTGCGCCTGATAGCTTTCAGATACTTATTAATCATGAGTCAGAATCAGAGTCATGCTCCGTATTAATAAAGTTAGTAGTATAGTAATCCAAAAGCAATAAAATAAATATGTCTCTATATTTTATACATGCATAGCTTTATGTTTTTGTTCTCTAGTTAAATCAATGTAGACTTGAAATGGAAGGTTATGGAAATTATAAGGTTCAACTTTTTTTTACATAAATACGGTTGTTAATAAGATGTCATTAAAACCATTACTCAAACAGCATATTTTAATAGATCCTCCCTGCTTTGTGATACCTTCACATTTTGCCACACTTTGCCAACAAGTCATAGATTTTTAGTCCCCGAAACAACCAAAGCAGTTTCTACAGTCTGTGTCATACGCTACGAGTCGTAAATTGAGTTTGACATGAAAAATCGAGCTTTACTTTAAGATGCTACAACAGATGTTCATATTTTGCTAGTCTGTACATTTCATAAATCATATGGTAAGGATATTAACAACACTTCCATGATGTAATATATGGCAAGTATTACGCAGCGGAACAAACTAAGGTAGACAGAAAAGCCAGAAAATGTACCGTTAGCATAGCATAAGCTTTTTGATACAGGCCAGACCATCTCAAGGCACTAGAACTTATAAGGCTGAATGAGTTTTAATTGATGCATTTAATGTGTGTAATATTCATATAAATTGCATTATAGCTAAGATTTGACTCCAAAGAATCTCTTGATCCACAGTATTAATAGAACAGAATTTAGGCTGTTGGGAACAATTAGTGTCAAGCTTTGGAAAAAAGATATTCAGCAGCATTTTGTATTGGCAAAAACCTTACTACAAAATATTTCACATGACTTCATTACTTCCATAAATATAATTTGTTTGTTTTTTAAACTACTTCTGTACAATTACAAATCACAATTTTAAGTCTGAATATTTTGCCGTAATTTCTGATAGCGGCCCAATTTGTTATTGCTTACACATCCAGTGGAAAGTTTAAACACAATTGGACTTGTATGTTATGGATAAAGATCACATGCAGTTACATGAACTGCTTTTCCGTAACAAAGGTGAAATTGTGAAAAAAAAAATTTAGTAAGACATCAACCCTAAACATGACCATGTAGTTAGATGCATGAATCCTTAACAACTCCATATGTTGTTTGAGATGTTGTTTGATCCTGCTTCAACAGAGGACAGATTAATAGCTAGAAAGAATATAATGCATAAAAGATCTAGGGCAATAAAACACACATGGGGTACTAATCGCTGTTTGTCGTTGTTTACCAAATAGTGAAAGAGGAGAAGGGCTCCACCTCGGGACTGAAGCGCACTTTATCGGAAGGTTCCGAAAACGATGGACAGACCTTAAAGAGAGAAGGGAAAAGGCCCAAGGTGGAGCGTGAGGAGTTGGAGGCACAACTGGAATTTAAATTTACTGCAAAAGCTGGCAGTCACCATAAACTTGAAAAGGTTTGTAGGCAACTATCCTGAAGCACAGATTTCTTCCCACAACTAGAATCTGTTTTGATGCCAATGGATATTTCATTGTTCAATCTTGTTTTTTTACCCCTTTACCTGTGATCTTTCTCAGATTGTGCAACAGCTAGTAGATGAACGGTTGAGGGCCCTGGAGCTGACCATTTTTGAAAAACATTTCCAAGAGCTGAAGAATAGAGTAGACAAGATCGACTGCGCCGCTAAACACCAAACTGCTATTACCACACTCCAAGTAAGTCAACGTGAACATTGTTATGTAAAATCCATTTTCTTATAAGGAGAACACACTTTAAGATGCTTTTTTTTTTTTTTTTTAGTCCTATGTAGTTAAGGAACTGCTAAAATCATCTCTCAACAGTCCAAATATATAACGTTTTCGTCTCTCCACTGTCTGTTTAGGCCAAGATAAGCAGACTCACAAAAAAGTTTGGAGAGGCCAATCAGGCATCCGAGAACAAAAGGAAACAGGAGGTAAAATTTGTTTCCTTTGGTTTCATGCACCTGGTATGTAAGTGATTTTGATTTAAAATGTTCTGACAGCATGTTGTCTGATTTCTGCAGGCACTTGCCGCTGCAGCTTCGGCTGCTGCTGCTGCTGCTGCTGCTACTGCTGCCAAGACTACAACTGTTGCGATCAACCCTCAAGTTCAACGGTAAGTGTTTCCATGCCCAGAACTATTTCTCCTCTAACCTAAACCATTCTGTAAATGTTCATTTATAAATTTAGAAATGAGGTTCTCAGGGTCTTGCAGGCTCACAAATATTTTCATTTATTAAAAAAAAATCACAACATAACTTGTAACAAACATGCTATCTTTGAATCATAAAGCAGTCTGTGTACTTTGGTATTTTGTGTGAATATAATTTGGCCTTTGTATGAACGTGACAATACCGGACTGAAGCCAGTACTACGCACGGAGCCGGCTACAGCGAATACTTGACATTGTCCCGGGTTGCTTTCTGTAATCACTAGAGACTGAATTTAAAGCTAATGGACAGAACAAAGAATCCTTACATCCTCCAAATCAATACCGTTTTTCGAAATCAAGATTCCGTGTCCCACGTTCAGTTTGTCGGGATTAACTTTTTTTAAACTCTTAACTTCCATATATTCCTGGTTTGGAATAAACAAACACGTCAGTCTGTGTTTTTGCACCTGCAAAGTAACCCCCGCGTGGGTCCAGGTCCTGAGTCTTGTGACGTTCTACAATGTGAAGCCTGAGCGTTTCCTCAAGCAGTGCAGAGTGTAGTTAAAACTGCACCTCTCCCCCCAACAGCGTGCTCCGTCGGCAGACAGTAGAGACGAAGCCTGAGGTGTCCATAGAGGAAGAGGCGCCCTCTGTTGGCAAGACTCCTGTACTGTCTGTCAAGAAGGAGAAGGGACAAAAGGAAATGGAGGAGGAAGAGGACAAAGATATGTCACCTCATAGTGCCATGGCGAAAAAGCTGGTAGAATACAATGAAGGAAAATGCAGAGCAGACATTAAACTACGCCCAATCACTTCCCACTTGGAGAAAGTGCTGTACCACAACTGCAAGAGAAGCTCAGGAAGTTACAGAGCTGACCGCTACGCATCCTATATATTCCGCTACCTAGTCCCATACAATGTCTACTGTGAATGGGTTGCAAAGGTTAATTATGTTGGATTAATGGGCAAGGAGGCACTGCCTGCGAACGTGAGGAGGACAATGAAGATGTACATAGAGCGTCGATTCCCTGTACTATCTTGTGACAGCTGGAGAGAGATTCGTGACGTTATCAATGAAATACTGCGAGTGAAGAGAAGACCGGAATTTTTTCGGGAATATAATGAAAAGACTGATGCGTCATTTTGACAGTTTCGTGTTACAGGAACAGAAGCATACTGGGACAATTGTCTTTTTGCATAATTTGAAGTATCAAAACATTAAGTCTATCTATCATTGTCATTGCATTTAGATTCTCATCAGCGTTCATTTAGATTTAATTTCATATTGAAAGGCATATGAATCCCTGGTGACTTGTACACAAAAATTGGCTCAACACTTGAAAATGTTGAACTATACTTGTAAGTGCCATTTCTCCCTTTGTTTAACACTAACACTTACATACTGATTAAACGCTTAAATGACAACGCCACAAGTTGTTCACATTGTTCAATTGTTCAATAAAATGAAATGTCAGTACCTGACCACATTCAGTCGTCTTCATTTTGAGAACATAAACAGCTCTAAGCATAAGCAATCTTTCTAAACAGGCCAGTCCGTACTTCAATGGAGGTAAAGCAGATTCCTGCAACTTTGTCTTCGCCCAACACAGCTGGTGAGTAGTATTATTTTCCTTTATGCTGGATGTGTGTTGGTCTTTGCTTTTAAACAGAATATCCAGGGGCACAGTGGTTATTGGTGTTGCCTACCAAAAACACAGTTGCAGATTTTAAATATTGGTCATGGTTTCTTTCCATGTGGAGTTCGCATGTTCTTGATGTGTTCATGTAGTTTTGTCCGGATGCTGGAGTTCCATTCAAGAGTGCAAAGATTGTTTTAAAAAAGACCAAAACTGACAAAGAATTGATCCTTCTAACAAGCCAAACATGGAGGTTCCTTCATTACCACTAACATGGGTACCATAGTTTAGTATGAGTCAGTTCAGCATACTGCCATGAATACTCTATATTTTTGTATTTTTGTGACCCTGTTTTTAAAGTTAATGTTTTCAGTAGGAATGTGTGGAAGGAGTGAAAGTGCCACAAATAGGCAGAGCGCTGAACGCGCTGAACATGCGGAGCACGCTGATATTGATATATATCAATATATTGCCCAGTCCTATTTGAGAGATTAACTTATATGGGCAGAAATTTTGCAATTGAATTTCATCTTACTGAGACGCAGATTCACAGAACTCAGAAGATTCCTGGGTGTTTATTAGATCAGAAATGGGATACAAGTCAGATAGCTTACACACCCTGTGGTCCCTCTGCTCTTAAGTCCCGCCGCTAGGAGACTACCGCGTCAGAAGGAGAGCTGGCGGCAGCTTCTGAGACGGACCTTCGGTCAGTGGCTCTAGCGACATTATTTCAGGGCGTGCAAACCCCAGCCCTCAGGTCATAGTAGGCTCAGAGTTGCTACAGCTGCTAACTGAAGGTTTGGTTCCTGCCACTTTGGATTTGAACAAACCATCAAAATGTACACAGACCAGAGTTGTTATAAATGTTAAACAATACAAATTCAAGTTATGTGACTTATATTCTGTGTTTTTAATGCAATTATTCAAGTTGAGCAATTCAAATACAAATGATTCAAATATAAATGACTCAACTAAAAATGACTCAAATTCAGTTTCTAGTGACACATATTTTTGTCCATTGTAGAGGCATTGTTGGTTTTGGTCTGGGATTTATTGACAATTACAGACAAATAGAAAATTTCAAGCCTCATCCTTTAAGTGTCCTGTAGCCGTGTACATGTGTGTGATTGAATTTGTCTGCATCATAGTGCTGCAGTAGGTGTGTACTGGTCTTTTACCCATTGTATGCCTTAACGGCTGCTAGCAATAAACAGATGGATATAATGACGACTAATGTGCTTGTGGTTTGTGCAGCTTTTAGTTGTAATAAGTTTAAGTAGTAGGGAGCAGTTGAGTAAAGGAACACTGAATGCAGTTCATTTAAAAATCTCTCAAAACATTCCTGTCACATTCTGAAACAAGCCATTTTTCCTATTTTCCTTCAGCAAACACATCCTCTCTAGCTCCGCCAGGCCCGGCCACAGGTCTGACCCATGCACCCACCTCCACCGCCATGGTTTCACAGGCCCCCATCCTCCAGCTGATCACCACCACCACTTCTAATGCTGGCTCCACCTTGGCCAATTGCATCACCACCCAGAGTCCCACAGGCACCCTGCTGCTGAAGACGGCCTCCGGGAGCAGCATGATGGCTGCGGGCCAGCCGCTCCTCATCCAGCTGCCTTTATCAATGGCTAATGGCCAGCCAGGAACGCTGGTCAATATCCCTGTCTCCTCTTTGTCTGCAGCCGGCTCACTAAACAAGGCCAAAACCACTTCTTCCACCACCACCTTTATTCTCAAGCCCGCTCCTGCTACGACCACTTCACCAGCCTCTGCCACAGCTGTTGCTACTGTCCCTGCCCTTCAGGCCACCACTGGCCAGATGTCCGCTACTCAGATCTCCCTTGCCCGTGCTGTGTACCAGGGTGGTGCTGGAGGTATAACTACACCAAACGCAGGGGTATCCGTGACCACAGCCAGGACGCCGGCTCAGTCTGTGTCTGTAGCAGGAGCTATGTCTTCGGCCTCTTCACCTGCAAACTCTGGGCCAGCAGCAACAGGTTCCACTGCTCCAGGACCACCTCAAGGGACATCTCTGACATCAAAGACAGGTGTGCTGGTATTTTGATCAACAAAGTTTTTGTCTTTAGAGGTATTTGAAAGGTCTCTCCTGCAATAAGTTGCTTGTAAGAATCAAGCTGTCGATCATTTGGCCAGTCCCAAAAATGTCAGCATGGAATGTTAAGATGCGAAACTTCTACTTTTCCTTCTTTCATAAAACCTGTTATGTTTAGTAACAGTGTGCCTTTCTGTACCTTTCTGTGCTTGATCTAATGTCTTTGTCTTGGCTAAAGAATGAAGTATTGTTGGCTTTTTCTTTTCTTGAAGTTTTCTCAACATTTATCCCCCTCTATATTTTTGCAGACAACCAGGCTACGGGATCCACTCCATCCAAAGCTGCTGCTCCAGGGGCACGACCCAAAGGCTCCGTCATCGATCTCACCGAGGACGATGATGATGTACAAGGTAAGATTGAAAGGCACCTCTTTTTCCCCTACAATAGAATAGATTTTTATTACTGGTCTATTTTTTAACACACTCTGTAATTAAAAGCAGCCTTTGGTCTAATTATGTTGTACTTCCATGTTCTCCAGTGACAGGAGTAGTGAAGAATGCCTCTGTCGCAGCTCCCTCGCCTACTCAGCGTCCATCCCTAGTCATCAGCACTCCCAACAGTAAGATCACCGCATTATATTGAGGGCATGAAAGGGTGATTTTCTGCATGCGTGTGATTGTTGTGACAAACACAAAAACCAGTGCTCTACACTTCATTTTGACTGTTGGGCACCATTATGGTATAATCATCAAGTTCTAAAAACACAATTAAAGTGATGAAATGCAAATATTGTGTTTGACATCCAAATAATACATCTGTAATTTTCTCATGTGCTCTGCCCTCAGGTGCAGGAGCAAGGTTGTCCCCGCAAAGCAATCAGAACCCTTCCAGCAATCCTCAATTGACAATCCACCACCGCCCCCCACTGGTGAGGACATAGAACTGCGTTTTCCATTTTGCATTACATACATTTTGAAATCCTATAACTTATCTGTCAAGTCTTAGGTAATTATTATGTGCATATCTTTTGAAATCTGGGAATCTTATCCTGACAGACTACTTATAAGGTCTAGTAGTTCAGTTGTCTTTGCCCACAAAACAGATCTTTACTGTAAAAAATGTCAACAGCTGCATGGAAGTTCAGAATATATTTATCTCAGCATATAAAAAAACTTCTGACCTCTGAGTACTCGTTCAAAATCAAATATGACAGTTAATTGGAGTCCGAAATAAGTATTTGCTGACGTCTTGATTGAGAAATAATGTTCATTGGTGAGTTAGGGTTAGGTTGAATTTGATTCATTCACGTTGGGTTTTTGACATTTTTTTCTGGAGGTAGTAGACCGGACCAATTCAAGGACTGGACAGAATTGGCCGCTTTAACAACTTGCCAGCGCAAACCCAAGCACCAGTAGTCTGATAAATTAATTTATTATCTAAATGCTTCATTCACCCACGTCGTAAGAAAACACATTGCTATCGCTTGATAAATGACAACTTTGCTCGACGCGTTTTCTGTAACCACTGTAAAGCATGGGGGGATTGTCAAGCTAGCTAGCTAAGTAGCCAGCCGTCTATTCGTTACAGACCTAGCACCCGCTCTTTTCTGGATGACGTCTCCGAGCAGCGGGGATATGCGAAATGCCGATGAGGTGTGCTGGCTAGCTAACTTGCTAGCATACCATTAGATGAATCGACTATGCATCTATTGTAGCTAATGATATTGGGGGAATTCAATCCTGTGGCACTCGCTGTTATCCTGGTTAGAACAGTCATACTGAAAATAACTTCATGAGCGGTTTGAACGTTGTTGTAATGTTACTGTACTTGTTAGCTTCGCGACTTCATGAGACACTTGTGAAAGTGGCACATTGTATGAGGATACTGAGAGGTACAAAAGTGAGTACTCGATCAGTTGGAATACTGATGTCCAAATTGACTCATGCCCATCCCTAGTCATAATCAAATTTAGCCCAGTTTTGCTAGAGGAACAACTCCTGACACTGTTTTCTATTTGTCTTTTGTAGGACTCGCCAATGAAAGCCCGCCCTGTAACCACCAGTGCGCCAAACCGGGTACTGCCGCCTCTCCCTGCTGCACCTGCACCTCCACGCTTACCCCCGGAGGCTGAGCGGACCTCACCTCCTCAGCAACCACAGCTGAAGCTGGTGCCAAGTCAGAACGGTATAGTGCTGTCCTGGTGTGTGGCAGAGACCGATCGGACCTGTGCGACTGTCGACAGCTATCACCTGTATGCCTTCCATCAAGACAACGCTAACAGCAGTGCAGCGCAGCACTGGAAGAAGATTGGGGAGGTGAACGCCCTTCCTCTGCCTATGGCCTGTACACTGACCCAGTTCCAGTCTGGCTCCACTTATCATTTTGCTGTCCGAGCCAAAGACATCTACGGGCGCTTCGGCTCGTTCTGTGAACCTCAGTGCACGAATGTTATCAATACCAACTCTAACTGAGCGGTTAAGGAATGAAAACATTTCTTTTTTTGCATTTGAAAGTTCAAGTTCATGACTTCCTTTAATTATTTTTGTGTTAGGAACTCATACATTGTGCATTGAACACATACAGTATCTGTAAATATCTCTGCATAACAACTGGACTTCAGACTGAGTTGAAGAATTGAGGCTGCAAACGGTTGGTTAATGTACGTAATGTATTTTTTGTGACTTAAGCTGTTGTATATAATTTAATTACTTTGACCCTCTACTAAGTCAGATATTTATGTTGTTGTCTCCTGTTACTCTGCTCCAGATGTCTTTTTATTTACTTGAGAATAGGTGACAGGATTATCCGTGTAAACTCAGAATTGCACAGAAATGTATAAATGTGTGGTAGAAACGGAATGATGACTTTTGTAAGTTCTGTCTGGCAACCAGACTTTGACAAACACAATAAAAGGTTTTTATTAAATTATTGGCTTACTTATTTTGTGACACATGTCATCTTCTGTTGTTGGTTCATAGCTCTAAACTGCAATTACAGATCACCAATGTACCACAAAGACATGGCCATTGCTTTGGTAACAGGATCCAGAGATGTTTGTGTCAAAAATCCAGTTCCAAATATACGTACAGTACTTTGCACAGAAGAACCAACATGTTATTTTCCTTGCATGGTGATGGATAAAGATGAAGAGAAGTCTAAGTCTCTGATAGAGATAAATTGGCTGATCTGCTGCAGCCACAGGATCTCATAGCTGCTCTACATTTCTGGCAGCCAATGATGAACCACAAAACTGCTATCATTAGTAGTTACTATTAAAGGTCCCACTTCAAAAAAATACACACATTTTAGTGGGAAATATTCAATGAAAACATTTTGTTTATTTGGGATAAAACTGCAGGGCCCCTTTAACTGTAGTTTTCATCTTTAAGTTAAAATAAACCACAAGGGGGCATCAGTGTCTAGCATATGGTGCGTATCTAATTTGTTGCTGCAACTACAGAAGCAGAGGAGAATGTGCATTTTCAATTAATAATTTGTTGAGAACAAAAATGATGTAACGACGGAGATTGGAAGCCAAAATCATCAACCCACTGACCGCTGGACTCAAAATCACACTGAAAATCAAAGTAAAATTTCAATTTGAGGCTAATCCATCTGTGACTCAGTAGTGTGTGTGGCCTGTGCCTGTATGCTTGTTCCTGATACGTCGATGGATGGGGTCCTGACCACACAAACTGTTTCTAATTGCATCAAGCCTAGTTTGGCATTCCTGTACTGCGCTTTCTTTTCACTTATCGGCACTGATACCGATATATCTGCAATATAGATAATATAGTGGCCTGCCAGTTTTACTGCTCTAGTTCTGAAATGAAAAAAAAATCAATCTGAAATGAAATGTAATTTTTTAAAGTTGTTGTTATAATAAATATTGGTTATAATAATAATAATAATAATTTTAAGACAAAAAGGTCATTGAATTATTAAAGTGTAACTACACCCTCAGGTCTGATCCTTACTGCCCACTGCATCATTTTTGAAAAATGCACCAAAGTGGGGGCAAAGTGAGGGTGAGCTGCCCACCTCGGGTTAGAGGGTGCTAACATTTTTAAATTTGATGACATAGAGACGACACAACTGGTCGACTCTACCTCAGCAATGGACTTGCAAGGCTATGGCTGGTTTAAAACAGTAGGGGGCGTGTTGAGCCATTTTCAAACCATTACATTTGGTGAGAAATGTTCATATTAACACCAGCATTGATTGTTTCATCACAGTACAGTCATGTATGATTTAGTTTACAGCTCAAAAAGCACATTTAAGTATACAGAACCTCATTAATTGGTAAATATAAATGCGATTTAACTAACCAATTTATAATAGCTTTTTTAACTGTAAAGGCCCCTTCACATGATACGCGCTAAAACACTTTGCGCTGGCTGTTCCATTAATTTCCTGTGGAAGAGGCGACAGCGACGTACACCACTCAGATTTGCCGCTCTGCCGCGCTGCGCTCAAAGTTCAAATCAGGTGAACTTTGACCTTGTTGCCGCTGACCTTTCAAAAGCACAACCAATGAGATAGAAGCTTTGAGTGTGACGTTTGCGTTTCCTAGGCAACCATAGAGTGACATCAAGCCGGTAAGAAAGATGGAGGAAAAACGTATTATTTGTCCGAGTTTCTCGAACTATTTAACGTTACATTAAAGTCGTATCACGATTTGGGAAGAAAACGTAATGCTTGGAGGTTTATAACCAGTTGTTACAATGCTAATGTTGATTTAGCCGTTTACTGGGTCTCTGTGCCCAACCTCGCGGTGAGCCCAGCGCAAAAAGCTGATCATGTGAAGGCCCCTTAAGTTATTTCTTTATTGTTACCAGAGCAGCGACGATGCCTAAATGTTTACAATAGGAGACCTGACCTCCTGTTGTTCTTCATATTAATGTTTTGAATTACATTATTATTATTATTATTATTATTTAATTGATAATTTAAGTTTTCTTATGCTTATATTCATAGTTTGGAAAAAAAAACTAAAATATGCACCTTTGAAATTAAATAATAAATAACATTTCTCAATGTTTCTGTTGGTGTTGGATTATTTGTAACACAATGGTGATGGACACTGGTTCGAGGGGCCCCCTGTGAATTTTTGCCTCGGGCCCTAACAGACTGTAGACTCGCCTCTGGTGGTAAGTCAACGTTAGCAGCTCACTTGACAACAACTTAACACAACTAACTGGTTTATTTTCATAATTTTGTGAGCTGTCACGTGTAAATGTGGATCATGCTGAGTGTCCCACAGAACTGCTCCCTTTTCAAGACCAGTCACAACACGGTGAGTCTGTTTAACATGTCTTTCTAATGTCGTTACGTCTTTATTGTGAACGTTACGTACGTTTGCAAAGTTAGCTAAAGTTAGTTTGTACAAACTCAGTATTTGGTTTAACAAACCCTTCGCATTGGGCATTATTTTTTTATTTAAGACTGCAATTTAGGCATTTCAACTATTGTTGTATTGTCCCTGGGAAAGGTTCATGATATTTTGATAAAACTGTTTTATGTACCAAAAGAGATGAGCCTACAACGGTGAAGGACGTGTTGATTTTTTTTTTTATTAAAAAAGATTTAATGTACACATTTATTTTCTTACATGTTCCAGAGTTATACACAGTACTAAACATTTAATTCTGAATGTAGAAAGAATAATCACATAAATGAAAATGTATAATGACAGTAAAAACATAGAAAAGGGAATGAAGAATAACTAAAACAAAAACTTGTGCTGAAAAATGCTGTAATAGTCTAATTTTTTTTGCCAATTTATTATTTTTGAGTTTCAGGTTTTCTATAGTGGTCAAATATGATCTAAAACCTGAATCTTTAAAACTATAAAAGGAGGGTGGTTTGTTAATCATTTTATGGATGTAGTATTTTGCTAAGATGAGGATCAAATTAATTACGGAAGTTCCATCTGCCAAATATTTTGGATTCAGGTGTTTAGGTCAGTTACTTCAGTAAAATTACTAAAACTACGAGGAAAACATATACAGCAATAAAATGACTGCTTTCAAATGTCAGTATTAGCAGTAAAATGCAAAAAAAAGTATATTTGTAATGTAGAAATGCCCCTTTTATTTTTTTGTACAAATATTATAGAAGCAGCAACATATAATGTTAAACAGAATTTTAATGTTGTATCAGGTGTAGAAAAATGTAATGAAATGTATTGTAAATGTGCGTTTTGGCTAAATGGGTCTACTCACACTCAAGCGCGGTTCACGGCTAATCTCATTCGCTTGACCAGTATGAGTGCAACTGTACCGGGCCCGGGCACGGCACACCTCCCGGCCGTGGCCCGGTTGAGAGAGGTGGGATTCTGCACCGCACGATGGCACATGTTGGAGCATGAGCATGAGCATAGAAAGCAGTCCTGACGACTATTTATATGCCACTGTTCTCTCCATAGCAGTCAAGTAAGAAGCAATCCTGCTACTCACACTTCTTCAAAAGATCCAGCCCACGGCACGATTGCTTCTCGTTTATACGTCATCGCCCCTCAGAGTTTATTCGTCCGACTGCTATTGAATATTATGAAAATGTTTTGAATATTCCACCTCAGCATCAGATCACCGCGAACCCTCCGGTGGCATTTTTTTAACTGTCTGACGCAAACTAGACTTTAGCTGTGAATTGTGCTTGGGCACGGCACGAATGGTAAGTGTGAGTAGACCCGTGCTGTTACTTAGGGTGAGAGGGGCTTTTGATGGAGGGCAGAGGTGGAGGGGACCTATACCTGGATCTGAGGCAGGACTGGAGCTCTTTATTGCGTTCATTTGATGGAAAAAAATACTTTTAAAAAATGTTTTCTCTCAAGTTAACTACCACATGTAAGAGAAGGTATATTCCAGTCAAACCTCATAGCTGACCATTTTATATTCATCTCTGAGCACAGTGTGACAACAGAGGGAGCCATTGCTTTCTTTGCAAAAACAGTTTTTTTTGACAATTGTTGCAGCAACCCATCTCTCTAATTCACAATCCTATAGAGGGACCCGCCTCCACATCTCTCTCTCTCTCTCTCTCTCTCTCTCTCTCTCTCTCTCTCTCTCTCTCTCTCTCTCTCTCTCTCTCTCTCTCTCTCTCTCTCTCTCTCTCTCTCTCTCTCTGTCTCTGTTTCTCTCTCTCTGGAGGAGGGGGAGGAGGGCGAGTGAGTGCAGTTTGAGTTGTGCTCTGCGCTCTATGCCAGCCAGAAGTGTGTTTCGGCTCCACGCTCTGTATCTCTGGGTAGCAGCACCCCACCGTGCAGCCAGCCTGAGTGCCATGTCTCACAGCTGTGTTGGCAAGGGCTTACAGCTCATCTGAAGGGGAAGGTAGCACCTTGCTTTGAGGAGGACAGAAGATAAAAGAAGACTGACCGATTGCAGCGAGAGGGGGAATATAACTGACAATCCCCCCTTCGCCTCACTAAACAGAGCAAAAACGGAAGGCTTTGGAGTATTCAATTTTTTCTTTCGTTTTATATTTTTCTTATTCCTCATCGCGGTGCTGGGAGGTGCTTCATCTTTTCATATAGTCTCTCTCTCCATCATCTGCCTCCTCATCTATTTCTCCATCTACCTGGTGTATAATTTCCTCTATTTATGAGTATTTTTTGTCTTTTCTTTCATCCTCCGCTCTTTCCTCCCTTTCAGCAAACAATATCATCTTCTACCAACTGCTGTCATCAGTTCACCATTCCCCATCCTACGCCTCTTTCTGTCTCTAAAGTCTGATGTTATATGAACTTGGATGAATTTTCTTCAAAGACAACTAAAAAACTCCTCATCAATGACTCTTCCCCCCCCCCTTTTCCTTCTCTTTTGGTCCCTCCACACCCATTTTCTTTGCATCACACTCTTGCGGGATTCTTAAATGTTACTCTAGGTAGGTTAACTATCGTTTAGTGTCTGTCCATCTGTCTGTGTGTATTTGTGTGTGCTTTACGTATACATAAAACACACATTAACACACACATGCACTCGCACACTAAACTATGTCTAAAACAACAGTGTTCACTGAGTTGATATTGGTCTGGTCTCGCACCGTTTTCACACCCTGCTCCTCATCTGTTCTCATCATGGGAAAGTGTACCCATTTTTAATTGTTGTCTTTGAGAAATCTTTGTCATGTGTCCACATGTCATGCTCCCTCTTCCATTAAATAAAGATACCAATTGTTTTGCAACCTGTTGTGAATTAACACGGGAGGAAAAATTACGTTTAGTCCTGAGGGAGAATGAGATCGATTTCTTAGCATCCTTCTATGTTTGGTTAAAATTTGGCTTAGTTGGGAATATTCATTCCTAACCAAATGATACTCTCTTTTTGTTATTTATTGAGCTGCATTCAAAGTCTGGAGCTAACGGCCATTTCAAGCCAATAAGAGTGTATCTCTTTTCATTCTTGATTTGTGTCAGCAGCCATCAGTTCTCCTACAGTTCTCCAACCTTAATCATTATTGTCATCATCATATTTTTCAGAATTGAATCCCTGTGCTTTTGCATGTTTTCAATATTCCCTTCCCTCGCTTCGATTGGTTTTCCATCCAGAACTAGCCATTTTTCATTGCTGAAGCTCTCCCCCTTCACTTGTCTTCATTCTCATCAGCCTCTGCCAGGCAAGAGAGACTGGTTGGCATTAGTTGGGTGTTGAACAGTGGATTAAAAGTGGGTAATGCCTGGTGGTGCATTTGAGGTGTTATAGACGGTGTGCAGGTTGTAAAATAGAGACAGACTGATAGACAGATAAAAGTAGGTAGAACTTAATATCCCATCTCATAACTACCTTCCTCTTTTCCTCTGTTACATTTCCCTTCTTTCTTTACGTTGTGTTTGATACTTCGTCTCTACTTCTCACTGCCACACCTTTTTGGGAGCGCTGTTTGAAAGCATTAGACTGTTGAGTTTTTAGCCTATATATCCATGGACATCTACCTGTGCACGCAAACTTAAGGGGGGGGGATTACGCCCAGTAACGTAGGCCCAAACCAGCCACTTTAGCCCCCCCCCCTTTCTTATGGACTGATAAAGGGGATTGATAAGTACCTCGTTCATGATTGTTCTGAGAGTTGGATGTCGTCATGAAGGAATATGAAGGACCACTCGTTTTTCTCTGTCTTTGCTTTTGTGTCTCAACTCTGCTCCTCTGTAAAACATCTCCACTACAGTCTATAAATTATGTGTTACAGAAAAGAGTTAATTAGGTGAGTAGTGAATTAATACAGCACTCACTTCTTCTTCGAAACTAAGTGTATGCACATGCATGAACAGTGTGTGTGTGTGTGTGTGTGTGTGTGTGTGTGTGTGTGTGTGTGTGTGTGTGCGTGTGCAAAAGTCCAGCTAATGCATTTGAATGTTCTGCATGATATTGATGGAAATGTATTTTGCATGACCTGTAATCAGCAGGTTCTCTGTGCAGGGTATTTTATATCGCCACCACATTTGCATGTACTGCTAAACCTCCCTTCACCCTGCCGCGACTAATTGGTTGTTTATCAGACCATGCCTTTGATCGTTATCCATTTTCTATATGTTTACGGTTTATATCTAAGAATTTCACGCATTATATCACTTCTTTCAGTGGTGATTTTGAGCAACAGAGATTTCTCACTGAAGGACGATTTCTAATTCATGGTAGAAACCAGTTGAAAATACTTTGTTCATTTATAAAATCTCCCTTCATCAGCTTCCATCAGTTGACTCACTCAATTAGTTCAGTGCAGGTGCATGCAGTGACATGCATTCATTTAAGCCATCTCCCTATTTTCTGCATTTTAGTTGGTTGAGGTTTGTTAACCAATGCTCTGTTGATGCCCTCCTCCTCATCCTCCCCCTCCTCCTCCTCCTCCTCTTCCTCAATTACATTTCTTCTTGTTTCTTGCTTGATGAGTCTGCAACAGAGCTCTAAAAATGACTAGATCTCTGGAAATGAATCGGATCTAATGTGATTCATACACCAGACTCTTCAGCATGAGCTCAATGAGTACAGTGTAAACTAGATGCCATACTGATCTGTATGTCTCAGTGCATCATGCATTCAATGCTGTTAGCTTCTTTTACAACCAGATGTCTTCTTAAGGTAACAAGGTAGCTAATCAACTAAATAGCTAATTAATAATCCTATAATTATTATAAATTCGATTACTGATGACAAAACAAGAACTAACTTTAAACTGCTTACACAGTTATTATATATATCAGACTTATAAATAGCAAATCATTATACATTTACCAAACTGAAGTAATAATCTAGTCAGTGTAGCATTTTACCCGCTTTAAAATCTTTGGTAATAAGGTGGTTCCCGTCTCTCAGGAAGTGGCCGTGACAACACAAAATACTCAAGTGTCATAAGTAGGGTTGGGGGTCAAATCAATTATTAGATGCATAGCGATTCTCTCTTAAAAGATTATGTCTTGATGCAGGAAAGTCAATAATAGAAAAACCCAATTGATATTTTTATGATCTTGTAGGGAGAGAGTGTACATATATATAGTATATATGGCCCTGCAGTATTCATTTCTCCTCTGTTGTTGTTGTTCCGCAGCACCTGTATATGTAGGAAGTGATGGTTGATGTTTGTGGTAGCCTATTTGTCCTGTCCTTTCTTTCTTGTGATTGGACGCCTCAGTAAAAACAGTGACAAAAGCGGCGTATTAGGTTTTCACAGAGAGTTTTTAAAACTACAAACATGCAACTCTCAATGTAGAATAGACGCTCGGTGCCTTGTCAGACTACTGCCGTTTATAGCAGAGTCTAAATACACAGCACCAAAAAAAACAACAACAACACACTGCTCTCAGGACAAAACACTTAAGTGGACACACAAGGCTACCAGGTAAAGTTTTTTTTCCGGCCGATGATCCCTTAGCTGAAAAAAAGACGGAGCAGGGAACCCATAATACATATATTGTATAAAATTGAGTTGCATATTGAACTAGGTCTACAATAATGCCTAAAGCCTGTACCTTTTCATGGTGTGTGTGTATAATACTAAACTATTAAAATAATAATTGACATATTCCTATATGTATACATTATATTTTAATGTTAAACATACATGCAGCAGGCACATTGTATCTGTGGATGGCTACCTTAGTGGCTACCTTACCTATAGGCTAGATCACTTTTTCAAGAATAGGCCAATATGTCATTGCTAGTAATGGGCTGGATTCATGTTAATATTTATTATTAGACATAATAACTTAAAATTTGCGGAGGAACACAAAAAAAAGATCAAACAATTTGGTAGCCCCCCCTGCAGTGACTCTGAGGACCCCATAGGGGCCACGCCCCCTCTGTTGAAGATCTCTGCTCCAAAGATAAAATGCACATTGTCTACAAATGGTCAGGCACACTGAAATTTATTTTCTTGTTGGTCCTTAACAGTGCTGGCTGTTGTTTTAGAAAATGGTTGATAGATACCTCCCATTTGTTACTATTATTGTTTTAATAAATTATTTATTTTGATTATGGATCATTAGAAATAAGACAATTTAAAGCAAGTAGTCACACAGTAAGAAAAATTAAATCATGTATAGAAATCCTAAATAATTGCTTGATAACTGTATCGTAGCCCTTGGAATCGAATCGTGGGGTGCCTAGAGATTCACACCTCTAGTCACAATAATAACATTTAACTGTCACATAGTATTTAAATATATGCAATCTTAAAACATAGCAAGGGTCTTCCGGCTGTTTTCTCTTAAATATTCAACATTAATATAGTAAAAGAGTGGGTCTATGCCCTAAAAATGCCGCACCAAAACTGTCTAAATGAATGGACATCTTTCAAAAGAGTAGTGTGATGTTGCCTCACTGTGAGAACACAGTTGTTAAAATATAAAGGCTTAAAAGAGCATACTCACCTCTTGGGTTTCCGGGCTAAGGAAGGATTTATGTTCAAAAGAGGAATCATTAGGACTGTTGTGTTGACATAGTGGGGATTTATAGATACTGAGCACATCAAGAACGCACAATAGTTGGCTTTATATATATATATAATATAGTGATCAGAAAATACAAATAGGTCTGTTAAATTAGGACAAAAAATATTCTGACATTCAGAAGTAACATACATACACACATTTAAATCTTTGCTTCAGTAAAATGTATTTCTGGAATAACTCTCAACAAATAACATTCAACATTTTGAAAAGCTGTTGCGAGGGAACTAAACAAACAAACAAGCCTCATTCAGTTGTTTCCTGCTAAGGTTTATTTGAGGAAATACTGTATGATTCTGCATGAGTCAAGCTATCAGTGTCATTTCTATACTACTGTGAGAGTCAGGAGACAATTAGACTTTAAAGGAGTCGGAGAGAAAATGGATTTTTGTAAATAAAATTTGTTGAATGAATAATTCATTACACTGCCAGAAAGGATTCAAATTCTACACTTGCAGATATCCTCTGACAATTTCCCTAAGGCTAAACTGTGTATACCTACATATCCGACTTCCTTCAAATACACAGATAAACACTCAAACACGTTCCCAGATACACACATATCCCTTTGAGCATATACACGTTAAAATAACAACACCCTGGATCTGTTAAAGACTTAAAGAATGGACTGGACGAAACATATGTCAAATTAATGAATCATTAATTAATTGAAAATCAGAAAATTGAGAAAAATATCCATCACAGTATCCAAATCCAAAGTGACGTCCTCAACAGTTCATTACCTGAAAACTGAACTGACTATCGTAGAAGACTAAGAAGCAAATATTCACCTTTGAGACGAAGGAGCCAGAGAATTACGGAAATCATAAACTATCAAAATAGCTGCTGAGATTACAGTGCCGGACCAAAGTTTTTTTTTACTTACCACATAAAAGTCCTGAAATGTTTAATGACATAGAAAACTAGAAGGGCACTCGGAATGCTCAGACCTCCGTCAGGCCCAGATGTCCTATCTCGCAATGTTACCCAAAGTGAAAAGTCATTTGTGTGTCCGCCTTGTGATTTGGAGTCGCTCCAGAATTAAATGGGTTCTTCCTTGACCCGTGCATCACCCTTCCACCAAGTTTCTTGAAGGTGGCGGCCACAGTTCTGGTTAATGGGCTGACGTGTCCGGTTGGAAAACTGAAAACAACCTGAATTGAATATCCCTGATTAAGCGGCTACTTTACCCGTTTTAATTCAGGTCTGTGTCATGGCAGTGTGGGCATTGTGTTCAAATGAAAGGTGTTTGTCAGGTGGAACGGTGTCCTCGTGGAACGGAGCGCCAGAGATCCGTCAAAATTTGCCGCTGAAAGACGCAAAAAGACTCAGCTGGCGTATTTTGTCAAATCTCTGACAAGCCAAACACCGTTCATCTGAACACAATGTCCACATTACTATGACACAGACCTGGATTAAAATGGGTAAAGTACCTCTTTAAGCATCTTAATGTCTACATTAACCTACTATCAATAAAGGCACAAATATTGAGTATTAAAGACACACATTGAAACATCTTGCATGTCAAACCTTGTGAGATGATTAACTTAAAGGGAAAAATACAATAAAGTGATGTAGTAAATTGTCTCATGATAAAGTAACCCGACAAGAATGTCCATTTGGTGCAAATCTAGAAAATGAAGGACAAATCAAGATAATTTATCACACTAATGTCAAAAAAAAGGGGGAAAAAAAGCCAGTTAAGCCGTAAAGCAGCTCTTCTCATTGAATAGCAACAGGTGTCCCAGTACAACCAGACATATTAAAGGGGGTATTTTGATATGAACAGTATGGGGAAAAACCTCAATTCGAGCCAGGACCCATCGTTAAACACTGGATTAAAGTAAGGACAAAGCAAAAGCACTGTAAGCAAAACCCTACGATGAAAATAGTGCAGTAATATTACTAGGCAACAACGTTCAACACATTGAGATTGCAGTGAAAGGGGGCATGTAGACAGAGCGGCTTCACTGAGTTAAGCCTTGACCTCAGAGGCAATTGACTCGTGTAAACAGTGGCACACAGCCTTCACCAACAACACATCCATCCTCAGCCGTTCTCCTCCAGCTGACTCTGTCCTTCTCTTCTTGCCCCTTCAGACTGAGAAAGAAGAGAGCGCAGAGCGGGCTGGAAAACTGATCATGATGATTGGCTAAAGCAAAGCCAAGGCAAGAAAGCCAAAAAAAAAGAAGGAAGGAAGGGAGGGAAGAAGAAGAGGAGTACGTACACACCCACTGCTGCTCATCTCCTCATCTCCACGGCAACTGTGTTCACACGCTTGCAGACTTCTGGGAGGAGACCTTGGCGAGCTGCATCACCAGCATTGGAGGAAGGGGAAAGCGAGTCGGATGGAAAGAGGCGAATGATAGAGCGTCCCTTCATCACTCACCATCTATCATCTTTTAGTTTTTGATTATCTAGTTCACACGTGCACTGACATCTTGAGTTGATGGTCAACTTTTAAGACCTGAATCAAAACATTGAACCAGGTTAGATCAGCAGATTCATCTTTTTTTGGCCTCTTTATATGAAAAAAACACTGTTTCTAAGTGATCAAGTGTCATTTTTAAATATTATTACACTTTAAAAACATCAACGTCATCTTTACCTTTGCCACTTCCCCACACTGATAACGCCCCCGCATCGCCCCCCTCCTTCACCCTCTCAGTCAAACCAAGAAAGCTCACCCCTCGCCCTGCAAGACCCCACCTCAGTCTTCTGTGCGTGACTTCATCTGTCTACCATCCCTTCATCCGAGGCTATGAGAGGAGGAGTCGAATCCCAGATCACTCCATCATGCCAGTTCTGAAGAGTAGAGAGGAGATCCGGGCTGGCAATGTTCAAGGTAGGACGATGATTCCAGTACTTGGATTGTATTTGTGTGTCTGTGAGCAACTTTTCACCCCAAAATTCACTCACTGTTTATTTGCTAAAGGCACTTTAGGCTGAACTTTTGCTTCAGACCTATTGTTTTCAAAATGGTCCTAACTTGTAAGTTTTAATTACTGATGAATCGTTTAAGGTTGTCACAAAGTATCAAGGAACTTTGATACAATACTAGTATTCAAAAAAGGATAATCGACACCTCGATGACAAAAAGAAAAAAAAGTCCTTGGCACACAAAATAGGATAATTTGTTGTTTTTTTGTCAACCTGCACACAGTGCTGGTAAAAAAGTCACAGAACACATACCAACATGGTTGTAATAAATGTTTTCCCCACCTTGTAGACCTACGCATTCTTTATGTCTTTATTATTGCTTTTAGTTTTGTTTATTTTTGCTTCACTTGTTCACTTTGCTGGAGAGAATTCAGCCACAGACTGAGGACCAGTTGATTTTCTTCCTCAATGTTTTATCTATGCAGCCTTGGGTTGTAGATCTGTTTTTTTTTCATCATCTGACACTTATTCTACCTGTACTAACACACAAACATCCTGACACTTAATCTACCTGTACTAACACACTAACATCCTGACACTTATTCTTCTTTTACACTTTATTCTTGTGACAGGTTAAAATGTTTTTGTATAGTTTCACTGTCGTTATTTGCTGCTCTGTGTGCCCTGAATTGCCCCCCGGGGACAAATAAAGTTTTTTGAATTGAATTGAATTGAAGTACTTTCAATTCCATAATTAATGTGGATTGTATGGTTTTAAACACATATTATCAAAAAAGTACTTTGATACTTTTGAGAACCTTAGATAATATAGACATTTCTTTTATTGATCAACCCATTTAGTCTAAAAAGACAAAAATAGAAAGTAGAGCCTTGAGTCCATGGTTATATCTTCGAATTGCGTGTTTGTGAATTGGTGGAATTTCTTCTTAATAATCAATTTAAAAAAAATAAAAAAATTGATAAATTGATCATTTACCCAATTTAACCACAGAAATTGTCCACACTCATGATAAGTCATGTAAAACATCCGAGGAGATGTAAATAATGAAAACACAAAAAATATGGTTCCATGTTGCATATTAGCTCATACACTGTTTTGTAACACCTGGTGCTTCTTCAGATAATAGCCTCAAGGATTTACCTCATGGTTTGTTTTGGTCAAATTAGTCACTGGGCTTTATTTTTTCATATAAAGAAAAAAATAAAGTTGGATGCAGTTCACTGGGAGTTTACAGGGCTATACAATTTTGTGTCAGTGATCCTACACGTCACTGCATAATCGTATATTCTAATAATAGGCTCTAAACAACAATAAAGGATCTGTATGTGAATTATATTTAGTTGATTTTTCAAAGTTGGTAAAAATTCAACAGTAATATTTTTCGACAAATAAAGCCCAGTATGTGCACACATCTTTATGTTTAAATGTATATGTTAGAAGCTTATGGCTTATTTTGTTCTTATTCTTATTCTTCTTATTCTCTTATTTTGACCAAGACAAACAGAGGACAGGAAAGAGAAGGATGAAGAATGTTCATATTGCAAAAGGAGAAAGGATTAATTGTCTTTTTTTTAGTCACACATTCTTGTTCGCAATGCTTTGTGAGGGAGCTCCCTGTTGAGATAACGAGGCACCAGCTTCAATAAGCCCATGAAAACGACATGTTGTGCTGCTTCGCAAGGGAAAACAGGTGTAGACAATAGTAACCGTATAAAGCAGAAGAACAGGGACACTGGGGCCTGTTTTATTGCTGAGCTTGTGCTCCTTTTCAGAGTTGACTGATAAAAGGCACATTTAGAAGTTGGAGGGGCGTGTAATGATAATGGAAAGACTTGTCTAAAAAGCAGTGTGACAAGAGACAAGAGAGGAGTTACGGCAAGACAACTGACATTCATGTGCGCAGAATTAACTTTTACACCACTTACGGTCATTTTCATTGTAGTGCGCATGTGTATTTGTAACAAAAAAGGCTCAAATCCCACATTCTGTCACATTCTCCGGCTGCTGCCAATGGAGCAAGTCCAGGATTTGTCTCTTGGTGGCATTGTGGATTAGATTCTTGGACGGATCGTTTTAGCTCCGGGTGAGACAAGTCAATGCTCACAAATCTAAACTGAGCTCTTCCACATTTGCATTCTCCGACTCATAGGACCGAATGAACTATCTTATTAGGATGCGCCTCTTTGTTGAAGCACGACTTAGAGGAGGTGTGTGACAGCCGGTTATCTTCCTCCTTCACAACACAACAGCTTCAACACTGAGAAGACCTGCTGTATTATACTCCTTACTCTTCTATGCAATTTCCCAGCTTTGGATCAATAAAGTATTTCTATACTATTCTATTCTATATGCTGCACAAACAATGCACTCTACAGTTGCTATATTCCTCACCGCTATATTTTAGTCTAAACTTCACTGTCTCAACAGTTGGGTATTGGCTGACACTGCAGGCTTGAAATGGCTGCATGTGAACTGTGTTTCTAGGGCAGACTTTCCATTAATAAAAAAGGGGTGAGAACATGACAGAGTGCACAAGGGGTTAAGGCGTGGCAGACAGAAAAAAAGACAGACAGGCAAATATCTAGACGCAGGCGATAAATCCAGAGGGAGCTTCACTGACAGTGGATGAAGGAGGCAGCTTTGTAGACAGATGTAGCTCTGAGTGCGTAAGCAACAAGGCCTTGGAGGGGCGTGTTGTTGCAGCGTCGTGATGCTGCATATTTTTGGAGAGTGGGTCGGGTAGAGGGGATTACTTGATGATGCGAGCGCTGCTTTTCTTGTCAGGTCCCCGTTTTGATCGGTGGACTGTGAACAGAGTGGCGGCTGTGAAGTGCCATGAATAAATGGCCGTTGAGACGTTGACGCTGGGACTCATAGACAGCTGGCTGACTCAGTTTTGGATGCAAGCCCCATGCGAACAGCTTTACAAATGTTGATTGAGTCGTTGAAGGATTACAGGTGCTGAGCGGCCTGGTGTTTATTGTTTACTCAGCCGGAGAGAGGGAGGGAGGGAGGGAGCAAAGAGCAGAGTAGTTACACAATGCCTCAGAAAAGGCTCTGTCATCCATGCATTTTCAGATTTTTTCAAGAAATGATCAACACAATCTAGAAAAATAATATAATATCAACTCAGTTGCCATTCTTTGTAGCTTAAACAAATCTAATGGGAAGGCTGAAACATGCTTCTCTGGACCTCACATAAGCGAAGGGCTTGTGGGTTGGCTTACATGGCTCTTTTTATTATACTTCTATGTACAATCTGTGCAATGTTTATATTTTTTATTTCTCTCATTCAAACCTGCCTTTCGACAAGTAATGGATCTACCGGTCAGCTTTTGACGTGCAGGTGTGTGCAACAGTATTCTAATTTACTCATGGGCCCCATGAACAGTGCATTTGGCGAGCGCCTTCCACTTGAGTACAAGATACAGCTTGTTGCACTTATACTGTACATTGTGAATTTTGAATTTAAACAAATGTTTACAGATTAAATGTTAATTTCCCCCCAATGTTTAAATAGTAGTTTAGAGTCCAGGCAGAACATACTCAATAAACTGGAAGCTGAGTATAAATGTCATCTCATATCATATTTGTTAGAGACATAAACTCAAGATGCCTCTCCTCTCTACCTCTCCTCTTCTATACCTAGTCATGTGTGACTGTGAGAGAAGGAGGAAGAGCTAAGAATAGAGAAAAGGGGGCCCAATGCTGTGATGCTGCCTCTACCCACGTTGCTCAGCTTCTTGGTGTGCCTTTACTGAAGTCGGCAGGCATTCAATCGGTTTTCGCTGATATCTGTTTGTGCAGGCTCTGCTTAAACTGAGCACAATTCAAACTGTAGCTATTGCTATACAAGTTGTTTTATTTTTCATCGGTGCAGAAATAGAGCTAGAGATCTGTCTTTCACCCTGCGTATGTTCGCTAACAACATGATCAGAATGTCTGGGCTGGAACATGCAGGCATTTAATCAGAAACTGTCACTTTTCCATGTCATGCCAAAGGGAGGCCTTTTGAAGCTCTTCCACCGACAGACAGGGAAGAGAGTCAGATTTTTTTTTTTTCATGTAATCTTTTAGATGGATGTAGGAGACCGAACAAAAGACAAGATCTACTGGCTGAGAAAAGGGTCGAGGTGCGGAGATGAGAGGAACTGATGGAGGGTTTGATAGCTGAACAAGATTGAGTAATATCTGATGATACTGTCCTCAAAAGACAGACATCACAAGAAATCATGTCATGCAGATGGCTTTGCTCAGAGGGTATGATAATTATATTTTCAAAGAGGGAGAGGGACATGATGAAATAAAGTAGAAGAACAAAAATATTTATTGAATCAGAAAGTCTGTGTGATGCTACTCATCAACAGAGTTGATTTCCTATATCGAGGAGGAAATCCTTACAGGTTCAGATCTTGTTGGCAAAGTAATTCATTTATATAAAGCACCATACACCAGTAACAATATGTGTTGGAGGTAGAGCTGTGTATTTTGGGGGTCAGAACTCGGAGAAGCAGCTCGCCATTGCATTGTGAGTGGCTTATCCAACGTTCCACCATACACTCAGGGGACTAATAAAGTTATGTTTCAAAAACAATTGGACAAGGGTGTTGCTGAGCAAAACTCAGAGAAACAGCTTGTCACTAAACCGATAAAAGCTGGTTCACCTTTAAGGTAGGTGCAGTGAGCCTCAGCTGAAGTTGTTGTTAGCTTCTTTTATTTAAAAAAAAAAAATGTTTATTTGGGGCATGTCAGTTAGATAAATCATCATCACACATTATCTTGGTTTACAATTCACATGACCGAAAGGGAAAGCGGGGGAAGCCAAAGCTTATCTAGTCCCGCCCTGTTACATACAAAATACGTTAACTTCATCATACTATTTTTCTTATGTCCTTTGACATAACATGTTTCAATAGCAGGTTATAGTCAGAGCTGCTGTCCAGCTCTAGACAGACAAACAGACACAGTGTCCATATTAGTCAATCATGAGTGAGCAACAGTCCCGTCTTGATGCCTGTCATGCCATCTCTCTCTTCTGCAGCTTTCTCTGTGCTTAAGTCCACCATATCCTCCCGAGTTGTGGCTATATCCGCTCGCATCCTTGCCACATACTCGCAGATTTCGGAGATGTCAGAGTGCATCCCGACCACAGCACTCCAAATTGTGGCGTTGTCTGCCCTCACACTGGTCTGTTCAGCGGTGATCTTTCTCAGCTCCCGGTGTTGCATGAACATTCCCCATCCACAGGCGAGCATTCCAGTTGTCATGAACGTGAATATGTACACATCCTCAACATCCTCCACATCCAGTGCCGCAAGGCACACAACTCCCCACTTTCCCCATCCATCCAGGATGTATCCGGCCAGAAAGGTCCCGTCCAGGCTTGTTGAGAACATTCTGTCAATCGCATTCAATGACCAGCTTAGTAGCTCCATCGTGGACCGATTGATTCTCCTTAGTGTCTCGATTTACAGGACCCAGCTGAATTCTTCAGTAGTGTCTGTGTGATCTCTCACAGTGTACCAGCTTGCCGTAGTATCTTTCATCTGCACATTCTTGCAGATGTTATATATATAAAGAGTAAAATAAATCGTAAGAAAGCCAAAACAAAACTAAAGAAAAAAAGAAAACATCCTGCTAATTGAAGTTGGTTACCGAGCTAGCTACCTAGTTGAAAGAAAGGGTAAAGTTGTTATACTTTTGTAAGGTAACCATTAAATCTGTAATGTTAAAATCTGATTCTGTCTTTCTGCTATTTGACAACCTTTTTACAGTGCGATTAGCAGGTGGCAGCTGTTTGACATCCCCAGTGGCTTTATTTGCTAACACTTTCAAAGTGTCAATGAATCTGTCTCTGTTTGACCCTCAGTGGGGGAAACTTGTCAATTAATTAGCTGTAACTGGAGACTTGGGAGTGGGTTTGGAGAGAAGGCAGCTGCCAAGTTGAGGAAAAAATTGCCCCTCCACAGGAACAACACAAGCTCAGTGGGGAAGTTATCGGTGCAGTGTTTGGGTGACTTTTAAAAAATATTTCTAACAAAGCAGAGGAACAGGTTACAGCGAGACAGAGGAAAGGCTGAGAGGTAGAGCAAACTTCTCATGGCGGTATATTAGAAGGTGAGGAAAAGAGAAAAAGATGACATGTAACCGAGCTCTGCTGCCACATTTAGGCCTAAGTGGAGGGATGTGTGTGGGCTTATATTACTGAGATTTATGTGTGTAAGATGAGGTGCAATTGCTTCTTGAAATAAGTGTCACAGGTTCTGGTTGGATGAAGAGCTGAGATGATCAGAAAAATAATCTGCAACTATTTTGATGATGATCGTTGTTCAAGCAAAAACGCCCAGCTTCTTCAGTTCCAGCTTCTTTGTTTTGATATTCTTGTAATTGTAATGTCTTTGGGAAAATATTTTCTGACTTTAAGACTATAATGTCCATAATTGAGAATATGACCTCCAGATCAATCAATAATGAAAAAAATGATTTGTTGGGACCTTAGTTTCCTGTAAAATCTAATGCAACCCAACACAACACAGCTCAGTCCTGAACTCTACCTTTACAAAGACCATAATGATCAGTTTTGTAGGGCTGCCCCCTGGAAGTTGGCGAGTCGAATCATTCATCCGTGACCCCCCCCCCCCCATTCGACTTTAAAGTCTTCAAGTCAAGTCATCGCTTTTGTGTCAGCGTGTATTACATTATATTGTTATATTCTATAAGGGCGTGGGCGCTGAACAGTGTTTCCCACAGGTGGCCTATAGGTTTGAATGGTAAGGATGTGGCAAAGGAGTCACATCCACAACGAATGAAAAACGAAACCGGCTCTGTCAAGACAGATTGCCGGGGTTACAGCATCACTGTAGACCCCTGACGCAGGACAGACCCTGTTGATAGCCATCCGTCTCCAGAGAGCATTGAGTCCACAGGTCCAGAAAGTGGCGATTGAGAGTGAGGTGTGGACCGGATCTCAAGTTTTTCTTCTTTTCTCTTAGATGAGACAGTTCATAGAGCATAATTAGATAGACTTGGACTAAGTGAAAATCAGCTTGATTCACTGCTCATATAATCTTGTAAAGTTGTGATGATAATGAATGAGATGGTTGCTCAGTGATTTTTGCTAATAATCTAAAAGACTTGATGAAGAGTGGAAAACTAGGACCAGCTGACTATAACGGGGCCTTGTATGCTCACCCAATGTAGAGTGCAAATCAGGTTCTCCGAGTAGGAAAATAATATAGTGAGTTAAAAGATGGGAATCTGCAGCGCCACAAAAATATGCAGCTAAAGCAAGGTTATGTTGTTCACTATGTTTTCTTTACATAATAATACATAGTTTGTGTGCTGTGCAAGACATTAATGCACAAATACTTAAAAATCATTAATTAATCTTTGATCAGTACAGACTTTACCGGAATCTACACTATAGTGACATTTTTCAAATCTTTTCTACTGATACTGGTTGTAAGATATATGATAGTGTTTATTCAGCATTATTCCGTAATTGCCGCACATGTGTTGAGTTTGTCTCCACTTGAATCACTGAAATGTCACAATAGTATCTGCGGCTGTGTTGAAAAAACAGATCTACTCCAAAATCACAAAAATACTTTTTTTAAATTTGAATTTCCATTATATTGCCATGCAAACTCTGAAGGACTCAAAAATACCAAACAAATGGAAAAAGAACATTTTAAGAACAGTAAAATAGCAGCATGTTGTAGCCTTACATGTATATGGGTCGGAGCAGATGTTTTATGGATGTTCGTTGGTTGGTGATCAGCACGTGGGTCGACGTGTCATAAGATCAAATAAATAAAATTAATTCAACAACATGACACGGCCAGGCACAGAGGGATTGCTCACAGGCAGTGTAAGGACGCCTTATGGAGGACTACAGAGGTCTTAAACAAACAAAGTGGATAGCCGATCTTTCGTAACGACTGGTCTCATGAGACCTAAGCGCCATATGCGTGCTATCAAAACCTGAGAGCCGATGAATGCTCAGATTTTCCCACCAGCTAAGTAGAACAAACCAAAATGTCTTATAATAAGGATATAAAAACAAACAAGTATCACATTTCAGCCTTTTTCAGAAAGGCCGGTGAAAAAAATAGGGCAAAACATTACCATCTGAGGCTGAGGAGAGCGTGTTACTGACTCTGTATGGAGTGTGCCGTTTAGATAAAAAGGGGAAACATATTGTATCAGAGTGAGTTTTAATACCCTTTAGAGAAGAAAAATAACAGGCTGGAAACCTGTAGTATCTAACATGGACTTTTGTGCCATATTTTTCATGAGACATACTGTAGGTTGACATGCACATATAGTGGTGGTCCAGGCTGTAAAGACCCCTCTATTGCTGTAGCAAGGGACACGTCACTTTGCTGCTAAATTAAGTCCAGAGCAGGAGATATAACCTCAGTGGAATAAATGGCTTCAATGAAGTAATGAAGACCCTGGGGGAGGGATGGATGGATCCTGCCTCAATCCTGCGTTTTCTTCATCCCTGTGCCTCTGAGTGTGTACGTTTAGTTGTGTATATTCGCATGTGCGTGTATTGCACTGGTGTAGTCATGTGTATGCGTGTGCGCGCTCACAGTTCTGTGTGTGTCAGTCAGTTTATTTGCCTCTGATGAAGAGACCATGTAATATTATTTAGAGAGCTGAGGCAGCCTCAGTACGACAATAGAGATCTATAGTGCGTCTCATTATAAGTGCAATTAGCAGAGAGAGGATTCTTGACCAGACTAAAGTACACTTAATGAAACACCCAAGACCCTCTTCAATAAACTAGTAATTTCTTTCCTGCCATTC